>NW_012103732.1:3746106-3825445 GCF_000951045.1 Mandrillus leucophaeus | reverse complement strand
TATCATGGGGAGGGGGGAGGGGGCAGGGATTGCATTGGGAGTTATACCTGATGTAAATGACGAGTTGATGGGTGCTGACGAGTTGATGGGTGCAGCACGCCAACATGGCACAAGTATACATATATAACAAACCTGCACATTATGCACATGTACCCTAGAACTTAAAGTATAATAATAAAAAAATAAAAAAATAAAAGAAAAAGCCTGTCTTCTTCTGAGCCCTCCAAACTGTTCCAATCTCTGTCTGTTACCCATTTCCAAAGTTGCTTCCATATTTTCAGGTATCTTTTCAGCAACACCCCACTCTACTGGTACAAATTGACTGTACTAGTCTGTTTTCATGCTGCTGATAAAGACATACCCGAGACTGCGAAGAAAAAGAGGTTTAATTGGACTTACAGTTCCACATGACTGGGGAGTTCTCAGAATCATGGCAGGTGGTGAAAGGCATTTCTCACACGTCAGTAGCAAGACAAAATGAGGAAGAAGCAAAAATGGAAACCCCTGATAAACCCATCATATTTCATGAGACTTAGTCACTATCATGATAATAACATGGGAAGGACCAACCCCCATGTTTCAATTAGCTCCCCCTGGGTCCCACCCACAACACACAGGGATTCTGGGAAATACAATTCATGTTGAGATTTGGGTGGGGACACAGCTAAACCATATCAACTAGTATAATCTCAATGCCCAAAATGGCAAAAATGGGTAAGAAAAGACTATAGGCAGGCTCATTTACTAACAGAGATGAAAATGTCCAACATAAATTAATGAATTTAATCAATTTAGTTAAGCAAAGTGTGTCCATCTATATCATCTAAATGTCTATGTCTATATACATATATCTACTTAACTGTGTCATAATCAAGTAAGATTTATCCCAGGAATTCAAGGATAGACTGACATTGCTAAATCTAGTAATGTAAGCTGCCATATTAACATATTTAGGAGAAAAACCATAAGATCATTTCAAAAGATACAGGAAAAAAAATTCAACATCTATGTATTATATTAAGAAACTTTTAGCTAACTAAGAATACAAGAAAATTCTCTTAACCTGATATTTAATAGTAGAATTTTGAAGCATTCTCTTTAAAATTAGAAACAAGATAAAAATGTTTGTTAGTACTGCTTCAAGTTAGGCCTATACAGGAAATCCTAACCAGTTTTTTGGGTTTTTTTTTTTTTTTGAGATGAAGTCTCGCTCTTGTTGCCCAGGCTGGAGTGCAACGGTACGATCTCGGCTCACTGCAACCTCTGCCTCCCAGGTTCAAGCGACTCTCCCTCCTCAGCCTCCCAAGTAGCTGGGATTACAGGTGCCTGCCACCATGTCCAGCTGAATTTGTATTTTTAGTAGACACGGGGTTTTACCATGTTGGCCAGGCTAGTCTCAAACTCCTGACCTCAGGCGATCTGCCTGCCTCGGCCTTCCAAAGTGCTGGGATTACAGGCATGAACACCATGCCCAGCCCCTAACCAGTTTTAAAAGTCTAAGAATTGAAAAAATAAAAATTATTATTTATAAATACTATGATTATACAGAAGATCCAAGAGAATCTACAAACTGTCAAAACTAATGAGACAATTCAACAAGGTTACTGGGAATAAGATCAACATACAAAAAATTAATAGCATTCCTACACAGAGGCAATACCCAAGCATAAATGTAATAAAACATCTCATTCCAATAGAAACTAAATCATAATGCACCTAGAATATATCAAACAAAATCTGAGTAAAACTTTTACAGAGGAAATTCTAAAACTTTACCATCAGGCATAAATGGAAACTTAAATGAATGGGAAGATACACCATGTTGGTAGATGAAAAAAATTCAGTTTCATAAAAATGTCTGTTCTCACTAAATTATTTCAATAAATTCAACTCCACCAGAAATCCCATGAAGGTTGTTAACAGAACTTGACAATGTGACCCCTATAATTCACATGTAAAAGAAAAGACTGAAAATAAGATACTTTTGAAGAAGATGAACAATGTAGAATGATTTATCCTAACAGCCATCATCCTATTATAAAGCTATGATAATTTAGACGGCATAATGTTGGCATAGAGATAAACAAATCAACCACACAGAATAGGGAACCCAGAAACAGAATCACATATATACGGCAATTTGGTACTGAATATTGTTGGTACTCTATACTAGAAAGTTGGCAATACAAATCATTGAGGAAACGATAAATTATTTTCATAATGATACTGAGAAAATTAGTTACATATGGAAAAAAAATTAGACCATCTCGCGAAATAAACTCCAGGTGGATTTTTAAAACTTAAGGCTAGAAAGCAAAAGTTGTAACATTTTTAGAAGAAAAAATGAAAATTAACCCTATGACATCAAAATAGGAAAAACTTTCTTAAGACCCAAAAAAGTAGAAGCCTTAAAGGGTAAGGCCAAAAATATTTACACAGTAAGTTTTGAAACCTCTATACATCCATACATCACAAACAAAGTAAAAAGATAAGCCGGTGTAACTACCGCCCCTGCCTCTGGGAAATGAAATTTCTGTGGAAGGAAGCGTGAGCAGTAACCAGGCCAACCTAGAAAGGCTTTCTTTCTGAGATTTCACTTCCCTATCAACTCCTCAGCTCGAGGCACCAAATAATGTCATCTGAAATGTTGCCAGCATTTATTGAAACTTCTAATGTTGACAAAAAGCAAGGCATAAATGAACATCAAGAGGAAAGCCAGAAGCCAAGATTAGGTGAAGGGTGTGAACCAGTACCTAAACCACAAATGAAAAAACTAATAAAACAGAAACAACGGGAAGAGCAATGGGAACTCCGCAAACAAAAGCGGAAAGAAAAACGCTAGAGGAAAAAATTGGAGCGACAAGGTCAAATGGAATCAAACTCAGATGGAAATGACAGAAAACGTGTTCGAAGAGATGTTGTTCATAGCACCCTTCACCTCATTATTGACTGTAGTTTTGATGACTTGATGGTATTAAAGGACATTAAGAAACTTCATAAGCAGATTCAACGATGTTATGCAGAAAACCGACGGGCACTGCATCCTGTGCAGTTTTACTTGACAAGCCATGGAGGTCAGCTGAAAAACAACATGGATGAAAATGACAAAGGATGGGTCAACTGGAAGGATATCCATATCAAACCAGAGCACTATAGTGAACTCATAAAAAAAAGAAGACCTGATTTATCTTACATCAGATTCACCTAATATACTGAAGGAATTAGATGAATCAAAGGCTTATGTGATTGGAGGATTAGTAGATCACAACCATCACAAGGGACTCACATATAAACAAGCATCAGATTATGGAATCAATCATGCACAGCTCCCGCTTGGAAATTTTGTGAAGATGAATAGTCGAAAAGTTTTGGCAGTTAATCATGTGTTTGAGATTATTCTGGAATACCTGGAAACAAGAGACTGGCAAGAAGCATTTTTTACTATCTTGCCCCAATGGAAAGGAGCTGTTCCCACAGACAAAATCTGTGAAAGTGCTTCTTATGACAATCAGTCTGTCAGGATGGAGGAATGTGGATCGGACAGTGATTCCAGTGAGACGGAAGATAGCAGAAATGAACTAGATTCACCACGTGAAGAAAAGCAGGATAAGGAAAATCACACTGAATCTACAGTGAACTCTCTGCCACACTAATGTTACCTGGTTTCCTTTTAGTTTAAGGAAAAATTAGGAGAAAGCAAGGTGCTGTACAGAATATTGAACATTTTATTTTCTGTTATTTCTGCTGTGACATTTAAAAACTTTTTTTGGACCTAAATAATAATAAAAAAGTCCTTTAAACTTTGTAAGAAAATATTTTTGATTTAGAATAAGATTTAAATGTGTATTTTTGTTTGTTTTTAAAGCCTCAAATAGTAGTTTCTAGATAATTTTACTTTATTAATATATTTTCATACTCTTTAGAATGTGCCTTCTGACCTCTCAGTTTTTTAATTTTATAGTCACATCAACATCTTTATGATCTATTGCCTACGTATCTGTGAAGGCACATATTTATAAATATACTGTCAATCTATCAGAATATTGTGTATGGTAGGTTACCCTCTATTTGCAGTTTTTATGTTTAACTTAGTTACTTGAAAGAAATGTAGTAATTTTAGGAAGAAGTATCAGTTTGATAGACTTAGTTCATTTCTTTTGGACTATGGAACACATATCTGTTCCTTCTTTGTGATGCCTTTTTATGGTTCTGAAGTAATTACTGAAGAGTTGAGAATCTCTTTAATGCATTTTCTTAATTCTTACAATGGTGATAAGTTACTCCAATTATAAAATTGAATTTTGCAGACTAAATTATTTTATAAGGCTGTTGCTATTGAAAGATCAATTTTGTCTTTACCTGCATTTAAAATGGAACAGCTTTTAGCAGCTGTGGTTTTTTTTTTCCATATAATTTTTTAATTTGTTGGCTCTTAAGATGAATAAAGTTTATATGTGCATCTGCCTCCTCTAAGAATATGCATACTAATTTATGTTTCTATAAATCAAATACACATGTGAAAATATGCATGTAAATATATTTATATCTGTCCTCATCGTGTATGGTTCTCAGTTATTAACTGATGATAACATGATTGATTTGCCATATATCTGTATTACTTGAATAATACTGAAATACTTTATTATTCTGTAATACTGAATACTTATTGTACTACTTGAATGGTTGCGTTGAACACCCTAAGAACAATTTGAATTTTATTAAATACAAAAATCCTTAACTAAACGTTTGTATGGGAATGTTGGTAAGACATAATAGTGTAAAAGGGAGCTGTTTTAGTTTCCTATCCGTAATTGTATATGCAGTTAAATGTTTAAGGTAAAATGATCAGTCTCTGTCACAGCTAAAAGATTTCAGTAGCCTTCATTGAGTTTGGGTAAAATGAGTTGCTGTTCTTTGCCTTCTTTTTAATACATAAAACTTATATTTTTAAAATGTGTAATATACTATATATGTTACATACTAACATATATACACACACAGAAAGTTTATTGGATTTAGTACTGATATTTACTGTCTGTTTTTGTTACTTTATTCTTAGTAATCTATCATAGTTACCTATTTTAAGGTGAGGTCTATAGGCAAGATATGTAAGTAAAGACAAGCCCTACAATTTTAAAATAACAAAGCTTATGTCTTAAGTTGTATTTTTTCAAAGGTTCATGTTTTTCTCAGTAAATGTGGTTTATTAGCATGAAATATTATGCCTTTCACTTAAATTATGTAATGTAAAATAGGGCCCTGTTTAATTATGAAAGGTGGGGGAAAATCATTCCAAATAAAAGTTTAATTTTTATTAATTACAAAAAAAAAAGATAAGCCACAAAATGGTGCAAGTTTACAATGCATATGACCAAAAATGAGTGATTATTAAAAAATGAAATAAGAAAAAGGTAAAAACAAAAGAAATGAAATGTAAATGGACAATAAACATATGAAAGGTTGCTCATCCTCACTATTAGGGAAATGCAAATGAAAGCAAAACAACATTTCACACTATATTCTAATAATATTAAGTATAAGCAAGTATATGAGGAAAAGGAAATCTTACCCACTGCTAGTGAAACATAAACTGGTATTGCTACTTTGGGAAATGGCTGACTACATCATGCAAAGTTGATAATGATTACAACCAATAAGCACACACCCTAAAGAAACCTTTACACATACCTGGCAAAGGAACAAGCATAAAAGTGTTCCTTACAGCATTGTTTTAACATTTAATACCTAGAAATAGACTAAACATCCGTAAATAAGTGAATAAATAAAATGCAGCACATTTATATAATGAAACACTATGCGTATCACTGTAGATAAATCTCAAAAACATAATGCTGAGTAAAAAAAACAAGCTCCAGAATATGTACAGCATGATACAATTTATATAAGTTTAAGAACATGCAAACAATAGTATACACCAGAACGCTCTGCAATAATGAAAATGTTCAGTATCTGCATTGTCAAATACAGCAGCCTCTAGCGATATGTGGATATTAAAGAATATTAAACACTTATAATGTGGCTAGTACTCCAAAGAAACTGAATGTGTTTTCTTTTAATTAATTTAAATAGCCACATGTGGCTAGCGGATACCATACTGGTAGAGCAGGTATATAAATTTATGAATACATAAATATAAATATATACAATCAAATAAATAAAGCTGGAGGAAGAATACATACCAACTTCAGGAAAGTGGTTATCTCTGAAGAAGTAAAATGAGACAGAATGGGATGTGAAGGAACTCAAGAATCTTTATGAACTTTTATTTCTTTACAACAAAAATAAATATAAAGCAAACGTCAAAACACTTAACATTTTAAATCTGGTTAAAATATTGTTAATAGTGGTTAGTCTGCTTTTTCAATATGTTTGCAATTTTTCCCTATTTAAAATTTTTAATATTTCCTATTTTAAACGTTTCATTTTCATTTCTTTGAAGTATTTCCTTTTTAAAATTTTTAAATAACTTTTTGAAAGTAAACTGTATTTAAATCTTTATACCTATAGAGCTAAACCCAAGGGATCAACTATCTTATGTATAGTCTTGATGAATATGTAAAACATTGAGAAAATAAGAAACTAGAGCAAAAAAAAATGATACCATATGCTTGTAGAGTTCCTAATTTATGTGACGTTTTACAATTAATTTTCAAAGATCCAACCAAAATATCTCAAAAATGTGTTATTTTACTTAGATTCTAAATAGAATGAATTGAGACAAACATGAGTTTATCTTATAGGTAAGTTAGAACGATTAAAAATACATTAAATAAAATACTGAAAATAGCACTGGACCCAGGGTCATGGCAGTTTTTATTAACTTTCTAGAACCAGTTTATATTAACTTTGTGTGTTCTGTTTATCTAGGTTTCCTCATTCGTACAGGCTAAACTAAAGAGTCTCTGATTTCACTGCAATTCTTTTAAGTTTAGAACTTTTAATCAAGTTTCATTTCTTCTTTCAAATGCATATGTAATAAGTTATTTAGAATAATCATTTCTTTGTATCAAAGTGTCAAAACTCTGCACATCTGAAATCCGTATTCCCTTAGTGTCATCTAACTCCTCCTCCTTGCCCATAGAAAAGACAGAAAAAGAAAGAATAAAGTAAATACATGATCAGCTAGTCAATGATCCATGGTTCTCAAAGAACCTCATTTTTCAAAAATGGAAGCTTTTCTACTAGGTGGTTGTGACTTTTAATGGGTCTTATAATCAATACATAAAATCCTCCAGCTATTTTATTTTAGATATCCCAAGACTCTGAACAGAAAACTGATTCTCTATATAAGTTGCAGCTTTGCTCACATTAATGTTTTTAATTCACAAAAATCTAAAACCTATATATTAGCCAGAAATATCAATTCATTCAGTGTTCTCTCCAAGTTATCATGCAAAGAATGTGGAAGAATTAGGTCTCTCTGTGCTATTCATCCACACAACTCTCAGTTATATCACTCCGTGTGTGACAGAAATGCCCAGATTAGAGAAGTCTGATTGTTTATTATTGTTCTAGTTGACCTGCACAACTGTTATTACATAATAAGGCTTTGGGTTAAATTATTTCAGATGGTGGTACAAATGACAGGAAATGGCAGTAATTCTCCTTTTTATTTTTTGGCAAAATTATTGAGACACTCCTGACCTCTATCACCTTTCATAAAATATACATACAACTTAAATTCATGTGATGCTTAATTTTATGTGTCAATTTGAATGGGGCCACGGAGTGCTAAGATTAAATATTGTTTCTGAGTGTGTCTGTGAGCGCATTTCTGGATGAGCTTAGCATTTGAATCAGTAGACTCAGTAAAGTACATTGCCCTCCCCAATGTGGTTGGCCATCATCCAATTAATTGAAGGCCTGAATAAAACAAAAGGTGAAGGAAGGAAGAATTCACACCTTTTTGCTTCCTGCTTGCCTGTTTGAGCTAGAATATAGGTCTTCTCCTGCCGCTGGACTGGGATTTACACCATCAGCTCACCTCGTTCTCAGTCCTTCAGAGTCAGAATCACATTACACCACCAGCTTTCCACCAGTCTCCATCTTGCAAGGAGCAGATCATAGGACTTCTCTGCTAATTCCTCAGAATAAATGTCCCTTACAGTCAGGGGCTACTTAACAATATTTAGGTAATGATGGATCTCATATATGACTATGGTCTCAAAAGATTATATGGAACTGAAAAATTCCAATTGCCTAGTGACACTGTAGCCATCATAATGTACTACATACAAATATGAACAGCAGGGGTCCCCAAATCCCGAGCCATGGACCAGTACCAGTCCGTGGCCCGTTAGGAACTGGGCCACAAAGCAGGAGGTTAGCGGCTGGCCAGCAAGCATTATCACCTGAGCTCCACCTCCTGTCATATCAGCGGTGGCATTAGATTCTTACAGAAGCACAAACCCTATTGTGAACTATGCATGCAAGGGATATAGGCTGCACACTCCTTATGAGAATCTAATGCCTGATGATCTGAGGTGGAACAGTTTTATCTCAAAACCATGCCCCATCATCCCTGGTCCGCAGAATAATTCGTCTTCCACAAAACTGGTCCCTGGTGCCAAAAAGGTTGGGGACCACTGATATATAGTACATAATACTTGATAATGATAATAAATGACTATGTTACTGGCTTATGTATCAACTAATACTAGACTTTTTATTGTTATCTTACAGTGAGCTCCTTCAGGAGCCTCAGGCAAGTCCTTCAGGACATATTCCAAAAGAAGGCATTATTATCATAGAAGATGATAACATGCATAGAAGCTCCATGCATGTTATTGCCCTTGAAGACCTGCCAGTGGGACAAGATGTGGGATGGAAGACAATGATATTGATGATCCTAACCTTAATTAGGACTAGGCTAATGTATGTCTGTATCTTAGTTTTTAATAAAAAAAGTTTTAACAGTGAAAAATTAAAAATAGGGAAAAAGCTCATAGAATAAGGAAATAAAGGACTTTTGTGCAGCTGTATAATGTGTTTATGTTTTAAGCTAAGTGTTACTGTGTTTTAAGCTAAGTGTTATTACAAAAGAGTCAAAAAGTTTTTTAAAAGTTTATAAAGTAAAAAAGTTAATTTATCAACTTTAAAATATTTATTTAAAAGGTTAATTTATTTTTGAAGGAAGAAAAATATTTCTTTATAAATTTAGTATAGCCTAAGTGCACAGTGCTTATAAAGTCTACAGTACTATACAGTAATGTCCTAAGTTTTCATATTCACTCACCACTCATTCACTGACTCATCCAGAGCAACTTCCAGTCCTGAAAACTCCACTCACGGTAAGTGCCCTATATAGGTGTACCATTTTTTATCTTTTATGCTGTATTTTTATTGTAGTTTTTCTATGTTTAGATACACAAATAATTACCATTGTGTTACAAGTGTCAACAGTACTAAGTACAATAACATGCTGTACAGGTTTGTGGCCTAGGAGCAATAGGCTAAACCATATAGCTTAGGTATGTAGTAGGCTATACCATGTAGGTTTGTGTAAGTATACTCTATTCTGTTCACACAAGGACAAAGTTACCTAATGACACATTTTTCAGGAAGTATGCCCATCATTAAGCAACACATGACTGTATATCCTATTGGCTCTGTTTCTCTTGAGAACTTTCACTAACACAGTTAACAAATGTTTCCTGTAGACATACAAGCAGCCAACAAACATATGAAAAATTCTCAACATCACTAATCATCAGAGAAAGGCAAATCAAAACCGCAGTGAGATGCCATCTCATACAAGTCAGAATGGCAATTATTGAAGAGTAAAAAAACAACAACAGATGCTGGTGAGACTGCCGAGAAAAGAGTATTTTTATACGTTGTTAGAGAAAATGTAAATTACTTCAGCCACTGTGGAAAGCAGTTTGGAGACTTCTCAAAGATCTTAAAACAGAATTACCATTGAACCTAGCAATCCCATTACTGGGTATATATCCAAAAGAAAATAAACCGTTCTACCAAAAAGACACATGCACTTGTATGTTCATCGCAGCACCACCCACAATATCAAAGACATGGAATCAACCTAGTTACCTACCAACAGTGAATCTGGATAAAGAAAATGTGGCATATACATACCATATAATACTATGCAGCCATAAAAAAAGAAGAAAATCAAGTCCTTTGTAACAAGAAAGAGGTCATTATCCTAAGTGAATTAAGGCAGGAACAGAAAAACAAACACTATATATTCTCACTTATAAGTGGGAGCTAAACAATGGGTACTCATAGACATAAAGATAGCAACAATAGACACTGAGGACTACCACGGGGGAGAGGGAAGGCAGGGGACAAAAGCTGAAAAGCTAACTACTGGGTACTATGCTCATTACCTGGGTGACAGGATCAATCACATCCCAAACCTCAACATCATGCAATAAACCCAGGTAACAAACCTGCACATGTAACCCTGAATCTAAAATAAAAGATGAAATTATTTTTTAATGTCTCCTGGAATTAACTAGCTTCCCAACCTTAATAAGGCACTATTTTTCTTACTAAACATAAGTACTATTTTTAGCGTAGGGGGAGATTCAAGCTTGTAAAGTACAAGGGAACAGAATTCCCCCTACCCAAACAGGAAAAAGCATTTTATGTTTCATTAATTCTAGTTACAATAGTTGACCCTCATGAGAACACCATAAACCAGGATTTGACAGATAGGATTACAGTGTAGTTCAGTATATAATTACAATGCAGTTTGAAACACAACTTACCTTTCATGTTCTATTATATATTCAAAGTCAACATAACACTGCTGGATGTTAAATACAGGACTACTTATAGGAACACTTGTTTTAAGTCCAAGAATTGAGAGGAAAAGGAGAAAAAATATTTTCAATTGGTATTTCTAGTAACACCCAGTGCTGCATATTCCATTCCAACTACTAAACATGCAATGAATTGTTACTCTTTGATAAATCTAAATCGAAATAAAAAGGAAACATGAATATAAGCTACACTATCCTCATGATTAAAGCATACAGCTCAAAGTCATACATTTTTATTCCTCCAGCTTCCAACCAGCCAAAGGATTTTTACCTCCAGCACCCATTAAACATGAAATTCATTCAGGGAGCTCTGTGAGTGATAAAGTAAAGCTGCTGTCATAAAGTCTGGCCAGTTTCCTCTGCAAATCTAGGAGAAAGACTGAGAGTATGTAAGTGTTGACATTATTTATAAATTATAAAATTATTCGGCAATCAATAAGAACTTAAGTATTATTAACATATCTCTTTTATTTCACTTAAGAAAAACATTTAGTTGGAGCAATTCTTGCTGATGCACTGAATTAAATGCTTGAGGAAACAGATCTAATATTATACAACAGTATAATTAGTAATCAAAAAGGCTAACCATTTAATTTTAAAGAACTTTAAGCTGAGATTTAAGCTTTGCTTATGAAAGAAATGAAGAAAAGGAAAATACTTTTGTTTCATGAAACCAAAATATCCTTTTTAAAAATGTTTTAAATTTATTATAAGCTCTGCTTATAAGAATAAAAATACTGTATAAATAGTCCATGTAACAAAGTAAAATTTAAAGTGAAATTAATGGGTTCCCTCTATAAGGTTAAATTTCAACAAAAGTAAAAACATCGATAAGAAATAATATAAATTTTTAATGCTTTAATGCTTCCATTAATATCTTAGGGGAAGAATTTTATTTGGCAAGCTTCTTAGTTCCCAAAGTCTTATTTTCCTACTTTTCAAGGCAAAGAAACACTATATATAATAAAGTGACATGTGTAAAGAGATAATTTAGCATATGAACTTATTCCACTGATTTTAAGTGTATGAAGTAAAATTGTGTGTTTTGTTCTCTAATGTTTAACATTATTTTTTAAATTGATTTCAAATCATTCTTTATTATATCAAAATTGTTTAACTTTACCTAGCTAATTATGGGTGGGAGATCATAATTGTATTAAAACTCTTACCACTAGAACTCTGTGATATATAAGATATATATAATAATGTTACAGATTACTAATGGTAGTTCCCCACTTCTTTTCATCATTCAAATATGTACCATCATTACTTTTTCTATTTCTCTCAAATGTTGTGAGTTCTCTTAAGACCACATACCTCTCCTTAGTGTTTATGGTTGTTTTAATTTTAAACTTAATTGTGAAATTATTTGATTAACAACTATCTCTTATACTAGACTGTAAGCAAGGACAGAAATCACGTCTCTTTTTACTTTTACTTTATCCTCAACATCTACCATAATGTCTGGCTTAGAGTATATGATCAATAAATATGTGCTAATCGATAGATAATATTAACAATAAATGGTGATTTTTTTCCCTTCAGTTTTAGAAAATCTTTCCTATCTGCAGTATAAATTGGGCCTTACTAAATAGATGACTGAATAGAGATAATGCCAGAAGATCTTCCTCACATGCAGCTGTACATCCAAGAAACATACCACTTTTGTCTCTTTTTTATACCATTTTTACTTATTTATGGTTAAACACAAGGTAATAAACTGAAAACAGAATACATCCCTTATCAATATCTACATCCAATGAAGACTTCAAGGATCTGCTGAAACGGTACATAGTAAGAACAGAAATTAATAACCATGTAACCAACAAACTGATGGCCAAGTTTTCATAGTTAATATGGTCAAATACTGGAGCAAAGACAACTTGTGCCTGGCACAAATAACTGCACAAAAAATGAATGAATGAAGTCTTCTCCTCAAAAGGAACTAGCTCTTGTCATGCCTACTGCAGTATTTTTCTACATCCAGACAAAATGTATATGTGCATTTTATATATACTCCACACAAACACACTCACACAGAGTGTTTTCAGAGGAAGTAAACAAGGTCAAAAGGTAAGATTGCAAGACTATAATCTGAAGGGAATTTTAAATATAAGGACATACATGACCTGAAATATATGGCCCATATTAAACTTCTCTCTAATCCTCTGACAACAGACAAAACAGTTGACCTTTCTGGAGTGTTCTCACCCTTTCTAATAAAGAGTATGGTTGATATCCCTCATATTAATGTAAAAAGAAATAATAAAAAACTTATATTTGTACTGTTTTTCTTTATATCCCTTCTCATTCTAAAGAAAGTATTTTAGTGGTATATTAAACAGTACTTTATAATTCACAAGGCATTTCCACATAAATTCTCATTTAAGCTACACAACAACTCTATGAGTTACAGAAGTAAGTATAATACTATTAGCCCTATTTTACAAACGAGAACACTAAGGGCCAAAGAAGTTAAGTGAACTGTCAGAGATACAAAACTAATAAGCAGAAAATCCAAGTCCATAACCCAGATGTTCTGACTCTTCATCTTTTCATTGTACCACAAACAGTAATGTAAAGTTAAGGTATTTAAAATACATAGTGGAAATACCAAATATTACACTAGCAGTGTATTTCTGTGAGTTTAGAAACTAGGACAGAATAATCTGAGTCTTTTATATTATCAGAAAAGAAATATCACTATTTTATTTGGAATATTACATTTCTTCTTCCACCATGCAATGCACTAGTCAACAACAAATTTACTAGAATGGCACCTATAAGCCAGATTCAAAGATAAATCTAACAGCAGATTCACTCAATTACACAGTTAGTACAAACTATTATATAGTTTTTTATGGAAGAATATAATGAAGATATTTTCCTGAATCTCTCACTGATAAAATGCAATCTTATCAATCGATTCACATTATTGTTTTATATATACTTCTCATAAAGTATGTTTGTCTTATTATCATCCTCCCTAAAACTCCAGTAAGATTTTTGTAGTCATCCTCAGGTTCTAAATGGAATAAGTAATTGTTTGATACTTTCTTGCTAAGTCTTTCAGAGAAATCAGATTTTAGTTCAAATAAAAGAGCCACTTTCTTCAGCTGATAAGACTCTTCCTGAAAGAAAAGCACCAAGTAAGAAACACACTGGTGATATCTCCTGTTAGTTCCTTACAATCCTAATCAAAACTTTTTTTAAAATTTTACTTCATTACATACTTTTCTTTTGACATTTTCTCCTGCGATGGTTTAATTTTTATTAGTTTTATTTGTTTGTTGTATGTCTCAGAGTGTAATCCTATTATTTCAATATACATTGTATTAGATATTTAAGACAAAAAATGTAACTATGTAATTGCAGAATATCCTCAAAGATCTCATTAGAAAGGGAAGCAAATTTTAAAAGAATGAAGTAGGTACTTTTCTTACAAATTTACAATGTTACTGAGCAATAATAATCAAGTAACATCATCAGTCATATATGTATGCCATAAAACTTAAATGTAATCACATTTATTTATATTCTTCTTATCAGAAGAGTTGAATGATATAAACAAATTGGCCACCAAGACTTTCATGCCATATTCTGGTGAAAATTGGGTTAAAGTAGGAAGAATGAGACTATGTGGGTGACCTATTACATACCACTTTTTGTAGTTTACAAACTTGAATAAGTTTCAACTAGAAGGAAAAATAAGAAAAAATAATTCGTTATCTGCATTTCTTTTTTCAAAGAGACAAGGTCTTGACATGTTGCCCAAGCTGTCCTTGAACTTGGGGCTTAAGCGATCCCCACTCCTCAGCCTCTTGAGTAACTAGGACTAGAGACATGTGCCACTGTGTCCACCTTCTCTGAGATTTTTTGAATTATTATTCAAAAGACCTCTACAATATATTACAGGTCTAAAATTATCTTTGAAATTTAGGCTCATGAGAACAAGAGTTTTTCAAAATTGCTTTTACGATAAATGTTAGTAATGTGATACAGACATAGTGGTAAGTAGACCTAGTGTCTCCAGACCTGAGACTGTGTAGAAACAGTAGAAAGACCACCGAATTGCTCTTTTCCAAAGTTATTAGACTGATGGTCTTACAATTGGTAGTGTATTAGAATACTATAATTCTGGCTTCATCTTTGTACGGAAACTTACAGTTTCAACGTATTTCCACAATGATGATTTCACTCAGTTCTCCCAATAACCCTTTCAGGGAGATAAGATCCCCATTTTACAGATGAGAAGGCAGAGGCTCAAGGAGACTAAGGGATTTTCCAAAGATCATACAATTTCAGAAATATAATATGAACCCAGATTTTTTATTTCCAAGATGATACATTTGCCTTCATCTGTACTTCAGTTTCTTTATATTTAAAATGGTGGCAATTATATCTATGTGACACAGATATAATTACATTGCTCATTTAATCCTCAACTATTTAGTGAGTAGCAATTATGACAGATAATACTAAATAATATGCATTTTGAAAGCATTTTGGTATTTAAGTATATAAAAACAAAACAACCGGCCAGGTGCGGTGACTCATGGCTGTAATCCCAGCACTTTGGGAGGCCGAGGTGGGTGGATCACGAGGTCGAGAGATTAAGACCATCCTGGCTAACACAGAGAAACTCCATCTCTACTAAAAATACAAAAAAATTAGCCAGGCGTGGTGGCGGGTGCCTGTAATCCCAGCTACTCAGGAGGCTGAGGTAGGAGAATGGTGTGAACCCGGGAGGTGGAGCTTGCAGTGAGCTGAGATTGTGCCACTGCACTCCAGCCTGAACAACAGAGCAAGACTCCACCTCAAAAAAAAAAAAAAATATTCCCACATAATGTAGGGTGGTAGCAGTAAAGAAACTGGTCAGAGCTGAAAGGGGACTGATGTCAAAGCTGATAATTTCATCCACAGTATTACGCTTCTTCAGACTTCCTAAGATGTACATCTAAGAGATTATCATGGTACAGACTGGTGAAGAAATTTATTAAAGTAGACTTAAAGTAGATTAACACAGTCTACCAGACTATTAAAAATTTTTAATTAAACCCAAAAAACTCACTACACTTAAGTGGCCTCTTGGAGATTAGGATCTAAAGTCAGCACACAAGAAAAATTTGCATGTGGTCAAAATCACTTAAGGCAATGGCATGTTGAAGACTGACATACTTTCTCTCATACCAGTTATCTTTTTACTTTGGTTGTGTACTAGATGAATTAGTTGGCTTATATTTCATACTGTATATCAAAACAAATACATAACTTTAAACCCAAGAAACACACTCAGCCTAGCACACATAAAAGAACTGAGACTGACAGGAATAGCAGATTTACATCTCACATTCACTCCAGGGCACACATTCATTGAGCGAAATATTTTAATTTCTCTTTCTTTTTGGCCAAATCTTTATATGCATATGTATTTAAGTAAAGCAAATGTATGATATGACTCCACTGTGTAAATCATTAAAATAGAAAACATAAAGATATATAGTCACACTAATATTCACATATGTGGGAATATATCTCAAATAATTGCCCACACTGCATGATACTGAAAGGACTCTTAATTTCTATTTCTACATTGTATGTTTTGGTAATAACTTCGTTAGTTGTCAGTGTATACATAACCCCATCAAAGAATGTGAAAGTATATATAAGTATATATTAAATTTTCCAAAGGAAATTTCCAAAGGACCTCTAAAACAATGCTTCTATTTAGACATGCATGTTAGAATCTCCATGTCTGCTGTTACTGCCCAGTAATTCTTAATGTTTAACAAAAAGAAAAATATCCAACTTGATGCCAAGAAATGTGTGATCTTCTATAGAAAAAAAATTCTGCAACAACTGCTACTATACATCTTCAACATAACACTTAAAATATAATATACTGTGCTTGAAAAATTAGACAAAATAACATTTAAGAAGTCTAAACTAAAAGAAAGAAATTCCAGAATATTACTCATCAATGATGACTCAGTATAAACTGACAATTCTCTTAGCAGAAGTTTTTAAAAATCGGCTCTATTTATGGAAAGACAATTAAGCATTACTGTATCTGAGGTCTCAATGTTACGAATCAGAGAACTTTAAAAAGACAAATTCACATTCACTACTATTTTCAGTAATATATAGATCCTATTAAATTCCATGTAAATCATATAAATCAAACAGAAAAATGTGATCTACCTATTTAAAAACTGAACTACACATATTCGTATTACTATAATAGTTTCCACATGCTCAAAACTAAAGTTTGCTTACAATTTTAGTTTTTAATACTCAGGATTAGTTGTTTACTTTTGCATTTTTGAAGCCTGGAAATAGATTTGTTTTGGTTACTCTCTACTTTTTTGTTAATGAACACTTCCATATTGTGCTCTTTTTGAAGAACACCACATCCACTTGAAAAAGCTGTTAAACCCACAGTCCCATTTTCACATATTGACAATGCTCAATTACTCAAAGAAACGTCCCTTTAAAAGTAGACTAATCATTGAAATTTTAATAAGCTCAAACAAAAAATATATAATTTTATTTTATTAATAGTATCTTTTTTACTCAGCAAGAGGAAGTATACAGGTTCTACTGAATGAAGAATGACTTGATCTGAATTACAAAGTATTTAATCTAGGGCCTGATTTTCATCCTATAAACTCCAAGAAATTTTTCAAGAGAAGTATAGCCTGTTCTTAAGTGGTTTTCTTTTTCGTACCCCAGTGGTGCCTGGAACACCAGCCAGAGAGAACCATTCACTCCCCTGGAAAGGGTGCTAAAGTCATGGCCCAAGTGGTCTATAGCGGATTCCACCCCAATGGAGCCCAGCAAGCTAAGATCCACTGACTTGAAATTGTCGCTGACAGCACAGCAGTCTGAAGTCGACCTGGTATGCTTGAGCTTGGTGGGGGGAGGGCGTCTGCCATTACTGAGGATTGAGTAGGCAGTATCCCCCACAGTGTAAACAAAGCCTCTAGGAAGTTCCAACTGGATGGAGCCCAAGGCAGTGTGACAAAGCCACTGTAGCCAGACTGCCTCTCGAGATTCCTCCTCTCTGGGTAGGGCATCTCTGAAAGAAAGGTAGCAGCCCCAGTCATCAAACTCACATCTTCCTGTGACAGAGTACTTGGGAGAAGCAGTAGCTGTGGGTGCAGCTTCAGCAGACTTCCTGCCTGCCAGCTCTGAAGAGAGCAGCGCATCTCTGAGCACAGCCCTCGAACTCTGCTAAGGGACACACTGCCTCCTCAAGTGGGTCCCTGAACCCCGTGCCTCCTGACTGGGAGACACAGTTGGACAGCAGGGTTGGACAGACAACTCATAAAGAAGAGCTCTGGCTGGGATCTGGCAGGTGCCCCTCTGGGACGAAGCTTCCAGAGGAAAGAACAGGCAGCAATCTTTGCTGTTCTGCAGACTCCGCTGGTGACACTCAAGCAAACAGGGTCTGGTGTTGACATCCAGCAAACTCCAGAAGAACCTGCAGCAGAGGGGCCTGACTGTTGAAGGAAAATTAACAAGCAGAAAGGAATAGCATGAACATCAACAAAAAGGACAACCACACAAAAACCCCATCTGAAGGTCCCAAAATCCAAGACAAAAGGTAGATAAATCCATGAAGATAAGGAAAAGACAGCGCAAAAGGCTGAAAATTCCAAAAAACAGAATGCCTCTTCTCCTCCAAAGAATCACAACTCCTCGTCAGCAAGGGAACAAAATGGGACGGAGAATGAGTTTGACAAATTGATAGAAGTAGGCTTCAGAAGGTGGGTAATAACAAACTCCTCCGAGCTAAAGGAGCATCTTCTAACTCAATGCAAGGAAGCTAAGAACCTTGAAAAAAAGTTAGATGAAATGATAACTAGAATAACCAGTTTAGAGAAGAACATAAATGACCTGATGGAGCTCAAAAACACAGCATAAGAACTTCATGAAGCATACACAAGTATCGATGGCTGAATCAATCAAGCGGAAGAAAGGATATCAGAGATTGAAGATCAACTTAATGAAAGAAAGCATGAAGACACGATTAGAGAAAAAAGAATGAAAAGGAACGAACAAAGCCTCCAAGAAATATGGGACGATGTGAAGAGACCAAACCTACGTTTGATTGGTGTATCTAAAAGTGACAGGGAGAATGGAACCAAGTTAGAAAACACACTTCAGGATATTATCTAGGAGAACTTCCCCACCCTAGCAAGACAGGCCAACACTCAAATTCAGGAAATACAGAGACCACCACAAAGATACTCCTTGAGAAGAGCAACCCCAAGACACATAATCGTCAGATTCACCAAGGTTGAAATGAAGGAAACAATGTTAAGGGCAGCCAGAGAGAAACGTCGGGTTACCCACAAAGGGAAACCCATCAGACTAACAGCAGATCTCTCTGCAGAAACCCTACAAGCCAGAAGAGAGTGGGGGCCAAGTTTCAACATTCTTAAAGAAAAATTTTCAACCCAGAATTTCACATCCAGCCAAATTAAGCTTCATAAGCAAAGGAGAAATAAAATCCTTTATAGACAAGCAAATGCTGAGAGATTTTGTCACCACCAGGCCTGCCTGACAAGAGCTCCTGAAGGAAGCGCTAAACACGGAAAGGAAAAACTGGTATCAGCCACTGCAAAAACATACCAAATTGTAAGACCAGCGATACTATGAACAAACTGCATCAACTAACAGGCAAAATAACCAGCTAGCATCATGACAGGATCAAATTGACAAATAACAATATTAACCTTAAATATAAATGGACTAATTGCCCCAACTAAAAGACACAAACTGGCAAATTAGATAGAGTCAAGACCCATCAGTGTGCTGTATTCAGGAGACCCATTTCACGTAAAAAGAAACATACAGGTTTAAAATAAAGGGATGTAGGAATATTTACCAAGCAAGTGGAAAGCAAGAAAAAGCAGGG
Source organism: Mandrillus leucophaeus (assembly GCF_000951045.1). Taxonomy (NCBI): domain Eukaryota; kingdom Metazoa; phylum Chordata; class Mammalia; order Primates; family Cercopithecidae; genus Mandrillus; species Mandrillus leucophaeus. Next base: position 3,805,714 of record NW_012103732.1, on the reverse strand, counting down.
GTTGCAAACCTAGTCTCTGATAAAACAGACTTTAAACCAACAAAGATCAAAAATGACAAAGAAGGGCATTACATAATGGTAAAGGGATCAATGCAACAAGAAGAGCTAACTATCCTAAATATATATGCCCAATACAGGAGCACCCAGATTCATAAACAAAGTTCTTAGAGACCTACAAAGAGACATAGACTCCCACACAATAATAACGGGGGAATTTAACAATCTGCTGTCGATATTAGAGAGATACAACAAGACAGAAAATTCACAAGGATGTTCAGGACTTGAACTCAGCTCTGGACCAAGTGGACCTAATAGACATCTGCAGAACTCTCCACCCCAAATCAACAGAATATACATTCTTCTCAGCACCACATCACACTTATTCTAAAATTGGGACCGCGTAATTAGAAGTACAACACCCTTCAACAAATGCAAAAGAACAGAAATCATAACAAACAGTCTCTCAGACCACAGTGCAATCAAATTAGAACTCAGGATTAAGAAACTCACTCAAAACCGCACAACTACATGGAAACTGAACAACCTGCTCCTGAACGACTACTGGATAAATAACAAAATTAAGGTAGAAATAAATAATTTGTTAGAATCCAATGAGAACAAAGAGATAACAGACCAAAGTCTCTGGGACACAGCTAAAGCAGTATTTAGAGGGAAATTTATAGCACTAAATGGCCACAGGAGAAAGCAATAAAGATCTAAAATCAACACCTTAACATCACAATTAGAAGAACTAGAGAAGCAAGGGCAAACACATTCAAAAGCTACCAGAAGACAAGAAAACTAAGATCAGAGCAGAACTGAAGGAGATAGAGACACACACACACACACACACACACACACACACACAAATTATTCAAAAAAATCAATGAATCCACAAGCTGGTTTTCTGCAATGATTAACAAAATAGATAGACTGCTAGCCAGACTAACAAAGGAGAAAAGAGAGAAGAATCAAATAGACACAATAAAAAATGATAAAGGCAATATTCACCACTGATCCCACAGAAATACAAACTACCATCAGAGAATGCTATAGACACCTCTATGCAAATAAACTAGAAAATCTAGAAGAAATGGGTAAATTCTGGGACACACACACCCTCCCAATATGAAGAAGTGGAATCCCCGAACACAATAACAAGTTCTGAAACTGAGGCAGTAATTAATAGCCTACCAACAAAAGCCCAGGACCAAACAGATTCACAGATGAATTCTACCAGAGGTACAAAGAGGAGCTGGTACCATTCCTTCTGAGACTATTCCAAACAATAGAAAAAGAGGGACTCCTCTCTAACTCATTTTATGAGACCAGCATCATCCAGATACCAAAACCTGGCAGAGACATAACACAAAAAAGAAAATTTCAGGCCAATATCCCTGATGAACACAGATGCGAAAATCCTCAATAAAATACTGGCAAACTGAATCCAGCAGCATATCAAAAAGCTCATCCACCACAATTAAGTCGGCTTCATCCCTGGGATGCAAGGCTGGTTCAACATACGCAAATCAATAAATGTAATACATCACATAAACAGATCCAATGACAAAAAAAAACACATGATTACCTCAATAGATGCCGAAAAGGCCTTCGATAAAATTTACCAACTCTTCACGCTAAAAACTCTCAATAAACTAGGTATTGATGGAACATATCTCAAAACAATAAGAGCTGTTTATGACAAGCCCACAGCCAATATCATACTGAATGGGCAAAAGCTGGAAGTATTCCCTTGGAAAATCGGCACGAGACAAGAATGCCCTCTCTCACCAGTCCTATTCAACATAGTATTGGAAGTTGTGGTCAGGGCAATCAGGCAAGAGAAAGAAATAAAGGGTATTCAAATAGAAAGAGAGGAAGTCAAATTGTCTCTGTTTGCAGATGACGTGATTGTATATTTAGAAAACCCCATCATCTCAGCCCAAAATCTCCTTAAGCTGATAAGCAACTTCAGCAAAGTCTCAGGATACAAAATCAATGTGTAAAAATCACAAGCATTCCTATATGCCAATAATAGACAAACAGCCAAATCACGAGTGAATTCCCATTCACGATTGCTACTAAGAGAATAAAATACCTAGGAATACAACTGACAAGAGATGTGAAGAACCTCTTCAAGGAGAACTACAAATCACTGCTCAAGGAAATAAGAGAGGACAGAAACAAATGGAAAAACATTCCATGCTCAGGGATAGGAAGAATCAATGTTGTGAAAATGGCCATAATGCCCAAAGTAATTTATAGATTCAATGCTATCTCCATCAAGCTACCACTGACTTTCTTCACAGAATTACAAAAAGCTACTTTAAACTTCATATGGAACCAAAAAAGAGCCTGTATAGCCAAGACAATTCTAAGCACAAAGAAAAAAGTTGGAGGCATCATGCTACCTGACTTCAAACTATACTACAGGGCTACAGTAACCAAAACAGCATGGTACTGGTACCAAAACATATATAGACCAATGGAACAAAACACAGGCCTCAGAAATAATGCTGCACATCTACAACCATCTGATCTCTGACAAACCTGACAAAAACAAGCAATAAGGAAAGGATTCCCTATTGAATAAATGGTGTTGGAAAAACTGGCTAGCCAAATGCAGAAAACTGAAACTGGACCCCTTCCTTACACTTTATACAAAAATTAACTCAACATGGATTAAAGACTTAAACCTAAGACCTAAGACCATAAAAAACCTAGAAGAAAACCTAGGCAATACCATTCAGGACATAGGCATGGGCAAAGACTTCATGACTAAAACCAAAAGCAATGGCAACAAAAGCCAAATTTGACAAATGGAATCTAATTAAACTAAAGAGCTTCTGCACAACAAAAGAAACTATCATCAGAGTTAACAGGCAACGTACAGAATGGAAGAAAATTTTTGCAATCTATCCATCTGACAAAGGGCTAATATCCAGAATCTACAAGGAACTTAAACAAATTTACAAGAAAAAAACAACCCCATCAAAAAGTGGGCAAACGGTATGAACACACACTTCTCAAAAGAAGACATTTATGCAGCCAACCAACCTATGAAAAAAAGCTCATCATCATTGGTCATTAGAGAAATACAAATCAGTGCTCCAGCAGCACATATACTAAAAAAAGAAAAATGCAAATCAAAACCACAATGAGATACCATCTCATGCCAGTTAGGATGGCAGTCATTAAAAAGTCAGGAGACAATAGATGCTGGAGAGGATGTGAAGAAATAGGAATGCTATTACACTGTTGGTAGAGTATAAATTAGTTCAACCATTGTGGAAGACAGTGTGGTGATTCCTCAAGGATCTAGAACTAGAAATACAATTTAACCCAGAAATCCATTACTGGGTATACACCCAAAAGATTATAAACCATTCTACTATAAAGACACATGCACACATATGTTTACTGCAGCAGTATTCACAATAACAAAGACTTGGAACCAACCCAAATGCCCATCAATGATAGACTGGATAAAGAAAATTTGGCACATATACACCATGGAATACTATGCAGCCATAAAAAATGACGAGTTCATGTCCTTTGCAGGGACATGGGTGAAGCTGGAAACCATCATTCTCAGCAAACTAACACAGGAACAGAAACCAAACACTGCATGTTCTCGCTCATAAGTGGGAGTTGAACAATGAGAACACATGGACACAAGGAGGGGAACATCACACACCAGGGTCTGTCGGGGGTTGGGGGCAAGGGGAGGGATAGCATTATGAGAAATACCTAATGTAGATGACAGGTTGATGGGTACAGCAAACCACCATGGCACATGTATACCTATGTAACAAGCCTGCACATTCTGCACATATATCCCAGAACTTAAAGTATAATTTTAAAAAATAGAATGTTAAGTAGTGAAGAAGAAAAATATATTATTTGCATATAGAATGTGCAGACCTATTCTTATGCTGACAAGTCTTGATTAATGACACTAAAGATTATTTCTCACATAATGCAAATGACAGTTAGTAAAGCTGCTGTTACTACTCTTGGAGAAAAAAAGAAGGAAATAAATTTCCTGAAACAGCCCTGTTTTAAAGGTATGGGGTGCACCAAAATTACTGGCAATTGTGCTGAGACTGAAAGGAGTCAAATGTCAACTCATATACGCCAGAAGACAGATAAAGAAGTCAAGTTTCAAACATAGTAGGACTCGCCACTGTCTGAGTAACACCTGGATTACAGACATAGTGAAAATTTTGGTAATCATCTTAATTGAAGCAGAAATTTGACCAAAAAATCAAAAATCTTCTCTTTTTCTCCCCCCTCTTAATACATTATTCACTAGAAAGTACCTGCAACTCTCTTCATCTCTTTTCCTGAGGAGTCAAGGCCAAGGTGACCACAGGTGAATTATTTAATCATATGGTGCCTCATTTTTAATAAAGAAATTAATTCATATCAAGGAAATGTTGTGGATACAGGTTTCCTTGTTCTCAATTCAAACACATTACGATATTATAGTAAAACTCTAACCTCATTTTTATACATGTAGGTCAGTTAATATAAAATATAAATAATAAATTGCTAGGTTGCAGAAAAAAGGAAACGTTATTTTCTGTAACTACTTTGTACAATAGCCACAACTTTTTACACTTAGCAAAAAGAGGAGATAACCTGTGTGATAAGCCTTAGAGTTTACTAAGTTTTTTCACATTAATTGACTCATTGTACCCTTACATCAGCTCTGTATCCCATTTTACAAATTAAAACTATGGCTCAAACATGTTGAAGGTTTCTCTAAAAATAAATCACAGAAGTCATAAATGACAGACTCAAGCTCAGATTTTAATATCATTATTTCTAATTTAGATTAAGGGCCTGCCTCCCACCTACAATTTGAAGCCTTTTTTTCTGTTTTTTGGGGGTTTTCTTGTTTGTTTGTTTTTGTTTTTTTGAGACGGAGTCTCGCTCTGTCGCCCAGGCTGGAGTGCACTGGTGCAATCTTAGCTCACCACGGCCTCCACCTCCTGGGTTCAATCAATTCTCCTGCCTCAGCCTCCCCAGTAGCTGGGACTACAGGCACGTGCCACCACACCTGGCTAATTTTTTGTATTTTTGGTAGAGACACCGTTTTAGCCAGGATAGTCTCTTGATCTCCTGACCTCGTGATCCACCCGACTCGGCCTCCCAAATGCTAGGATTGCAGGCGATTTGAAGGCTTTTATATATTCATATTAGTCATGGCTCCTAAGTGGAGATTTCTGTACCAGCAATATGAATCTCCGGTTCCACCAAGGAATACCTGGTTCCTTGCCTTTAGGCCCTAGAGATTTCTCACTTGCCAGTCTCATCAGTCTAGTCTTTGCCTCTCGTTGGAGGCAGCAGCAGAAGGACCTAACAACCTTACTAGTAGTTGAGTGGCAAAGAGAAACAGATAAACAAGGGAATACAATTCCAACTGCCCCCTCTTAAAATGGATTTGTGGTATATTTCATACATCAAGGTCTTGATTTGCTTTTTAACATTTCATTCACTGAGAAAAAATGATGACAATGCCTAATTTGATAGCAAGGCAGAGAGTTCTTCAGTCCTAGAAACAATATTTGCTCAAACGCATGATAGTTTGGAGGTGGAAGAAACCTTAAATACTGGGTTATATCCTTCATTTACTATAGAAGAAAACAGGTTTAGAAAGGCTCAGTGATTTGTCTAAGGTTACTTTTAAGTTTAATTTTTTTTTAAAAAAAAAAAAAAGGAGTAAATATTTTTCAAATTTGTCTTTGACAACTTTTACATGGTGAAAATAAATGAAGATCTGCCCAAACTTTTTAGATGTATTATTTTAAGAGCTGCCATTTTTCAGTTTTTCAACATCCTGGCTGGAAGTTAATGAATAAGGGAAAAGGAACTTGTCATTCTGTTTAATAAAAAACAAATATAGAAGAGAAGCCTGCTTACCAATATACATAATATCCCATACTGCAGCAGTACTCATGATATCAAGAAATTCAAGGAAAGGAAAATAATGGCAAATGATTGCCCAAACTTCCAGAAGTTTTTTCTTTCAGAGTTTACTGAAGAAAGTAGATAAAGACAAGACCGCCTATGAAGTAAGATATTCCCAGAAAATTCTGTTTGAAAGAAAAAAAAAAGTTTATTTGACTATTCTAAAAGGAAGGAAGAAATCAGACTTTATGAAACACATTGGAAAGTCCCATCCTTCCCACCTATGCCTATCCTCATTAGTACAGATAAAATAACAAAAGTCAAGGTCTCACTGGTTATGATCCAAACTGCATGGTTTGGTTTTCACTAGGAATGTTTTTCTTTTCCCATTGAACTGGGTGATTTCTTTGTAAATGATTGATACCATCCCAACGAAGTGTATTTACAGTTAAAGTGGCTAATGACTCATACTTTGTTTTTGAGAATGGTTCCCTTATCATCTTTTCATTGTCTTTCAACTTTCCATTATCTACTTTAAGAATTTCCAGTGCCTCACATCTTTATTAACAAAGTATTACAATCCAGGAGTGAAAAGACACCAAAACTGACCAAGATCGAAGTTATAACTCCATAGTAGCATACAAACAGGAAAGAGAAAACAAACTAGTAAGGCAGACTAATACAATAACCAAGGAACTGAAGAACGTCCTTCAAGCCAAGCTCTAATGTCAGAGAAGGTAAATCTAACATTCACTTTATTTATTTCTACTCCTGTAATAAATTCCTACTCTAAGCAAGAATAACAGCAGCAATAAATCTAAAGTAAGACAAGAAATTTTGAGGAAGCCTAACTCTACCTTTTTTCTTCATAACTGTGTGTATTCTTCAACACACATAGTTAAATATCATAACATATACTTATAGATAAGCTCACTAATTAAACTATCTTATTAGGTTGTTTAAAGACTACCTCTGGTGGCTTAGGTGGAACAGAGATACATCGCCTCCTCAAAAAGCCTACAATTGTCCCAAGTTTTTCTGCCAATATTTTTAATCTTCTTTGTTATTTTAATATACTTACTGCTTTTCTAAAACATACTTTGCAACCAATTTTGAAAGAATTTATCACAGTAAATTCAAATTTTGGACTACTGTCCCTCAGAAAAAAAGTTGTTCTAAATTTATTAAAACATATATTATTTTGTTGCATCTTTTGTACACTTAGTTTTTATAAAATTCCTTGCATTTTTGTAACTTTCAGACATCAAGACAGAGAGAGAGAAAGAGAGGGAGGGGATTGTGCAACAGAATCCTGCCTCAGCCAACTCTCAGTAGTCTGTTGGCAGAAGGCCTGTGTGTGAACTATTTCCAAGACCTCAGTCTGAAAGGCAGCCAAAGCCTTCACAAAAGAACAGGCCCAAAATGGCTTATTACCTTTGACCTGTGACCTATTGCCTTGCTACCTCATACTTTTCGAATTTGAAGTCTTATGAGAGAATTCTTTGCCATCCTGTTTACAAACAGCTTACTTATTCCACAGGAACAGTTTGGCAGGACATATCCAGGTCACCTGACCTCGGGTTGTCACAGAAACCATGAGCCTCAGACTCGTGGTTAAGTGAAAACTGAAACATTTTGGCTGAAATCAGTATTGGATTATGCAGCCATCATCAATCATTTAATTACTTTTATGTGTACACGTCACCAAATTATTAATACACAAAATGTGAAAGCAATCATACTAGAACCACAAATGGTAAGGTATAACTCATGGCTTCCACAGAAAAGAGAAAAAGCATAAATTTTTAACCTGAATATTACAAGTTAATCTCAACTATCACACTATCCTAGATCTTGCTAAATGTATCAGTACACAACAAAAATCACACAATCTTTTAGTTATGCATGTGTTTTCAAAACTCTAGTCTTTGTCTTAGACTTTACCTTACATTAGGCTTTTACCTGAAGAAATTACTTGATTAAATCCGTTATCTCCAGCATGTTTGAACTAATCCCTCAAGGCTGACGCTTTGATCATTTTGGTGATTCCTTTAAAATAAATTAATTAATTCTCACAAATTATTAATGAGTACAAATGTAGCCAGATTTCTTTTTTAAACTGTGAAAATTGATTTTAAGAACGAATAAATTCGTGAGTGATCACATTTCAAAGGGTCATTTATTATTCAATGGATTTATTTTCATGAGTTATTTTCTGAATTTCCTAGCTGTACTCAAAACATAATTAAACTTACAAAAATGCTGTATGCACACAATTTATCAGGAATATCTACTCTCTGAAATAAGTACAGCATGAATGAGTTTTCTTAAGTCAAGAAAACTATATCATTGTATTTACATATATTCACCACTAAGGAAAATTAAATTAATTGTCTTGATACTTCACAGCAGGGCAGCCAGTAGATAAATGGTAAATAATGGATTTTAATTTAGGAAAGGAGTTCTCTTTTTTAATCTAAGAATGATGATGATGACAGGTAACATTTATTGGATGTACCGGGCACTACTGTAAGCACTTTACATCGATTAGCTGATTTAATCTTCAAACCACTCTGTGAGATAGATATTACTATCATTTTCATTTTACAGAAGAGGAAGGTAAGGCTTAAAGAGGTTAGGATATACTTTTAGTAAGAGGAAGGCTTAAAATTTGGCCTTAAGCAATGTCGTTTAACTTTACTGCCTCTCAAAACATAGCCTTTAGGCCAGGCGCAGTGGCTCATGCCTGTAGTCCCAGCACTTTGCGAGGCCAAGGTAGGCAGATCACGTGAAGCCAGGAGTTCAAGACCAGCCTGGTCAACACAGTAAAACTGTCTGAAATCCCAGCTACTTGGGAGGCTGAGGCACGAGAATCCCTTGGACCCAGGAGGCAGAGCTGCAATGAGCCGACATTGCGCCACTGAACTCCAGCCTGGGGAACGGAGCGAGTGTCGCAGCAACAACAACAAAATAACATCGCCTTTAGAAAACAAAGTATACAAGCATTCAAGTAAAATAACATGTTATTACTTAGAATTATAATATCATATACTGCTTTATAAAGCACCCTCACAAAAATTACCTCATTTGAGTCTCACAATTACCCTGTGAGGTAATACTATCATTCCTATTTTACAGATGAAGAAAGTAAAGGTAAGAAAGATTTGACTTATCCAAGGTTACTTGGCTAGTAAATAATAAAGTGAAGATGCCAATCCAGGTGTTCTAATACCATACCTTGTATTTTTCTTACTATAATGTCTTTTTATTTCACACTCAAATCTTTTCTAAGACGAAATATTATTCACTCAACAACAATTAAAATGAAGAATTCCTAATAAGAATTAGATAAGAAGCCAGGCGCAGTGGCTCACGCCTGTAATCCCAGAACCTTGAGAGGCTGAGGCGGGCAGATCACAAGGTCAGGAAATCGAGACCATCCTGGCTAACATGGTGAAACCCTGTCTCTACTAAAAATAGAAAAATTAGCCAGGCGTGGTGGCAGGCGCCTGTAGTCCCAGGTACTCGGGAGGCTGAGGCAGGAGAATGGCATGAACCTGGGAGGTGGAGCTTGCAGTGAGCCGAGATCACACCACTGCACTCCAGCCTGGGCGACAGAGCCAGACTCCGTCTCAAAAAAAAAAAAAAAAAGAATTACATAAGAAATAACAAAATAAAGGCATCCTTAATTTAACATTAAACAAATTATCATGAAACAATTTAATGAAAATAAATCCCATTTTCCATACTTAAAATCATATGATTCCTAGTAGTAAGATTTTCATTTTCCTTACTTAGTATCCATAAATACATTCTTAATTCAAATAATGAGACAAATGATGTAGGAAGGCCTATACGGAAGGCCTATACCCAAAGGATTATCCTATGACCCTGCCAGGCAGAGAATTAGATCATCCAGGAAACAAGTAAATTACGATCCAGCTGGTGTAAAAGCGATACCAAAAATCTGATTTAAGAACTTCTATTGGTCCACCTCCTATGAACAGTTTTAAAGAGGTTCACCACCATCTACGTTATTAGCAATATTAGGCTAGGCATAACACATGGAAGATCATTTCCAAAGTGGGATGCTCCTAACTCCTGGTTCTCCATTGTCACTGCTTGTCCAAAAGCCAAAAACTATGTTTCAGAAAACACAGACTTTAAAACAGGCATCTATAGGAATTAGATGGTATGTAATTTTAGGAAGCAATATCTTTTCCAAAAGACTAAATATGATATCTGCAAAGCAGAAAGTATGTTAAGTAAAGTTAACTCATGTGTTACTAGAGCAAGAGATTTTACAAAGCTATCCTTAAATGGAATGAGAGGCTCAGACAACAAAAATGGAAGGAATAAAGGTTGTACCTTTGCTCATCTGTGACAAAGCTCTCTCTTTGGTCATGTCTGTGGCATAACTATAGCCACTATAAAATAATAAGTTAAAAAATGCATTAGAGAAGGTAAAAAGAAAAAAATAAAAAACAATGTGAAAATAAATATTTGAGGAAATAACTTAAGTCTTTTAAAATAATAAATACAAAAAAATTTAAAAATTAAAATAGAAACAGAAGTCCTTAGAGAGAGATTTCCTTCTACAATAAAGGGAAAAGTTTTAAACAATCAGCATATACATGACAATATGAAACTTTAAAACAGTGTTAACATGTTGATATATACAACAGAATAAGTCTGTAAGAAGCAAGAAATAAAAAGATACTGAGAACACAATAAAAACAGAAAACTATAGCTCAATATCCCTCATAAGCATAGATGCAAAAATTCTCAAAAAGATACAAGCAAAGTAAATTCAACAGCACATTAAAAAGATCATTCATTATGATCAGGTGGGATTCATCTTAGAGATACAAAACAATAAATGTGATATACCACATTAACAGACAGACAAAAACTATACAATCTTTTCAATAGATGCAGAAAAGCATTTGACAAAATTCAACTTCTCTCCATGATTAAAAACTCTCAACAAATTAAATATACAAGACACTTAAACATAATAAAGGTCACATATGACAAACCTATGGCTAACATCATGCAAAATATCAGGAAGAAGACAAGGATATCTACTTTCACCACTTCTATTCAACATAATACTGGAAGTTCCAGGTAGAGCAATTAGACAAGAGAAAGAAATAAAAGGCATGCAAACCGGAAAGGAGGAAGTAAAACTGTCTTTTTGCATATGACACGATCTTATATATAGAAAACCCTAAAGACTCCACCAAAAAAAATTGTTAGAATAAATGAATTCAGTGAAGTTGCAGGATACAAAATCCACATACAAAAATCAGCATAATTTCTATACACTAATAGTGAACTATGTGAAAAAAAATAGAAAACAATTCCATTTCAAATAGCTACCAAAAAGTAAGATACCTAGGAATAACCTTAACCAAGGAGGTGAAAGATCTCTACACTGAAAACTATAAAGCACTGATGAAAGAAATTGAAGAGGGCACAAATAAATGGAAAGATATCCCATGTTCATAGACTGGAAGAATATTGTTAAAATCGTCATACTACCCAAAGTGATCTGCAGGTTTAATGCAATATCTATCAAAATACCAATGACATTCTTCATGGAAATAGAAAAAAATCCTAAAATTAATATAGAATCCCAAAAACGCCAAGTAGCAAAAGCAAATTTGGCTTAAAGAACAAAGCTGGAAGCATCACACTACCTGACTTCAAAATATACTACAAAGCTATAATAACCAAAACAGCATGGTACTGGCATAAAAACAGACAAACCAATGGAACAGAATAGAGTCAAGAAATAAATTTATGTACCTACAGTCAACTGATTTTCAACAAAGGTGCAAAGAACAAACATTACAAAAAAGACAATGTCTTCAATAAATGACGATGAGAAAACTGAATATGCATATGTAGAAGATTGAGAATAGATCCCTACCTCTCATTGATATGGTTTGGCTCTGTGTCCTCACTCAAATCTCATCTTGTAGCTCCCATAAGTCCCACGTGTTGTGGGAGGGACCTGGTGGGAGATGACTGAATCATGGGAGTGGGTCTTTCCTGTGCTGTTCTCGTGATAGTGAATGGGTCTCATGAGATCTGATGGTTTTAAAAATGGGAGTTTCTCTGCACAACCTCTCTTTTTGACTGCTGCCATCCAGGTAAGATGTGACTTGCTCCTCCTTGCCTTCTGCTATGATTGTGAGGCCTCCCCAGCCATGTGGAACTCTAAGTCCAATAAACTTCTTTATTTTGTAAATTGCCCAGTGTCAGGTATTTCTTTATCAACAGCATGAAAATGGACTAATACACTCATCATGTACAAATACACTCGCCATGTACAAAAATCAGCTCAAAATGGATTAGACTTAACTATAAAATCCAAATCACAAAATTATTAGAAAAAAATATAGGGGAGATGCATATGGCATTGGGCTAGACAAGAATTTTTAAAATAAGACCTTAAACATATAGGCAACAAAAACAAAAATACACAAATGAGATTACATCAAACTAAGATGCTTTTACACAGCAAAGGAAACAATTAACAGAGTGAAGAAATAAATATTCTCCTATTCTCCTACAGAAGAGGAGGAAATATTTGCATATTGTACATCTGACAAGGGGTTAATATCCAGAATATATAAGGAACTTAACAACAACAACAAAACTCAATTTTAAAATGGGCAAAAGACCTTAATAGACATTTCTCAACAGACAACATACAAATGGTCAATAGGTATGCTCAACATCACTCATCAGCAGGGAAATGCAAATCAAAACCACTATGAGATACCACCTCACTCCAGTTAGAGTGACTATTTTCAAAAAGACAAAAGAAAACAAGTATTGGCAAGGATGTGGAAAAAAAGAAGCACACTGTTGATAGGATTGTAAATTAGTAGTCATTATAAAAAAACAGTATGGTGGTTCTTTAAAAATCTTAAAATAGAACTACCATATGATCCAGCAATCCCACTAATGGATATACAGCAGGTACTCTAATAATATTGTTTCATTCAATGTCCTTTCATTATAAGGCACATAAGAAAAAAAATGGATTCTCAGCTGTGCCACTGCCTGTCTGGAATTTGCACATTTTCCTCACGTCTGCGTGGGTCTTCTCTGGGTATTCCAGTTTCCCCACACATCTCAAAAATGTCCATGGTAGATGAATTGGCATATCTACATGGTCCAGCCTGAGTGAGTGTGGGTGTGAGTGAGCCTTGCAATCGGATGGTGTACTGTCCAAGGCTAGTTCCTTCCTTGTGCCCTGAGCTGCAGGGATGGACTCCAGCCACATACAACCCTGAACTGGCATAATGGGTTGGAAAATGAGTGAATGAATGAATGAATGAATGAATGAATGAATGAATACAAATTATTTTAAATAAAAAGTCACGGCTGGGCACAGTGGCTCACACCTATAATCCCAGCACTTTAGGAGGCTGAGGCAGGCAGATCCCTTGAGCTCAGGAGTTCAAGAGCTGCCTAGACAATATGGTAAAACTCCATCTCTACTAAAAATACAAAAAATTAGCCATGCATGGTGGCATGGGCCTATAGTCCCCCGCTACTTGGGAGGCTCAGATGGGAGGATCACCTGAACCCAGGAAGCTGAAGCTGCAGTGAGTCATGACTGCACCACTGCACTCCAGCCTGGGTGATGGGAGTGAGACCCTGTTTCAAAAATGAAAAATTAAATAAATAAATAAATATTCACAAAATGTACAATAATCACACAAATGTACAACAACAAACAATGTTGCATGAAAGTGTTGAGCATGTCTACCATATTTGTAATTGTTTTTGAACTAAGCAGTTGTAGGAAATGCTTCTTATAATTTTTCTTCACAAACATTTATTCCTTGATTTAATGCACTGCCACTACAACCACTGTCACTCACTGATTCACAAAAAAAAGAGTAAATAATTATCTTTGTATTAATCTTTCTTAAATATGCATATAATTCACATTTATTTCAATGTTTAGTATTAGAAGTGTTGTGAGGCCGGGCACGGTGGCTCAAGCCTGTAATCCCAGCACTTTGGGAGGCCGAGACGGGTGGATCACGAGGTCAGGAGATCGAGACCATCCTGCCTAACACGGTGAAACCCCGTCTCTACTAAAAAAATACAAAAAAGTAGCCGGGCGAGGTGGCGGCCGCCTGTAGTCCCAGCTACTCGGGAGGCTGAGGCAGGAGAATGGCGTAAACCCGGGAGGCAGAGCTTGCAGTGAGCTGAGATCCGGCCACTGCACTCCAGCCTGGGCGACAGAGCGGACTCCGTCTCAAAAAAAAAAAAAAAAAAAAAAAAGAAGTGTTGTGGGTCTTTAGAAGTTTAGTGATGTTTTTATAATCAGAAGTATAACATAGGAACTATCCCTTGTTTATATCAATTAGCCATTGTAAAAATTGGTTTCGTTATACATCACTTCACTTAAAGCCAGTTTTCAAGAACTTATAGACAATGTTAAGGGAGGATTACTGTATATCCAAAGGAAAGGAAATCAGTATATCAAAAAGACATCTGGGCCAGGTGTAGTGATTCATGCCTGTAATCCCAACACTTTGGGAGGCCAAGGCAGGCAGATCACTTCAGGTCAGGAATTCGAGATCAACCAGGCCAATGTGGCAAAACCCCATCTCTACAAAAAATACAAAAATGAGGCAGAAGTGGTGGTGTGAGCCTGTAATCCCAGCTACTCAGGAGGCTGAGGTAGGAGAATCGCTTGAACCTGAGAGGTGGAGGTTGCAGTGAGCTGAAATTGCGCCACTGCACTCCAGCCTGGGCAAAAGAGCAAGACTCCATCTCAAAAACAAAACAAAAAAACAGATATCTTCACTCCTATGTTTATTTCAGCACTACTTACAATAGCCGAGATAGGGAATCAACCTAAGTATTCAACAACAGATGAATGGATAAAGATAACATGGTATATATACACAATGGAATACTATTCATCCATTTAAAAAAAAATGAAATCCTGTCATTTGTGACAACATGGATGAACCTGGAGGACAACACGTTAAGTGAAATAAGCCAGATACAGAAAGCAAATACCACACGATCTCACTCATACGGAGGATCTTCAAAAAAATTATAGAGGCAGAGAGAACAGTGGTTACCAGCAACTGGAGAGGGATCTGGGGAAGGAGTGAATGGAGGATGGGAAGAGATTGGTCAATGGGTTCAAAGTTACAATTAGACAAGAGGAGTAAGTTCTTGTGTTCTATTACACAGTAAGGGGACTACGGTTAACATTAAAGTATTCTCTATTACAAACAACTAGAAGAGAGCTTTTGACAGTTCTCACCACAAAGAAATGATTATGAGATGATGGATACACTAAGTAACCTGATTGGATCATTATACAACAAGTATATCATATTGTACCCCATAAATACATATAATATGTCAATTAAATTTTAACTAAATAAGAGACAGAAAGGAATAAAAAATAAAGCAGTGTCAGTGTCTTAAGATACTAAGACAACCTATGTGAATTAGCCCAAGATAAGCCCACCACGTACAATCAAAAAAGCAAATCACTTGGCTCTTAGAATATGCCTCATGACCATAAGTACAACTCAGGAATATTGATTAACTTAATACATTTCTATGTGATCAGTTTACTCTGAATGTTTTAAAATCATCACCAGCATCATTTCAAAAATTTTATACTACAGTTGTCATTGGTTTTATAAATATGCAAAAATGATGTTTGGGCATCTGGGGATAAATGTGTCATGAAAAAGAAAATGGAGAATCATTAATGTTGAATACTCTCTTTGAATGGAAGGAATATGTCTGATGAGTATCTGTCACCTGTTTAAAAACAAAAAAAGTAAGATCTTTCAGAGTAGTCCTGAGATCTAGTCTCCATAAAGATATTTCTGGTTTCTATTTCCTTTTCTTTCTTTGTATTTCAAGGGCTGTAGCTCGCTCTGCTTGCAAAGTCCATCATTCTTTGCAGCTCTAGTATTTTACCAAATAGGCTCAAGGGGCTGTTCTCATGGAATCTTATCTGCTTGCCAGCATCCATTTACTTTTCTGACATTCCAGCACTAACAATTGCTTTGAAGCCTTCAGTGTTTCCTCTATAATGCAAATAGATAGAGGTAGTTTTAACATGATTTTTGACACTTAACTCAAAAGTGACCTGTTACGGTTTCAGTGGAGTTCTGCTAAAAATCTAAAACAGGAACATATCCTAGAAATGTGCATGCCAAGATAAAGAAGAATTTTTCCTTTCAAAAATAATTTAAACACACACAAAAACACACACACACAAGTGTACACTTTGCCACTGGAAAATACAATAAAATTTTGGTACAACTGAAATTGAGAGACTCCGAGGGATAAAAAGCATGGGAACACCAATACAAAAAAATAGTCACTCTGTTCTACTGTGCAAGTATATGCGTGCTTATGATGACACACATATTACTGGTTTAATAGAAGAAAATGACTTTTTACTTTAACAGTTTAAAAATTAACGCTTCAAAACACTTTCCAACATTAGCCTCACTTTTGCTTTTCTCCTGCCTCAGGTTTCCCTAACCACCTCTAAGTGTCACCAATGTACCCACCTTCCACCTGCAGATTCTGTCCTACCCTTGTATCTGAGTTAATTTTGACTGAGGTAAGAAATACCTAAACTGCTTTAAAGCACACTTCATGTACCTCTTACCATTTGGTCATTCACCACATTGAGGTAGGAGAGATAAATTGGAAGGAGGCAAGAATGGTAAATACAGTCAACTGGTTTCCATGGTGTCTCCCAAGTCTCACTCTTCCCATGTGATAAGCAGGCCCACCATAAAGTTTCTGAGGCTTCCTTTGCCTCTCGTGTATTCCAGTCAGAATAAATGAGTTCACATTACACTTTTTCCTCCTAGGAACAGTATGTTAAGCCATGGTCTTTCAGTCTCCCTTAACGGAAATCATAACCCTAATCCTGATAGCTATGGCCTTAAACCTAGCGGCTATGCCTTCTCCCTAAATGTATCAGTGGACTTCTTCCTACATGACTGCTCTCTTAAATTGGAATTACCAACTCAGTTTCTTACTGTTTGGTTGGTATACCTATGGGGCCTTTGCAACTTTACCCCGGATCCCCTGAACAGTTTTTACTCAAAGTATAACTGGACATAATCAAAAATTTGAACATCAGCACCACTGTCCCTCAAACCTTCCACTACCCCTTTATTAGGACAGCAACCTTTCCACATGTCCTGTTCGAGAAATGAAACCTAGTGTCAGTCCTGGCCTCTCCATCCTGTATGAGCTACCCAACCAGAATGACTCAATAACGAGCAGGGCAAGAATCAAATAAGGAAGCAAGACACTCACATTGGTGCGAATTTAAGGGGGTGTCAAAAAAAAAAAACTCGGCAAACACATTAAACAATATTTTAATGCAATGTTTTAAACAATCAAAATTAACATAAAAATCTATGATGAACAAAATATCAAAATTTTAAATAGTTTTACTTATTTTTCTTTTTGCCTCAGGTTCCAATATGGCAAAGTACTTTTAGTGATTCTGTCTTTATTTAAAGTTTTGACATTTTATTCATTGTGTATTTTGTGTGAGGCAAATGCCTTGCTCATCTCACCTTAGTCCTGACCCTGCCAACAAGTACCAGGGTAAAACATAGTACATGAAAAATGTGACCTTGATAGTAATACTCATGAAGAACAAAAACTGGCTTAGAAAATTTTCTCTAGTTGGAATGTAAAATTTGAAATAAATTACTTAGTATGAAATAAAATCTGTGAAAGTATGACAATTTATTAAGACCTAAAAATTTCAAAATTATAAACTATCTTCTTGAACTTCTATTTTCAGTAATGGAAGGTTAGGTTATTTGAACCTTGGCATTATTGATATTTGGGGCTATGTAATTTGTTTGTTGTTGGGGGTAGCCCGTGCATTATAGTACAATCAACAGCATTGCTGGTCTCTTCCCAACAGGTGACAGTAGGTCCCCCAACCCCAGTTCTAACAACTAAAACATCCCCAAACAGTATCAAATGTTCCCTAGCGGAAAAAAATCACCCCCAGTTGAAAACGACTAGTTGAGGCCATCCCTCCTGCTGAAAACTGAAAATGCAGAATTTTTTTAAATGCAATCTCTCAAAGCACTAAGCTGACAAGATAATGGGGAACTGTCATGCCAAATTCTGGGTGAAGTTAAAAAAAAACCCAGTGTTTACCTTTCTGGTAAGAAGAATATCAAACACCTAAGCCAATTTGCCTTGAGGACATTTGCCAGTTGGTAAATTTAAGCTTCAATTCTAAAATATCAAAGGCAAGGCATTTAGAAATCAAGGCTCAAGATCCCACGTAAGGTGGCACATAGAATAGAAAACTCTCTCTGCATTAAGTCTGACCTCAAAGGGCTATACCTAGAATGAAACCTGCCATCCTCATTTCCCACCCACCCCAAGGACTTCAATGAAGGTTGTCTGGACACTAAGAGGAGCAGAGGAGGAAAGAAAAGAGAAATGGCAAAGGAGGGAAAAGTCTGTCTAAAAATCTTTGGCCACAGCCTGTCCCTCATTAGGATTCACTGACCAGGTTACGATCCCAAGATCCTTGGCAAAAGCAAATGCAAATTCTTCCTAAAAGGTATGTTCATTCTAAGCCTCCAGGACTCTCCAAATAATTTTGCAAGAGCAGTAACAAAGATAACCACGCATACAAGGAAGCAAAGCAACATGGGCAAAAATATGCATAATGACAGGACAACTGAAACAGACCTATTAAGACTTCAGATATTAGAATTATCAGATACAAATTATAAAACTACGCTTGCTATATTTAAAAAATTAAATGGCATAATTGAAAACATCTGCAGGGATAGGAAACTACAAAAAAATGGAAAAGTAATTTGAAAAAGAGTCAAATGAAATTTCTAGAAATGAAAACACAATGATTGAAATTTAAAACTCAATGTATTGCATTTGCAGCAGATCAGACCCAGAAAATGATAGAACTAGTGAACTGGAAGGCAGATCAGAAAAAAAAAAAAAAAAAAAAAATGACTCAGAGAGTAGCCTAGGAACCAGCATGCATAAAATGGTGAGAAAATCTAATATATGTTTACTCTTGAGTTCCAGAAGGAGAGAAGAAGGAATATTTGAAAAAGCAAACTCATATTTTATCAATGGTAACTTACAAACTTTTTAAACATCTCTGAAATCAAGACACATGTCAAAACTGAAGGTTTTTTATTATTACTGTTGGCCAGACAGCAATCATAATGTATTGTGCTATTCATGTTATCCTCACTTCAGCTGACTTATGTGCATTATTGGTAGTAAATAAGTTGAGTTTAATTGTTGTTTAAAATGTCTTCAAATACTATGATTCGGCATTGAGAAGTTATTGTGAGGTGTATTGCACTTCCAAAAAGTTTGTTAAAAGTGTATATACAAAGGCCCACAGTCTGACATTAGTGAAGAAAATATTTGTAACTGAAGTAATGGCTACAGTTCAATGGTCATTAGATTCCTGCAAAGCAAGAAAAGAGAAATGGGAAAGGAGGGACTAAGTACTTAACAGGACCTAAGAAATAAAAATATTAGAGACTCTAGCTCAAAAAATAAAACATTTTTATACAAAGTTAATTTAAAACTAAAGATAAGTGGGAACTCAGTAATTAAATGAACAAATATAGGACATGATTATACGAGGAACTATAGATCAGGAAATTAATAAAAGTGAAAACTAATTTTCACTATGAGCTCACAGGTAGCCAAGGCAAAAAGGCAAATGGTACATTACGGTCATTTGTCAAAAGTTGCATATTCATTAGAAGACAGAAACTTTCATTAGCCCTAAATTATTATAAAAACTAGCATGGATTCTAATATGCTGTAGAATATATAATTATATGGGTTGGCACATTATATAATTTAATCTTGGGGAAGAAACAGACACCTCAAAATAGTTGACTTTACACTGCCTGCTATTATTTTCAAGTCCCCAGGCAGCACACTCTGAAGAATTTCCAAATAATCCTAATAAATTATATGAAAACCTAATCTTAAAGTCTCAATCTTAAATATAAAATTAGAATAACTGTTAGTAATTTGTAATAGCCATGCAAAAAAATAAGTTACTCAGCGGGGCACGGTGGCTCACGCCTGTAATCCCAGCACTTTGGGAGGCCGAGGTGGGCAGATCATGAAGTCAAAAGATCAAGACCGTCCTGGGCAACATGGTGCAACCCCATCTCTACTAAAAATACAAAAATTAGCTGGGTGTGGTGGTGCACCTGTAATCCCAGCTACTCGGGAGGCTGAGGTAGGAGAATCACTTGAACCCAGGAGGTGGATGTTGCTGTGAGCTGAGGTCGCACCACTGCACTTCAGCCTGGCGACACAGCAAGATTGTGTCTAAAAAAAAAAAAGAGTTATTCTGTAAGTATATCTAATCTAATAACATCAATGATATCAGAAATTATAAGAATGACTACAAAGAGTTTACACCTACTGGGGGGCTTTTGATAAGAAAAAGTACGCAGAGATGGATTGGATATTAAAGACTTAGTATGAGCAGTGTGAGGACAGTTTAGCAGGGCCAGGGGTAGGGAGGAACACTTAAATCCCTATAGAGTTAAGATGGGTTACACAGTTTAATAACAAACATCCCATAATCTCCATGGCTTAGTATAACAAAAACTTATTTCTCACTTATGCTACATGCACAAAATTCATCAATGAGGGTTTCTACTTCATATTCACTTAAGAACCAAGGCTGACAGAGGTTCTGCTATTTTGTGGATACACCATAAAGTACTGGTGACCTACCCCTAGTCCCCCACAACCCCATCACCAGCTACAAAGTGGCTAGAAAATTAGAGGAGTACTTGTTATTTGACAAGCATTAAGTATCTCTGTAACTATTCCCAACTATTAGTGTTTCTATACCACAAAATGACTTAATGTTTTGGAACAGTCACAAAATAGAAACATCCACTATCTCTAAGGCCAAATTCATTTTACTCTATGCTAAACTTCTATTAAGGAATAAAAGGCAGTAGACGGGCATTAATCCACACTTTTGCCTCTTACGCAAATTGCTCTTTTTCTCTTCCTTCTCTCACACTTTTACTCCTGCACATTTCTTTAAATGTTAGTCATTTTTTGGCCCAAGCCTGAATATACTGTAATACTTTCCTAGCACCTACTTAACCTACTCTTCTTTTGTTGTTAATTTCATTAATTTTACCTTAACCTCAGTTTTTAAACATTTCATTCTACCCACATAATTCACATAATAATTTTCATTCTACTTGGGAGACAAAGTCAGTCAAATAAACTCACTTGTAGTTACCAAAAGAGATCATAGGAAATTTCATCCACAGAAGTCTAGGAATCTCTTTACACAGACAAGAGGCTGTCCCAAGGGATCCAGGAGCCTTGCTAAGAAGTTTTGTATAGAGACAATCTGAGTGGGATAGGAAAAATTCATGGTCTTCAGATTCGGACAGATTGAGTTTGAATTCCTGCTCTTTCACTTAGTGGTTGTATAACTGTGGGCAAGTTAATTAACCTCTCGAAATTTTCCAAAACTGTTCTCAAAAATCTCTAGATACCAATATCAAAGAAATATAAATTATTTAAAGAGGAGGTTGACTATCTTATACATTGCAATTATCATAAGATTTATGTAATAAAAATTTACATGAAGCAAGCCACAGGGAAACGGTTTTTTCATTGGATTAACAACCACATTTTGCCTCTTTCCTAGGCCTCAACTCTAAGCAGTAAACTACAAAATAATAAGGTCCATAAGTGGTTTTGCATGTCATTCTTTTTCAGTACTGGCATATACAGAGCATTCAATAAATATTTGTTAATGAACAAACGGATGCCAGCTATTATCTCTGGAATTGATCGCTTTCATTTCAAGGAAGTTGCCTAATATGTTCTTTGATGATAGTTTCATAGTTTGACATTAGGCATTTCTGTGACTTGTGACATAAATAATGGTGGATGGGAGAGAATGACCAACTGTGATGGTTAGTTTTATGGCTCAATTTGGCTATGTTATAGTACCCACTTATTTAATCAAACACTAGCCTAGATGTTACTGTGAAGTGTTCTGTAGATGTTGTTAACGTCTACAATCAGCTAACTTTAAGTAAAAGAGATTAACTTTTAATAATGTGGGTGGGTCTTATCCCATGAGTTGAAGGCCTTACGAGCAAAAACTGAGGGTCCTGGATGAGAAGAAATTCTGCCTTAAGACTGCAGCATCACCTGCTGTGTGAGTTTCCAGCCTGCCAGCCTGCCCTACAGATTTCAGACTTGCCAGTCCCTACAACTGTGTGAGCCAATTTCTTAAAATAAATCATATATGTGTGTGTGTGAGTATGTGTATGTATATGCATATGCATATGTATATGCATATATATGTATTTTATTGGTTCTGTTTCTCTGGAGAATACTGACTGATACACCAACAAAAGTGTATATTATTTGAGGCTTTAAAGTACTAGGTAGACATCAAAAGTAGAATGTACTAAATGCTATTACATGTTGCTGTAGACCATTAATTTTAACTAAAACAATGCCTTCTTTATGTTCTTCTTTGATATCAATCCAAAATTACTGATTCCAGCCAGCATCCACCACCATTAACATCCATGTCCCTTGAATCTCTTCGCAAAATAATGTATACATTTCTCAGAATCAAAACCATATCATTGAATCCAATTAAAAGGGGATCTGAAACAATTATTTTACATATTATCTATAATATCAACAGCAAGGAGGCCTAGAATCATACAAAATACACTTATGCCATTTTAGCATTTATGTAATAAAAAGATATCATAATTCTGTACTCCATACCTATTACTCTGTAGTTCCAACTTTTAGCATATGCCTAAACAAGAGAAATAAAGAACTAACCAAATCCAGGCCAAGGAAGGATTTAACCAGAAATATTCAAAAGGGCCATAAATATTAATATACAGACACTATTTAAAACCTGCTTGTATCATCAGAATAGAAAATGTCAGTGTTAACATGCAAAACTAAAATAGGCATACCAATGTAATGCTGATATGACCAATACAATAAAAATTTATGTAATATGAGACACTTGGACCATGTTACAAAAATGCAAATGTTACTGTCTTGCACATGTCAATCGGAAAAAGGGAGAGAGAATCAGTGTCAAGGATTAAAGTAAAAATTGTGGAATGTTAAGGCTGGCAGATTTTATTTATACTGGACATCCTGACCCCTTTACACACTTACTTAGAAAAGCAAAAACCAGAAATTCCTTCTTAAATATTTTCCTTCAGTTTTCCTGAAGGAAATCTCCAGATATTTCACTTCCTCTCTCAATGACTTTCCTATTACTAAATAGCTCAATGGGAGCAATTAAGCATCAAGTTGTACATCACAAATGGAGACAACCTAGCAATCTGTTTAATCAACATAAACAAACAATCAAACTAATTCAATCAATTTATGTGGCCAAAAAAATATTTTCTGTCTCCCCCTTTCCCCAGCTGTTCTTTCATTCCCACATCTTATGGTCTGGTCACAGCAACAAAAGCCCATTTTACCATATATGGTTTACCTCAGTATGTCTAAAGAAGTACAATAATGCCTCTAGATTCCAAATGTCCAGCTATGTCAAAACGCAGAATGTATCAAGTTAGACTGGAGAATGGCATTATTTTACGGCTCCAGTTCAGTTTATGGTCTTCTCACAAAACCTACTAAAGTAAAAAAAGACTTAAAGTTTTTTCTATAATTAATAAACTAGGTCAGGCATGGTGGCTCATGCCTGTAATTCCAGCCCTTTGCGAGGCCAAGGTGGGTGGATCACTTGAGATCAGGAGTTCAAGAGCAGCTTGGCCAACTCCGTGAGACTCTGTCTCTACTAAAACTACAAAAAAGAAAAAAAAAGAAAAAAACTTACCTGGGCATGGTGGCACATGCCTGTAATTTCAGCTACTCAGGAGGCTGAGGTAGGAGAATCACTTGAACCCGGGAGGCAAAGGTTGCAGTGAATCAAGACCGTGCCACTGCACTCCAGTCTGGGTGACAGAGTGAGACTCTGTCTAAAGAAAAATAAATAAATTAATTAATTCATTAATTAAATAAACTGATTCTTTATCTTTCCATTTCTAATTCCTTAATTTCAATTATACCAGGGTGGTCTATATTGTTAAAAACATATTTGGAGCATTAACATTTTAGTCATAATTTGTAAATGAATGTAATAACTGATTATTTATATAATTCATTGCCTAATCAGGAATAAGATTTTAATCCCATAAAAGATGTTTAGTAGCAATTTTAACTACTAAGCACAAAATTAATAGTGTTAGGGGATCGAAAATTAAATTTCAAGGTAGCCAAAGCATAAATTCAAGAACTTTAGATCATTTTAAAGAGAACAAAATACTAAGAAAAAAAATTGCCATGTATATACGACTATGTGTAATAACACATTGCTACCCTATATGTTCACATAAATTCAGTAGAATATTACTCAGAAGGGTAATATTACTCAGAAAGGTAATAAGGATTTTTTTATAAAACCATATCCTTATAAAGACAATGAAATAGCAAGAAAACAATTTTTAGTTCTAATAGAATAAATCTTATTCATAAAAACAAAGAAAGTAAGGGGAAAGGCACTGAAACTCTGAGGTATTAATTACTCCGCTTTTACATAGGGATAGGTACAGCAGTACAATTCTATGGTCCTTATATACACAAAGCTTCCGTTAACTTTTGATAAGTCTGCCTTCGTGAGAAACACAGAATTACTTTCTCATATATAATTTTTTTTATTAGTAAGAGGATCTCATAATGACACTTACACAGGCCCTACATTCCCATGCATGAGAATTCTCAGTGAAGTGACTTCACTTTTACTAAGGGAATGACTGAATTTTGTGCAGGATTCTCAATTCTTAATATATCAATAACATTAAAGAGTGCCCATTTTCACATGTACACCATAGAATACTACGCAGCCACAAAAAAGGATGAGTTCATGTCCTTTGCAGGGACATGGATGAAGCTGGAAACCATCATTCTCAGCAAACTAACACAGAAATAGAAAACCAAACACTGCATGTTCTCACTCATAAGTGGGAGATGAACAATGAGAACACATGGACACAGGGAGGGGAACATCACACACCAGGGCCCTATTGAGCAGTGGGGGGCTAGGGAGGGATAGCATTAGGAGAAATGCCTAATGTAGATGACTGGTTAACAGGTGCAGCAAACCACCATGGCACGTGTATACGTATGTAACAAACCTGCATGTTCTGCACATGTATCCCAGAACTTAAAGTACAATAAAAAAAAAAAGAGTGCCCATTTTATTTTCAATTGTTTAGATAAATGGGATTAAAGAAAATACAGTTATGCTAAAGGAATTTTCTACCACTCAGTTGCCAGTAGAGTTATGCATGAAGAATTCATATTAAGTCAAAAGAGAACAGAATGTATTTGAAAGCAGAGTTGACTCCCTTGATTCGATTTAACGAATGGAAATACTCAAGATTCAGGTCACTATGGACCCTTTTCCCTACTCAAAAAGAGACCCTCCCTATTAATAGCCATTAGAATGCTCCACATTTTTAAGTTTGCAACATCATGGCCTCATTGCAAATTGGATATTTAGGGAAAACTACATTTCCTTCCAAAGAAAATGTTTTTTAAATGCACAATTTCTCTATCATGCATTTTTTAAATAAGAAGAACAGAAAATCTAACTGTTTTGCAACTAGGCTCAGGCAACTGCCCAGGCAGCTTATAGAACTGATATCAACAGTTTTATGCCTGTCAGAAAATCATTCGAAAGACTTTTTTAATCTGAAAAATAACATCATCACTGTATATTCCACCCTGAAATCCGAAGGCAGGAATTACACTGTGTTGTTAAAATGTTAGCAAGTGCATTTCATTTTTTTAAAAGGCAATTTAGTTTTCCTGAAATAAAGAGCTGATTATATCTCTTATTACTGTTACAAGAATTTGATATATCGCAAAGTGAAAGAGTTACAGCATGTGTCAACTATCAACCAGGAAAAATGAACCTGATACATAATTCACTTTGAGAATGTCTAGTTAGTCAATCAAGTGATTTGTAATCATGAAGGCTGCCAGAAATTGAATGAAGAATGGGACACAGTAAAATTCTTAGTTTTTTGTTTTTTTTTTTTTTTTTTTTTTTTAGTATTCTTATTTAATTATGTGGCTTTTATTGCCATTTTTGATCACTGTTTCTCAGCAGCACAAATTAAATCACACATACTTACTTAGAAGTTTTTGACTACTAAATAGACTAAGGATATACAAGTTGAATGACCAGAGTATAGAATGTCTTCCTACAAAATTAAAGGTTTTAGTGTTTGCAGTTTGAACAAGGAAAATTTCATTCCTTCCAATCTCCTCCACCCTCTTCCCACTTCATTTGAATTACTTAGTATATATGCCACTCATTCTAACATGGTGTATTTCTATATATTCTAAAACAAGTGAAATCATTTAACAGAACCCAGTTAATATTAGAAACCTTAAGCTTCCTTTTAATATCCTCATTGTAATTCCTCAGTTAAAACTATAATATGACAGTCAAAGAACATTTAACTTCTAATTAATACAATCTCAGTAAATAGGCAAAATATAAAATCAACTTATAGCCTGATATATTACCAAAGGGGTAATGTGATAAATGAGTGTTTTTTGAAGTGTAAACTATTGAACCATGTAAGAATGTGCCATTCTGACAATACTGGCCATTATAAGCTTTTTCATCAGCACTGCATGACACGGAATTACACAGCTTTAAAGTAAATGAAACTTTAAATATGGTAACAAATGTGCTCCTCCTTTGATTTACTCTTCATAATTTTCAAGCAGAAGGGTCCTTCTCCAGCTTTAGACTGATCATAACACAAGATCTCCATAGAGAAAGTAACGGAGTTCTTAAACTCCATTATACTCATTATTGAAATTTAGTATTAATTTTTTTAATTCAGCTGTATAAATTTTGTGGGTAAATTTCCAATAATAAATGTTTGGTTTTTCAAAATAACAAAATTTCAGGCACACATTATACATTTACTCTAAGAAACTAGTATAATTATGGTGAGACCTTGGGAAAGATACTGTTTTCCACACTGAATATTCCCACGCTGAAAAGTGTAGCAGCACTCCACTTGGGAATTCACATTATCATCATTATCACACCAACTACTAGAATCACCTTTTCTTTCCTGTTTAACTTACTTATTCATTCATTCCACAAATGCTCATTAAGTAACTACTATTGCCAGGTATTATGCTAGAAATTGGGGACATGAAAAAGAATTTAAAACATAGTCTTTGTACTTGCCCTTAAGAAATCTACAGTCTAGTAGGAAGAAGACATAAGTAAATAAGAACAATGAAATGTAGGCTCTAGAAGAGATCTATATCTCGGAAATTTCAGTGACAGAGGTTAGTAGTCAAGAAGGATTTCAAAGTGTTCACCAAGTTCAATCTTGAATGAAAGTTGGTACCTATCAGAGAGCAAAGAGGAAAGCCTATAATGGTAAGAAGGAGAATATGAACGAAGACAAAAGCGCAAAATAGCTTATCATGGTAGGATGAATACAAGCTAGTCAGTTTAACTGGGGTTTAACATGTAAGAAGTACATACGATGTTGGGTAGTAACGGAAAAGGCTGCCAGAAGCCTCTTTCAAAAACAATTCATATTGATGGTTAGGCTAGTCCAATCATGTGAGGTCATGTACTTGTAGGATAAGGATCCTCTTCCCTCATATCTAAAAGTAGTTTTGACTTCAGTGAGCATCAGTCCTACAAATTTTTGACCTTGGGATTTGTTTATACTGTAAAGAAGAAAAGTTGAAAGATAGTAACAATTACAAAAAAAAAAAAAAAAAAAAAACAGGCAGGACACTAGCAAAGCAAGACTGTAAAGAAAATTTACTGTGACAACCTGACAATGGTGATAACTCAAGTGAAAGCAACTAGAATAAAGAGGGTCAAAGCAACATAAGTGACTGCAGCACGTTACTTATATATACTCACACATACATACACATACTTCATGATTATATAAGATTTGGTCAAATTATAAATGTAATTAGTACAGTAAAATGAAGTTATGATTACTAAATACTATTAAATGATATTAACCCTAAACTGCAGATAGCTATGTAGATATACTACTGACTCTTCTAATGATATTAAATATATAGAAGTCAAGCCCATCCTGGCTAACACAGTGAAACCCCGTTTCTACTAAAAACACAAAAAATTAGCCAGGTGTGGTGGTGGGCGCCTGTAGTCCCAGCTACTCAGGAGGCTGAGGCAAGAGAATGGTGTGAACCTAGGAGGCTGAGACTGTAGTGAGCCAAGATCACGCCACTGCACCCCAGCCTGGGCAACAGAGCGAGACTCTGTCTCAAAAAAAAAAAAAAAAAAAAAAAGTCAAGCACTGTATCTCTGGAATAGCAAACTTGCAACAAGCATTAACAACGGCCACCCGTAGACCAACTAAATAACCTATTTGAAAATGGAAGAGAGGCCGGGTGCAGTGGCTCACACCTGCAATCCCAGCACTTTGGGAGGCCAAGGCAGGCGGATCATGAGGTCAGGAGATCAAGACCATCCTGGCTAACACGGTGAAACCCCGTCTCTACTACAAGTACAAAAAATTAGCCAGGCATGGTGGTGGGTGCCTGTAGTCCCAGCTACTCAGGAGGCTGAGGCAGGAGAATGGTGTGAACCCAGGAGGCGGAGCTTGCAGTGAGCCAGATCGTGCCACTGCACTCCAGCCTTGGTGACAGAGTGAGACTCGGTCTCAAAAAAAAAAAAAAAAAGAAACAGAAAAAAAGAAAATGGAAGAGAATCTTTGCTGAAATTTCCTGGTATCAGTAACATACACCTTTTTTTTTTTTTTTTTTTTAAGACACAGTCTTGCTCTGTCACCCAGGCTGGAGTGCAGTGGTGCGATCTCACCTCACTGCAGCTTCCGCCTCCCAGGTTCAAGCGATTCTCGTGCCTCAGCCTCCCAAGTGAAGTGTTTTTAGTACAGACAGGATTTCAACATGTTGGCCAGGCTGGTTTCAAACTCCTGGCCTCAAGTGATCTTCCCGCCTCGGCCTCCCAAAGTGCTGGGATTACAGGCATAAGCTACCGCACCTGGCCTAGTAATACAGTTTTAAAATAAGTATACAACATATGTGATCAATAGGACTCTTTTCTAGTATATGTACTCAAATAAGAGTCATGAATTATAAGTTAGCTGGCATGTGTTATAAGGAGTGAGAATGGAGATGACAGATAGAAGTTAATCAAACAAATTTTAAGTATATTCATAGATAACAAATTATAACTTGCATTATTTTCCACTGTTGTGTTGATTTCTTTGTTGTCTTTTTGGCTCAAGTAATGAAGCATCATGGTTCAAGATCCCAATAACGTCTCATAAAACAAAGTTTAAGACAAATTGTTGTTTGATAACACTGCAAAGATAAAACATGATCTTTCACGTATGAAGATGACACTGACTCACCATCAATAGAGATGAGCTGCAAGTTGTTGTTCCATAGTGGAGATGGGCTTGCTGATCTAGCCAATTCTCTTGCCAAAGCTCCCAGTGAATGGCAGCTTACATCTGTAAGATGATTGTTACCAGTGGTCACAGAAAATAACAAAATAAAATGATCTATACAGAAATAAAACCTATGTTTTTGGTCCCAAACTACCATATTCTGATAAACTTTTAAAAAGTCACAGAAATGTATAAATACTGTATGATTCTTTCATTAAAAATTATACATGTAGTTACTCTGATCAATTCATGGTATTGTATATATTACTTACATAAATACACAAATGATGAAAGCCTGATCCCCTACCTAAGAAGGTTCTCAGCTATCTTAACTAAAACAAAGATTGTTTCTGACTTGCAAAATCAGAAGTGTATAATGATGATGCTCAAAACATGAAAGCATGCCAACTTACATCCCTCATCACCAGTAGCAATAACTGAGGAAATTACAGAATATTTTTGTTAATTTTAGAAATATTCTCTATAGCATTAAATGTAATACGACTACAGCCAAAATTACTTTGACATTTCTTAGAATTCTGAAAAATACTTCCATTTTTTATGAAGAAAAAATACTTTAGTTACTAGCTACAGTGTTCATTCTTGTTAATACAGAGGTTTTACAATAAAATAGTTCTACTGACTCCTGATATGGAATTTTATCAGTTTCTAGTTGAATCTCCTTCATAAAATTGAGAAGCTGATAAAATATTACTGGAAGACATTGTTTGTAAGTAAAATTAATGTTACATGCTTCTTTATTATTTGAAAGAATAAGAAATTAGATTAACAACTTAAAAATTAATAAGAAGCCATTAAAACTGGATACAAGTCAAACAAAATCACAATGCTAAGTGCCTATGATGAGCAAGGCAGTATTTAGAGGTTCTGTGAACAATTATAAAAATAACAAGGCATAGAACATAACCTCAAAGAAATAACAATTTAGATATTATTGAAACATTCTTCTTTCAGTTCTCCATAGGTTGTTTACAAAAACAACAGCTAGATTCTAACCCAGATCCTCTGTTAGGACAGGAAGGATGATGCAGAAAAGTACAGCATCACCTACCACGGCATGGTAGCTACCATAAGGATGCGGCTCTGGAGCTCCTCTCACATACGGAAATAAGGAAATTTTAATAGAGATATTGAGAACATCTGCTGCAACCTGTGATGCAAGCCCACTGCCACCTGCAAACAAATAAAATTCATTAATTTTAAGATACCATATAAACATTTCCAGTCACAATTCTGTTTTAATGGGTCATGAAGCAAGTATATTCTCAACAACTTTCCATTATCATACCCCACCGATTCACCAAAATTGGATGTCTTCCACTAGATTGCAAACTCCTAAAGTTCCTCTTCATTTTGGTTTCCAATTTCTACAATGCCTAGCAGCACAAATAACTCAGTCTAGTAAGAAATTAAGATTAAAACCGGCTACTAAAATACTCTGTAACCAGTTCTATAATAAGTTTTATAGAAAGTACTACAGACACTAAAATGAAGGAAAAACTGGCTTTAAAGAATGAGTAGCTGCTGAACAGAGAGACAAGCAGAGAGAAAGCATTCTTAGTGGGAGAAAGAGGTAAAAAGTTAGGGAGGTACAAAAGGGCACACAATATTCTGAGAATTTCAAGTATTTTTTTGGGAAAGCAGCAAATAAGAAGACAAAGGCATGAGAAAGATAACGGAGATGACTTATATGCTAAAAAGCTGAACCTGTATCCTGACTAAAGAAGTGAAGACAGGAAAGTGAAGTGATCAGGAAAAAGATCTTGACAGCCATATGAAAGATGGGAGGAAGAACATGACTGAAGGCAATGGACTAAATCACACAAGACAAAGCTAGCTTGACCTAATGGTATATGGAGTTATGGTGACCCAACTCACCACCAATGACCATTAGGTCTGTTACCCACTAAGTCGCAAATCCAGGTACATATTTAGACAATACTATAGACACTGAGTTATTTTAGAAAACTGTTTATGTAATATAATCTCAATGAAAAAAAATGGCAGGAATTCGACACAGGAATATCAACGTGAAAATATTAATAATGAGTAGTAGGATTAGAGGTCATGTTTTTCTTGTCATATATTCCAAATGTTCTACATAATAAAATTAAAAATAAATTCTACAACAATTTCTTGAAGCTGTGATAGCTAAAACTTGCATTAACCCTAAAGAGCCTCACCCAGGATCACTTGACAATATAATTGGG
This sequence comes from Mandrillus leucophaeus, assembly GCF_000951045.1. Classification (NCBI taxonomy): domain Eukaryota; kingdom Metazoa; phylum Chordata; class Mammalia; order Primates; family Cercopithecidae; genus Mandrillus; species Mandrillus leucophaeus. Next base: position 3,773,946 of record NW_012103732.1, on the reverse strand, counting down.
CCCAAAGCCTTCTTCACCACCACAGCTCACTATGCCTAAAATATTTATTCCTACATCAGGACTTTACCCCATGTTCTTTCTGCTTCTGTAGCAGCCTCTGGCCCCGAATGCCCATCTAAATCTCAACTTCATCATACCACCAGTTATAATGATCTCATACATGCATTATCTGCTCCATACATTTTCACATCCAATCATATGTAATTTATTGAAAACCATCTTTAGTAGTTCTCCTGTTTGTTCTTACTACAGCTTTTATATAAGAACAGACTAGTGCAAGTCAGTCCTATTCCAAAGCAAATATTCATACATGACTCATTTATGGACATATGCACATATAATTATTCCAATGTTTTGATAAACAAACTTATGTATATAACCACTACTAAAGAGTTTTCAAATCTATCTTCAGAAAAGTTGCCTACTGTTATGAGTTGAATTGTTTCCCCCCAAAATATGTTGTAGCCTTAACCTCCAACTCCTGTGAATGTGACGTTATTTGGAGATAGGATCTTTGCAAATAATCAAGACAAGACAAAATCATTAGGGTGGGCCCTAATCCAATGTGACTGGTATCCTTATAAAGAGGTACATTTGGACACAAAGACAGACATGCACACAGGAAGAACTCCATGTGAAGGCAGAGATCAAGGTGATAGATCTATAAGCCAAGGAATGTCAAAGATTGCCAGCAAACCACCAGCAGCTAGGAAAGAAGCATGGAACAGATTCTCCCTCATACCCCTTAGAAACAACCAACACCTTGATCTCAGACTTCTATCCTCCAGAATTGAGAGACAACAGATTTCTGTTGAGTCAGCCACCCAGTTTATGGTATTTTGTTATAGCCTCCATAGCAAAATAACACAACTACTAAGGGAAACCATGATTTCTTTCGCTGAAAGTCACTAAAAACAAAAACATTTGTAAGATTACAAATCAAAAAAATATCTTGCTATTCATTTCTCACTCTGGTAGCAAATGTGCTATTTAATAGCTAAGCCAATCTAGTGCCAAAATCTTCTAAGAATAAACATGATTCATCCTTCATCCTATATAGTATCATTTACACAGACAGCATCACATAATCAAACATTAGAGAATGTAATCATTCTATAGATATTAGGATAAGAGAGTAAAATAAAGTTATATAAATTTTTCTTGGTAATGGGTAGAGTTGCTTTGTGAATTTTCATGCTGTGAAAATGTGATCTGACCCATAATACAACCAAAACATAGTATAATGAGTTACTTGATGAGCAATAATCTTGGTACAGACTAGGAATGGGCTCCGAAGTAACACATACTTCAATTCAAATCCTTGCTCTGTTACTCACTAGTTACAGGCATATCTTGAAGATACTGCAAGTTTAATTCCAGATCACAGCAATAAGGCAAATATTGCACAAAGCAAGTCACACAAATTTTGTTTCCCAGTGCACATAAAAGTTATGTCTACACTATAATGCAGTCTATCAAATATGTAATTACATTATGTCTAAAAAACTATGTACACACCTTAATTTAAAAACATTGCTTAAAAAAATGTGAACGATCATCTGAGCCTTCAGTGAGATGTAATCTTTTTGCTGGTGGAGGGTCTTGCCTTGAAGTTGATGACTGCTGACTGATCAAGGTGGTGATTGCTGAAGTTCGGGTAGCTGTGGCAATTTCTTAAAACAAGACAACAATAAAGTTTGCCCTACTGATTGACTCTTCCTTTAATGAAAGATTTCTCTGTGGCATGCAATGCTGTTTGATAGCATTTTACCCACAGTACAGCTTCTTTCAAAACTGGAGTCAATCCCTTCAAACCCTGCTGTTGCTTTATCAACTAAGTTTATATAATGTTCCAAATCTGTTACTACTTCAACAGTGTTCACAGCATCTTTACCAGGAGTACATTCCATCTCAAGAAACCAGTTTTTTGTTTTTTTTTTTTTTTTTTTTTTTTTGCTCATCCATAAGAAACAACTCATCCGTTCAAGTTTAATCATGTAATTACAGCAATTTGGTCACATCTTCAGGCCCCACGTCTAATTATAGTTCTCGCTATTTCTACCACATCTGCAGTTACTTCCTCCTCCAAAGTCCTGAACCCCTCAAAGTCATCCATGAGTGTTGGAATCAACTTCTTCCAATATCTTGTCCATGTTGATATTCTGAGATCCTCCCATGGATCACAAATGTTCTTAATGGCAGCTAGAAGGATGAATCTTTTCTAGAAGACTTCCAATTGATTTTGCCCAGATGCATCAGAGGAATCACTACGTATGGCAGCTATAGCCTTATAAAATGTATTTCTTTTTTTTTTTTTTTTTCTGAGATGGAGTCTTGCTCCTGTCTCTTATACACATCTAGATGTGTATAAGAGACAGGAAGGGGAGGGATCTCGGCTCACTGCAACTTCCACCCCCCGGGTTCAAGCAATTCTCCTGCCTCAGCCTCCCTAGTAACTGGGATTACAGGCATGTGCCACCATGCCCAGCTAATGTTTTGTATTTTTAGTACAGACAGGGTTTCACCATGTGGGCCAGGCTGGTCTCGAACTCCTGACCTCAGGTGATCCAACTGCCTTGGTCTCCCAAGGTGCTGGGATTACAGGCATGAGCCACCACTCCTAGACTCAAAATGTATTTCTTAATTAATAAAACTTGAAAGTTGAAATTACTCCTTGATCTATGGGCTATAGAATACATGTTGTATTAGCAGACATGAAAACAATATGAATCTCCTTGTATATCTCCATCAGAGCTCTAGGGTGGCCAGGTGCATTGTCAAGGAGCTGTAATAGTTTGAAAGGAATCTTTTTTTTCTAAGCAGCAAGTCTAAAACAGTGGGTTTAAAATATTCAATAAACCATGTGATAAACACATGTGCTGTCGTCCTGACTTTGTTGCTCTGTTTAAAAAGCAAAGGCATGGAAGATTCAGCATAATTCTTAAAGGCCCTAGGATTTTTGGAATGGCAAATGAGCATTGGCTTCAACTTAAAGTCACCAGCTGGTTTAGCCTCTAACAAGAGTCAGTCTATCCTTTGAGGCTTTGAAATCAGGCATTGGACTTCTCTGCTCTAGCTACGAAAGTCTTAGATACCATCGTCTTCCAATAGAAGGCCATTTCATCTACACTGAACATATGTTGTTTGGTGTAGCCACTTTTGTCAATCATCTTAGCTAGATCTTCTGGGTAACTTGCTATAGCTTCTACAGCAACACTTGCTGCTTCACCTTATACTTTTATGTTCTGGAGACTGCTTCTTTCCTTAGGCCTCATGAACCAACTTCTGCTAGCTTCAGTCATTTTCTCTGTAACTTCCTCAGCCTTCACAGAATTGAAGAGAGTTAGGGCTTTGTTCTAGATTAGGCTTTCACCTAATACTGTGGCTGATTTGATCTTCTATCCAGACCACTCACACTTTCTCTACAATAAGACTGTTTTACTTTTTTATTGTTTGTGTTTTCCTTGGAATAACACTTTTAATTTCCTTCAAAAACTTCTTTTGCTTCCACAACTTGGAGGTTTGACACAAGAGGCCTAGCTTTTCGCCTATCTTCACTTTTGACATGCCTTCCTCACTAAGCTAAATCATTTCTAAAAGCTTTTGACTTAAAGCAAAGGAGGTATGACTTTTCCTTTCACTTGAACACTTGAAGCCCATTTTAGCGTTATTAATTGGCACACTTTCAATCTTCCTGTGTCTCAGGGAATAGGGTGGCCCAAGGAGAGAAAGAGGAATAGCTGATCAGTGGAGCAATCAGAATACACACATTTATCAATTAGCTTTGCTGTCTTCAATGGGCTCAATTTGTGGCATCTCAAAATAATTACATTAGTAACATCAAAGATCACAGATCACTCTAACATATACTCTAACAATGAAAAAGTTTGAAATAGTGTGAGATTTGCAAATTATGACACAGAGACACTAAGTGACACATACTGTTGAGAAAATGGCACCAAAACATATACTCTATACAGGGTTACCACAAACCTTCAATTTGTAAAAAACATAGTATCTGTGAAGCACAATAAAATGTAACACAATAAAACAAAATATGCCTGTATTATGACTTGAGCAAATTATTTAACCATGTTTGAGCCCCAAACTCTTCATCAATAAAATGGTAGTTTTACATTTTATAAAAACTGAAGAAATTAGATGATATATGAAATGTGCTTAACATATAATATTATTAATAATAATAATAGGGCTTTACTATTTTTATTAAAAGGAATGTTTATAAATTAAGGATTTTTTTACACTTCTCTTGGGTAGGAAAAATAATTAAGCAAGCTCATGTAAGAATAAACATCTTGATCACGTATACTGTACACTAAATATTGCCTTTGGCTAGTTCCTGACTATAAAATGTAGGACTTTCCGAATTTTAAAACTATTTGTCAAAACTCAAAACACATTCAAAACCTAATCTTGGAACTAAAATACAAACAGGATCTCAGTGACTTTTGACTTTGCCGTTGACATCAGTTGGTATGCAGTTTTCAAAGATCCACAACACCACTCCTTTATTCCCTCAAATCTGTAAGCTTTAGCCAGTCCAGAAAACTTACCTTTACAATTTAGAGTCATATCAATTTATCATACCAAATAGGATGGTATAATCTACTGAACCTTCTACCAGGAATTAGCGATGTGTTTGCTTATCTCTTCTAAATACAAATCTTGTAAAATATACATCTCAAAAATCAGCTAATTGAAGAAAATACACATTTTGAATTCACATACTTATTTTGAGAAATATTTAAATAATGCAAAACCTAACAAATCACCAAATTCAAAAGGACCTTGTTATACCATGCAAACAATCTCCACAAGATACAAATTATATTCCCATATGAATTTCAATATCTGTAAACTGAAATTTGCTCCTATATCTACATATAAAGAAGTAGAACAAATTGCACAATTAAGTCCAGAAAGACTCCAATTATTATGGAAAGAATAGTGGTATTTTTGTCAACCTCTTTGTCTAAAAGAGCTATCTGATGGCCAGGCGTGGTGGCTCACGCCTGTAATCCCAGCACTTTGGGACGACGAGGCAGGCGGATCACCTGAGATAGGGAGTTCGAGACCAGCCTGACTAACATAGAGAAACCTCGTCTCTACTAAAAATACAAAATTAGCCGGGCATGCTGGCTCATGCTTGTAATTCCAGCTATTAGGGAGGCTGAGGCAGGAGAACGGCTCGAACCTGGGAGGCGGAGGTTGCGGTGAGTTGAGATCGCGCCATTGCACTCCAGCCTGGGCAACAAGAACAAAACTCCATCTCAAAAAAAAAAGAGAGAGCTATCTGCACTGGTCAAACTTGTTGGAAAATATATCAACAAACCACTTCTCCTAGTTAGAGAGATAATTATTCTTAGCATCTTTTTAAAAACTTTGAGGAGCTATAAAAACATGTTCAATACTATAATAAGTTCAACAATATTAGCATCAGCATCAAAGCTAATGTACGGTCAAGACCAAACATAGGTTTGTTTTTGTTTTTTAATATTTATGAAAACAGGCCAGGTGCAGTGGCTCACGCCTGTAATCCCAGCACTTTGGGATGCCAAAGCGGGAGGTTCACTAGAGCCCAGGAGTTCCAAGACCAGTTCACGCAATAAAGTCAGACCCCGTCTCTACAAAAAATTTAAAAATTAACTGGGCATGATGGCACATGCCTGTGGTCCCAGCTCCATATGAGACTGAGGCGGAAGGATCACTTGAGCCCAAGTGGTCAAGGCTGCAGTGAGCTGTGTTCACACCACTGCACTCCAGCCTAGGCAACAGAGACCCTGTCTCAAAACAAAAAACAAAAAAAAATTTATAAATATATATGTGCATAGATACACATATATACAAATTTATAAATATATTTATACACATATATATTTATGAAAACATGTTTTGCCTTTATTCTTAGTGTAGTTCCTAACTTTAAAACAGACTTTGTTAGTTGAGTTTTCGAAATATGAATGTGCTTTTTGCTCAATTAAACAACATAAAGGTCACTTTTCAGAAAACAATGTTATTTGCAAGAAGATAACTAAATTGACACATTTAATTTAAACAAAATATTTTGAAGTATTAAGAAAAACTCTAAGACTTTTTTTTTAAGTACTGATTTAAAGTTAGCAAATATGGCTGGGTGTTATAGCTCACACCTGTAATCCTAGCACTTTGGGAGGCCAAGGTGGGAGAATCACTTCTGACCAGGAGTATAAGGCAACATAATGAAACCCGTCTCTACAAAAAAAAAAAAAAAAATGAAAATAAAATAAAATAATAAGATAAAGTTAGCAAATGCTATATTCTATTTATTCAAGATACATACTAAATAATACTATAATTTGGGCTGTCCCCAAATTACAATTCCTATCTCCCAAGCTTCCCAGGCTAGAGCGCAGTGGAGCAAACTCAGCTCACTGCAGCCTTGACCTCACCAGCTCAAGTGATCCTCCCACCTCAGCCTCCCAAGGAGATGAGTTCACAGGCAGTGCCACCACGCTGGGCTAATTATTGTGTGGTTTTTTTGTTTTGTTTTGTTTTGTTTTGTTTTTTGTAGAGACAGGGTTTCAACATGTTGTCCAGGCTGGTCTCAAACTCCTGAGCTCAAGCATCCGTCCACCTCAGCCTCCCAAAGTGCTGGGATTACAGGCATGAGCCACCACACCTGGCCTCAATTCCAAGCATTTTTTCAAAAAGTGAACAGCAAGGAAAAATTAAATATATTTTATTTTTATCTTAAAGTCCCAATATAGTAATATTAATAAAAATCACATGAATACATTATACTAAGAAAATATAATCTGTTAAATTATTGGCAAAAAACCGTATCAATTATTATGGATAGTAATTGGGGCAGGGAGTATGCCTTTATCTACTCCACATGCCTTAAGCATGATAAAAACTCAATAAATATGTGTTGAATATCTATACTTCGAGAACAATAAGCACAATGGTCACATAATTCTCTTGAGAATCAAATATGGAAAAATCCTAAAGAACTGGGAATTCAAAACAGGATATGAACAAATTTTTACATTATGCAAATCTAACATTGGTAAGGGAAAATTCTACCCCTTGTATCCACAAATTGTAAGTCACAGCTACAAATTTATGTATTGACTGTGTCAATGAAAAATATATAGCCAATGCTGGTTTTGAAATAATCTCAACTTGGTCTAAAGTGAAGTCATTAAGAACTGAGTAGAAACGGTGCATATATTTAAGCTCCTATAATCCTGGGATTATATATGGCCAAGAAAGAAAATTTACCACATTCTGTATTATTTCTGTGAACACCACACCACATCTCTATGGAGAGCTATAATAAATAAGAAAGTGAGGTAACATATATGAACTGCACGATGACTGTATATTCTTGTGTTTCACTAGGGTCTCTGGTTTTAGCATTGCTGGTTTAGTGGTTAAGTCTCAATATTCTTACCACCATCATCCTGGTTCATATTGTGGTCACGGAGAAAACAGGCTTATCATGGGCTAGTTTCATTTATCCACACCTTTTCTCTTGACTTTCATCTACCTGTTGGAGAAACACAGGGAAATTTAATCAGTGTAGAAAATTCCTTATATTACAGATATTTGCCAGAAATTTCTATTAGACAAAGAGTTGCCTTTTGAAATATTTTCACACACACCCCAAATAAGCTTTCCCAGACAGAAATGAAAAAAAAATACATTTAGTAAGTGTGAGCAAATAAAGCAATGCTTAAATAAAAGGTGTACTGAATACTGGTATCTCAATTACATTACATCTTTCTTCCCCAACTTAATATACTAGGGAAATTTTCCTATTAGAAGCTGTTGAACATGTAAGATAATTTGACCTAAAATACAGACAAATAAATGTGTCACCTGGTTTGCTTTTTAAAACACAACTACCAGGCCGGGTGCGGTGGCTCACGCCTATAATCCCAGCACTCAGGGAGGCCGATGTGGGCGGATCACGAAGTCAGGAGTTTTGAGACTAGCCTGGCTAACACAGTGAAACCCTGTCTCTACTAAAAAATACAAAAAATTAGCCAGCTGTACTGGCCAGGCGTAGTGGCAGGCGCCTGTAGTCCCAGCTACTCAGGAGGCTGAGGCAGGAGAAAGGCATGAACTCGGGAAGTGGAGCTTGCAGTGAGCGGAGATCACCCCACTGTACTCCAGCCTGGGCGACAGCGAGACTCTATCTCAAAAAAAAAAAAAACCTACCTTGAGAATATTTATAGCACAAACAAAGCTACTATTAGCAGCCTCATCCACCCTAAAGAGAATGGTTACTATTATAAGTTCCCAAGTACGCATTTGTAGAAGGAAGCAGTAGTTTATTAAACCAACTTTTTGATCTTGAAGCAACAGATTTGGGAAAAGATGGTTTTACAATAAAATATATAACTCCAACCTCCAGTTACATTGCTATTTTTTCATAGGACAGACATGGCACTGTGTGAATATTATGACTCAAGCTTAGTCATCTCAACTACGAGTGAATTAAATTTGTTAGAGTAAAAACCTGAAAGGGAAAGTACATGCATGAAATTCTAAGTTGCTATTTTTAGAATGGGGTTTTTCTCCAAAGAGATTTTAAAAATGTATTTCCACATTATTTGTGCTATTTTCACTTTAGTACTCTGGTATACTGGCTACTAAATAGAAACAAGAAACAAACCCATTTTCCAGTAGAAGGTCATTTATCATTTGAACATAGTATAAACTACATAAAAAAGGAAAAGTAATTTATTAAAGACCTGCTTGCTAAAACATAGAATTTTAGAGACATATACATGTAAAAAGACACTTGTGTTTATGCCCCTCTTATTTTCCTGGTATTATCAAAAAATTAACTGTAGAGTAAGAAGCCTAGTGAAAACCTCATTATATCTAAACTACTTTATTATATTTATTACATTGTATCTAAATGACTTTCCAGGAAAGTCCAGAAAACACAGAAGAGATTCACAGGCACTGCAGGACACACAGTATGCTAACCCTATAAGTAGCTTCCAGGCTGATAGGGCTTCAGTGGTTTTTCCCTACAGAAAAGATAGTCTGAGGAAAAAAAATCTCTGTTTCTCTATTCTCTCTCCCCACTCCTTAAGAATAATCAGAAAAAAAATGACAGGCAATGCAGAGTGAGGAAAAGACTACCTGAATGCAAGTCAGGAAAACTGAGTTTTATTCCCCACCTGTGACTTATTATACAGTCTTAGGTAAGTTACTTAGCCTTTCTTGGCCTCTGTCTTTTGTTTCATTTTGTTTCATATGGAACACAAGCAGCACTGAAAAAAACATTTTAATTACACCGAGAAGGAGAGCAGAGACCATAGAGACCTACCCCCAACTTCACAGGTGAGGACACTGAAACAGAGAAACATGCCCAGCCATAGGTGATTAGATTAAAACAGTTCTAACAACAGTCACAGGTCCAACATTTTAAAAATTACTTATTTAAAAAGACAAGTTATTTACGTCAAATTTTTAGAACATGTACAAAAAGTAAGTAGCAAAAAGGATAACTGCCAAATTTAGGGTAATTATCTCTTCAAGAAGCCATAAAGAAATAGATTCTGGAAGACTTCAATTGTACTGGTAATATTTTATTTCTTGAACTGGGTTTGGTGTACATGGATGCTTATTTTTCTTCATATAGCATTTTGTATGAAATACTTTCTAATCTTTTTTTATGTAACCACCAAAACATCTTTAATCAAAAGCTAAAATAAATGAAAACATTTCTCTGGAACTTTAAAGGTCAATGAAAATAGTTGTGTATGGTTTCAAATGCTCTGCTGAGTTTAAAAGGTAAATATCACTATGTCCCCCAATATAAGAGAAAAATGTGTAATGTACTAAAAATACATATACAACTATTTCTAATCTAACTTAGTAAAATATAAAAGTACTACACAAATAGCACAAAACACAAAATAAATTTTATTACTAATAGCATGATAAACCCGTTTAAGTATATTGAGAGACATACTTAACAATTTGTACTTTAAACATACTCAAGAGTCACATCTAGCAGCCTAGTGTTTCATCGTCAGATTGGCTAGCTGTTTTTATTGAAACAAATAAGAACTGCAAAAATTTACCTAAAGTAAGCAAAGGCCTATCTAAATATCTACATAGAACCATGCCTCCAAAATATCTGAAATTTTCCAACAAGAAAGTACAGGTCATTCAGCAAAATATATTTACTGTATACTACCATAATAGCTATTTAATTGTTATCATTATGATGCAGATATATAATGGAAACAGATGTTCCTTTTTCCTTTCAGCAAAGCAAAGGAAAAGCATAAACTTGCTGATATTGCATAGACTACTACCATAGCACAATAGAGGAAAAAAAGACATTAGCACATGACAATATTAGTTTTTACTACACAACTAATTGCATAAAAAGTATAACTTGAGGTCATTGAATCAATATAATTTTCAGCACTACAGAAGAGAAACAAATAGATTTGTATAAGCAGCCTATTTCACATCTGCAGTTGGGAAAATACTTCTGACAGATTAAATAAATGCAAAACGTTACCACTGCTTTTAGAACACAAGGAAAAGAGTGTTGTTCTGTTTTCTTTGCTCATGTAACATGAATTAGAATGCTGCCACTACAGAGGAATTTTTTTTAAGTAACAGTATAAATGCGTAGAACCTTTCTGGAAAACAATTGGGCAATCAATATCAAGAACCTTAAAAAATAGTCTATATTCTCAGTCTAAGTAATTTCTCTTTTAATAACATATTATAAGGAAATAACCTTAGGGATGGCTAAAGATTTATTTAAAATGCTATTCATTACAACTTACTTTATACTAATGGAAAATTAAAAATCTGAGTTGTCTAATAGAGCAATAATTAAAGTAGATATGTTAAAACATTATAGAGTCAATATAAACAACTTTAATAATTTTAATCATATTACATTACATGCTTAGAGGAATAAGGTTTAGAGAAGACACACAAAATGGCATTTCTAATTTTTGTAAATTCTGTCTTATGGGCATATACTACTACTTTTGTCAGAAAAAGTTATTTTTTCTTTAAACAGTTCTATTTCTGTGATCTGATATTCTCAGTCCAAAGTTTCTAAAATTCTTTGGGCAAAAGAGTCCTATAAATATTTACAGGTAAATTGACTTAAAGTTATGTTGACATGTTATGTTACTTGATTCTGAAATCTGGCACAGAAAAAGAAGTATTTGTCAATCACATAGACAACATCTTTTTTTTTTTTTTTTTCTGAGTTAAACAGAATCCTTACAAATTAGGCAAAATTTTTATGGAACAAACATTACAAATGCTTCCTTAAGATCTACTAATATGTAGTATGTTGCTAATTCAAGGAAACTTTCAATTAAAAATATTTCTAAAGCAAATGAAGTAGCCTAGTAATTGCTGTTTCCGTATGCCAGTAAAAAAGTTTGCCATAGCTTTCCTAAGACTCTTAGTTTCCTGATTTTATTTTTACAAGAAGCAGCTGATTTGTCTTACGCTATTACTGTCTATTACTTCTAGAAGTCTTGAGCAAAGGTGGGAAGCAGCAAATTCTGGCAATCTGCCTAAAGAGAAATCAATGAAACAAATTAATCCTTTGCAGGCTGCAATGACACAGTAATCCATCATTCAGAGCTGCTTTTATACACCAAATCAGAGAGCAGAGGAAAAGAGCCCTGGGGGATATCACAGGCAACAACTTACACCAACACTGGGAAAATACTGAGGAATCAGTTTATTTAAAGAGGATAGATTTCAGTTGATTGCCTATTTCGTCAAATAAAGATTTTTCTTCCACAGTGTGGTGAACCCAAGGGCCAATGACTGTATCTTCAGAATTCCGTACCATCTATGCTGGCTGACATCAATAGGAGATGAATGTTTTTAAATAATTAGCATCGTTAATCAGTATGGTAAAATATATGGGTAAAATAAATATTACTTTGTTGATCCAACTACAAAGTGTTATACGGGGTCCTTGTTTTCACCAGAAACTAAGTGTAAATTTACCCACTAATCTACAACTTAACGAATTCCTGGTAAACCATATTTGAGGTACTTCTTCATACATAAAATGTAACCATTTAAGATATATGTTACTTCCTAATGCTGTGTTAAGTTTAAAGACTTAAAATTTTTAATTCAAGCTCTTGTGTAAATTCCAGCAAGCAAGTCAGATTATAAATAAATGACTTATTTTAAAATGATAAATAATTATTTTGTTCATAATGTAGTTGACAGTGTTGGAAGATAAATGTGGTTTTCTTTTACAAATAAACTTATAATAAATGTACAGCAGTATATTTAAACTGACTATATTTATTTATACTTATACAAAAGCCTATGTATTTAAATTTATTTGTGCTTCTGTACAAAGTTACGCACCTTACCTAACCATGTCTTACTAGAGTAATGTATTCTAAGTAGAAGTATGTATCCTTGATGAAAACTAATGGCAAGAACTACAAAGTCACAGTGCATTACTACTGTAAATGCATGCATCATATTCATGGTTAAATGTAGAAGTTAGTAAAAGAAAAGAATTTTCAAGATTATAAACCAAAGAAAACTTGACACAACAGTCCCTGAAATGTTAAAACTCCAGAATACCTAGTCACAGATTCAAAACAGAAAAAGAAGATTAAATAAATGCTAACTAGTCAATTTTTGAGTGGCATGTTTGATTCTGAGGTCCGTCGTCGTATGATCACAATTCCTGGCCATGCTGATGCATTTTTAATTCAACGCTTGGATCTAGTATTTATTGATTTAATAAGGTTAGAAGAATTACATTGTTGCTGCTACTGATGAACTGTCAGTAATTTAATCTAGTGAAATCTTACAGAGAAATGTTTATTTTAGGGGAGAACAAGAGAGGAACAATAGCGATGTAAATAAATTTAATTCCTTACTACTCTTGACAGTGACAAGAGCAAAACCCTTCTTTTCTAGACTCCTTTGGGCTCCAAACATTTTCTTTGATTAAAGATGTACCAGCTGATTGAGCTTATGGTGAAAAGGTTGCAGGACAGCTTTGTAGGTACACCTTAAAAATTAGGAAAAGCAATGACTGTCTCCCGGTATCCACTCTGGCCTCTCCTCATAGGTTTGAGGTACACACACACCCACACACTCAACCCTTACCTTGTCACCTAACAAGGTTTCAACGAGCCTGTCAATGATTTCCTCTCTCTGGACCCTAAAATTTCCTACAGCATCATTAGTACACAGGAAGACAGAAGAGAAGGGAGAAAATAGAAAATCAACTTTCTTAAAAGCAATTCAGCCAAGAGAGGCTTTAAGGGCTATGTCAAAGTAAGGAGGTGTTACAAGATCCAGAATCAGAAAGGGGGTTTAAAAAATCCACAAAAGTTGCTGAAACAAACACTTGGGGACTATTAGAAAGCTTTTTGCACTGCTGCACTACCCTGCTCCTGGGCTTATCTCCCCAACCTGGACACCTGGGAAGCATGCTGTGCTTCAGCGTTTCCCTGACTTTGAAGAAATGGAGCGCTGGTGGGGCTGCTGCGGAGGTCAGTAAAACTATGCTAATTGGTGAACCTAATTGCTTCAAGCAGTCCTGCCTCTAAACATGGAAAGAGCACAGTTGATGGAGTCAGTCTGTTCCTAATAAAATGAAGAACCACTGAATTAAATTCCCAAGGAAGGCACTATAAAAGTTTCCACAGTGTAACCAAATGACTTCACCTATGCTATTACCTCTAAGATGACATCTTTGAAAGAAAGCAGACCCCAGTCGGGCTCCACATTCATAAATCGACTGAGCTTAGGCCAGTGAATCTGGATTTATTTAAAAAGGTTTTTTCATTCTTCCAATCAAATGAAGTCATTTTTAATTAGATGCTTTCTGTTAATAATGTCACTCTTCTCCACATTACCTGCTCACACTTGCAGCGCCTCTAGTGCAATATCTGGGGCTCGAGTCCCCTGCAAGCAGTCCTCCCAACAGATTGGCTGGAGGGTGGTATTTCCGTTTCTCAGTCCCTGTCGGAAGGAAGATCCCATTCAGCAGCCTGATGGCGCGGGACATATCAACTCTCTAAATTGAGAGATTACTAAACAATCTCTGGAAAAACTCTTAAGATACAGCCTGCCAATATCTTTTTTTATGAACTACACAGCACTTTCTCTGCTGTTCCCGCCTTGCAGATGGGTGTTTTAAAAAGTGCCAAGGGCCACAAAACTCCCACTGACCCTCCAACTTCGTGAAACCCAGTTGCTCCTTAAAATAGAAAATCAGCTGTGAGGGTCCCCAACGGTGCCCCAGGCCTTGCTTCCTACCCCTACCAGCAGCCCACCACCTGAAGAGGACTGGCTGTCCAAGGCAGGGCAAATCGTTAAGCACTCAAAGAGGATGGCAAGGCTCAGCGCTTTAGCCAGCGCGGGTTAAGGAAAGAGGCGAAATGGTGAAGTTGGAAAAAGAGGCTTCGTTCGACGGTGGATCTCTGAACTTTAAAAGATTGGCAGGGACCCGGTCACACTCCCTGGGGCCCATTCCTAAGAGGCTTGCCGCGCCCACCCGAGGGGGCGCCGACCCGAGGGGCGCCAACTGCCCGCGCGGAACCGGGGCGTTGGGCCTGGGGTTCGGGAAGCGTGCGCCACCCCCCGGTCAGGCCTGGCTTCCTTCTTGAATGCCCCCGGCGCAGGCCAGAGGCTTTGTCCCTCCAGCCTGCTCGAGGACTGGTGGCCTTCTCCGCGGACGAGAGCACGGCCTCTAGCCTTCCGCGGACGTCTCGGTGCGCAGATAACACGGCCCGGGTCCCTCCGCCGCGCCGGGCACCGCACTTGCGTCGAGCGCCGGGCAGCCAACCCCGCGCGGGAGGCTCCGCGGCCGGATATGGGCCTAGCTTCCGGGAGCAGCTCCCGGCTGAGCCGCGCTTACGGTCGGAGTTAGCCAGGCCCGGGGAAAGGGGTGGGAGGGGTCACTACAAGGGATCCTAGCCCGCAGAGTGAAAACTTCGTTCGCAAGGGAGCGCCCTTGAGGGGTTAGGGTCGTGAAGAGACACTCGAGAATTAGGGTGCTGGACTGCTGTGGGGCCGGGCCTGGACTGGAGGCAGGTGTTCCCTGCCGCCCTGGGGCCCTGCAGCACCGATGGCCGAGATGATCTCAGGGCTCAGGCGGACGAGGGGTCCGCCACAGGCACCTTAGGACCCTAGCGGCCCGAAGGCATAGGACCTTCAGGAAAGCCTCGGGGGACCTAGCGCCAGGTCACGATTCCATTCGGGGCGGGACCTTCCCAGCAGGAGTTGCTGGCCAAGGAAAGAGTCTGGACCCGGGACCTTGTCCCTGAGGACCAGACCACGACCTTGGAGCCCAACTCGCAGTCCTTCTCGGCTAGGGATGCGGAGGGGTCGGGAGCTCGACGGCCAAGCGACAGGGAATTCTGAGTTCCTAGAGATCTACAGGAGGCAGAAGCACGAGACTAGATGAGATTAGACAGTGACGGCGGAAGGACGGAACCACACGGAGACTGACACACTTTGCGAGTTGGGACTCAATTGCATTTCTTCGAATCCTTGATTCCGAAGTTTCCCCGCCCTCCTAAGCAAGAGCGTTTGGGGAAACTAAGTTCCTTAGACTCTTTCATCCTTGTTATGTGAGCTCAGGGAGGAAGGCAGACAATAGCTGCAACCTAAACACCTGCTATCTCTCAATGCAATAAAATACAGACGGTGATTGGAATCGTTTCTCTTTTTACTTCCAGAGGGAGCTCAAACCTGAAGCATCAAGGTTATCTTTTCCCAAAGGTAAAACAAGAGATTTGCAAAACCTGCTAGGGACACCACAGCCCACATCTTGAGGGGGTTCCCCTTTGCAAACAGAAAAGGCAATCTGATTTTTTTTTTTTTTTTTCATTTTAGTGTTTGTTTGAACCTACGTTCGGTACCTGCGAAGACTAAAACACTTACTTGACCCTCTAGAGACTCAGCTAGAACTGACTGAGCAAAGGGAACTCAGGCAAAGGAAAGGGAAGGTACGGAGGAGAAAACAGTAAGCGGAGGTCTGGATGGGATAGTGCGCGGGGACTCCTCTGACCCGGCGGCGGGACCCAGCTGCCGCGCAGGTAAATCCCAATATGCCTGGCACTGGGGTTCTGGACAGACTTGGTCTAAATACGGCCACGTGCTCAGGGCTGCTGTGCTCCAGCTGTGCGTTTCCGGGCGGTTTGCGCGCACGCGCACGTGCACACACACACGGGCGCGTGCCTCTGTCCTGGCGCTGGGGTCTGAGGTTATCCAGGCAGCGGAACCCCCATGTTCCCGCTGGCCACTTGACGATGTCGCTCATACTGGATACGGGGTCTCTCTAGTCAAGGAGGGCGGGCAGACGGAGGCACCCGGCTTGTGGGTATCCAGCCCCACGTAGGGGAAGGGCTCACAGAGGGGCAGAGCCCAGGGAGAAGCGACATGACCCCGGCTCCGTGCTCCTACCCGGCTATAGGCCGGGTCACCTGTCAGTTTGTACTCTCTCAGCTGGCTCCCAGTCCCTCCTCGCTCCCCGCAGCCACGCAACAACGGGCTGTCAGCCCGAGCTGGGCGCCTTGGCGGCTTTCTGGTTCCCCAGCCCTGCGAGCCAGGACTCACCCCACACTGACGCTTCCAGGTACAGTCACCAACAGCGCCAGATCCTTATTCCAGCCTCCAGATCCCTGCCTTTTCCCCCCACCGAGCAAAGACAGGTTGGTGTTTGGGGGGGGTGGTTGTTCTTTTAAAAGTATATTAAAGGATCATTGGCGTCTCCCCGTTAAGTCATTACGCCTTTATCCCCATCAATTAACCACACCTCAGAGGGCTGCTATTAAGAGCTCAAATGAGCTGCAAAAGTAGGTATCCCGTTTCAGGCAGATGTTGTTATCTCCCGCTGAGAGGCGCGGCCGGCGGGGCCGGATCCTCCGCTTCCCGCGACTGCCGGAGTCGCGCTGGACTAGGCTGACCGCGCAGGGCGGCGAGGCTGGAAGGGAGGTCGCCGCCCGACAATGAGCGGGTGCCAGAGGAGCCAGAAGGAGTGAGAAGTGCCCTAGACCCGTGGCCTCAAGCGCCATGCACTTCAAGGGGACGTGTCTCCGGAGTTGTGCCAGAACGAACACCAAGAACGAGCTGTGCGTTTTTGCGCAGAGAAGTAGTCTTCGCAAGACCGCAGCTCCCTGCCGAAGGCCCAGAAAGGGAGTGCGGGGGAGAGAGCAAACTAGTGAGTTTGGCTGGCAGTGCTCCCCCGACACACCCCACTTTCTCTTCCTGCCACTCCAGACTCCTTCCCGGCAGCAGGCTTCCAGAACCCCTTGTTGGTAAAGGCAAGGTCGTGTGGGGATGCAGGATATGGAATTAGGGAATCCGGGACAGAAACGTAGCATTTAGGACAAAGGGGATTCACTGGGGACTTCCGCGGCCTTTGCCCAGATGTGTCTTTCCACCCTTTCTCACTCCAGTCACTCCCGAGGACTTGGGGCACGACTGTCACACGCAACTGGGAGATCCTGGAAGACGGCGGAAAAACGAACAAGGGGAGATGGCCCTCACTGCAGTGACAGGGTTTTCCTTCAGTCAGTGGCCACAATAAATTTAGCCAAGGCTAAAGGAGATTAATTTCCCAGCATAATCCAATTAAAAGATTTCTAAAGTAATCTTTTGCGAAAATGAAAAGTGCACGACTAAAGAGGGGACCGGTTTTGATGACAGTGATTTATCGCCTCAGCACAGCACGCACGGGATGGTCTCTCTCCAAGTGATTTGACCAGAGCACTCCGTCCTCGCCTCCTGTCCAAACCTTCCCTTCCTGAAAGACAGCCATCTATCACTCCAACCTGAGCAGGAGAGAATGTGCAAGGGGCTGGGGCGGCTTACAAGCACCATAGACTTTTTTAAGTGCTATTAGATTTATGGTCTCTTTTTCGACGCCCATCCAGAGTAATTAGCACATATGTCCTAAATAGATGATAGTTTTGTGAGCAATAAAGCAATTACCCATCGTTGGAGCTGACAGTTCCTCCAACTAAACTCCAACCAGCAGCTAATTGGAAAAGTCATTTCAGCTCCATTGTCTGCAATTAGTCCTGCTAAACTACTACACCCCAACTAGCTGGTTTGAGGTTAATTTATTCAATGTTGTGTTTGCATGGACAAGCCTTTGCCATGAAGGGACTTGCCTTTTGCCCCTCTGGACTGCGCCCAGGGGCTAGAAGAGCAGATGGGAGTGAGCAGCCAATATTTGGGGGCCGGGATGGCCCCCGGGGGAGGAGGCACCCGACTGGGCCTCAGCTTCAAGGTTAGTTGTCCAGTGGCTGAAAGCCTACAGAGAAAACCATTGTTTCTCCTGCTAGACAGTAACCGGAGAAAACTGCTCAGTTCATGCTACCAAAACCTTTATTTAAAAAAATAGAAATTGTCACCACAGAGAAAGCCACTGTGTTCTCAATTCGCCCCTTGCCCACACATCCAGTCATGACCCTGGGCCACCACACCCTCCCTAAGGAATAAACATAGAGTCAGACCGCCAAAACAGAAAAGTTCTGAGCCCTGAGGGAGTGGGGGACAGGATCCAATTCTGGGAGTGATTCGAGGAAAGAAAAGACAGGAAAGGTCAGGAAGCCCAACCTCTGCCTCAGCCTCTCTGAGTTTAAAACCACTTCCCCCTTGAAAGCGGGGTTTCTCTGTGACTTTCTTTGATTTTTTCCCCTTCCTTTCTTATATTTTTTTCTTCCTTTCTTTCTAAAAGTTAAGCCCAACAGGTCCAGGATTTGTGCACAGTGAGTGGAAAAAATGTGTTAAACGTCAGTTTGACGCCCCACCGGAGCTTCCAAATATCCAGCGGCTGGGATTCTTCTACTTAATTTAATCTTTATTGGACAGGGCGGCTCCTATGCTCCTATTCACTAGGAAACCCGGGGAAACGTATCCGTTGGGGTTCAGAATTGAGGGTGGGAAGGAAAGGAGTTAAAGAGGGATTAATCCTCCCCCACCCAACTTCAAACTTTAGAACTGCAATCGCCTGCAGCCTAGGGGGGTGTCCCCCAAGTCCCAGCCCTGACAGCTCCAGCTCTGGGATCTGGAGCCAGAGGAAGAGAGGTTGGCAGGTTGAGATGGGAACTTGTAGCCCTGGTAACCGTGTATTCCCTTGATGGAATTTTACATTAAAGTGTCCCAAGCTCTGGGAGCAATGAGAATTTTACTTAGAAGAACATAGGGTAGAGGGAGCATCCACCTCTTAGGAGGTAAAGCCCAGTGCTTTCAGTCCTAGAAATCCAATGTCCTTTTCTGGATTATCATTCATATTAAATGTCCTGGGAGATGTTTTTCTTTTTGAAGTAAATACTATAACAATGCCTAAGGAAGACAACTTGGACATTTTAACCAGCATATGAGACTTATTAATTCCTATCTCAAAAAATTATGATTAATTCCTCAGCTTCAAGAATTTGGAGACATGTGTCTATAGCATGTAAAACTTTTAAACTGCCTAACGTCAGGCTCTTATTTTCCACTATTTATTGTATTTTAACCAATTTAACTCCAAACAAAAAGAAAAAATTGTGGGGAGAAATTGAAAGTAAAGGTCTTGTCTTGCCCCATTACCTCCCACCTGTCACACACTCTCCTCCCCCGAAGAGAAATCCTCCTGTCACTGTGACTTCCAGTTGAAAACAGAAAGGAAATAAGATGACTTCTGGAAAAAGCTGTCCATTGTGTTCTTAATTATTTTTTTTTCAGTACTTAAATATGCCCAGAGAGTGACGGCATGAAAAAGCTGAATGAAGAGTCAGCTGAAAGTATCACCTAGACTTGCTTGTTAGAGAATTCTAAGGTAGACATGTGTGCATACTTATGCGTAAGGGCAAAATAACCCACCTAATCACCTAATCCCATGTATGGGAAATATTTATGTATATATCCATGAACTGAAAAATCTTTAAGTACATGTGTGCAGAGATTCAGTTCTATGAAAGCTCAGCTAGCTGTCCGCATGCATGTATTCACTCCTGGAGTAAAGGCATTTTTGTTGCTCCCATAGTTTCTTTCCATTAAGAGCGATTAGATGATGTCTATTCAAAGTTGCTGATCCAGAGAGAAAATAAGAGTAGATAAAAGGAGATTTCAAGTGACCTCCTCGTCCCTTTCACACCAACCTGAGCCCTAGAATAGCCAAGGATCAACTAACACAAAAGCCCTTTCCTTTCTCTTTTCAGCTTCAGAAGATTTTATGCAGGGGGGTAACAATAAAACATAGAACGATCCCCGAGTTTTGTTAGATCATGCATTTGGAATACTTTATTAACTCCCCCCAAAGATGGGCTAGGTTTATGTTCCACCTTTGAAATGGGTAAATAAAATATACATAGCATAATTGTTTACTGTTCTATTGCTTATATCAGTGTTGTACTATGCTTATGCTTTTTTTTTTTTTAAACTTTACCTAAACCCCTCTCTCCTCAATGATGGAGGACATTGTAATAAATATATCTTTCCACTGACAGTTTAGACGAAATGTTAGGTTTATTATTTAGATCAACCTTCTGATAGGTATATACCATTGCAGCATGACTGGTAACACCAGCAGATCTGCTGGCTTTTTGAGCCAATACTTTTCCACTAGTTTATCTCATAGGCAGTAAAGAAAGTGACATTAAAGACTTAAACATATTAGAGCAGTCTTTAGTCAGTAAAATATCCAACTCAGATCTACTTCTGATGGGCTAATCCTGTAGTAAAAGAAATAGGTGCTCTGACAGGTAACTATTAAGGGAAATGATTATATAGAGCAGTAGAGCAGTTGATTTTATTGTCAGGGTACTCCAACAACCTTCAAACTCATTTCAAAACTTCAACTTTCATCCAGACCTAACCCATAGGGAAGAATAGCCATGCAGTTTTATTCTTCACTCAAGCTGGGTATCTAAAATAAATACATTTTGTAACATAAAAGTCTGCAATTATTTCCTTTCTTTCTTTTTGCATAAATGCATTTAGATAGCTAAGACTTGATTTTTATAAAAAGTAAATATTTGGCTCTGGTTTCACTGGTGTGCTGAGAATGATTGTCACTTTTCCTCCTCTAAAAAGGCTTGATTTGCATCCAAAGGTCAGTGCTTGCTCTCCTGCCATCCTTCCTCCTGCTGCTTCTCCTGGGCCCTCTAACTGGGGGCCTAGGCCAAAAGGGGAAGTGCTTCCCTTATCTCTCTTTTTCAAAACACGTGCTTTAAATGACCGGTTTGAGATAGAAAACTAAACTAAGGTATAGCACTTAACTCTGAGCATTTCAACCCAAAGGTGACAAAGAAGAAATGCCTGGGCTACCAGAGCGATAGTAAACACTGGAGTCTGTTGGGTTCACGGTTTGACTACATGTACAGGCTAAGGGTAGGCAGTCCAGCAGAAGCCTGACTCCTAACTTGGCCTGTCCACCTGGTTTTTTGTTGATAAAGGCAGGACTTTTTACAACTGGGCAGCCACAATATAGGCTGGGTTCAGTCCTGGGGGTAAAGATTTCTGAGATAGGCTGGGGTTTAGTTTGTTTGTTTTGGTTTTGTGTTTTAGTAATCACAAAATATTAGATGGGCATTCCTGCGCCTCTCTCCACCCTTTCTTCCAAAAGATCTGTGCGAGACCATTTTAAATACATCTTCAACTATGTCCTTCCTGGCTTTAATCTCATGCCAGGGGAGACTAATTGATTCGGCACCTTTCAAATAAGCTCTTTGGGAAAGGTCTGCAGCAAGATCAGAGGCACTGACCTTTTTCTCAATGATTGCAGGCATGTTCATCTCTCCAGATGGGCTCGATAAAACGGGCTTAGTTCTGTTCTGTGGTCTTGCTAAACAGAATAATACCATTTTTAACGATTTTGAGGTAGGGAAGAGGTAAAAAAGAGAATTTCCTACACATATCTGATCATTTGTAGGGTCCCATGGCTCTTGAACTAGATTTGGAAAATGTTTTTACAAGGTCACTTTTGTTCAGTGTGACTTACCAAAAAGCCAAAATGAATGACTTTCGGGAGACTAAGATATCAATATCAAAAAAACCTATAGAATTAGTGAAAACGGTTCAGCCTCGTAAAGAAAGATATGGAGGGAGGGAGTACCTTAACAGGCTAGACAGTCCGCTTAGATCCGGACTCTAGGGTCTGGAACGCAAGTCATCCCTGAATGTGCAGCCAAACCGATCTGTGCTTCTCTTCCTCTCTCACCAGATCACAACAATTTACTGGGTGGCGAGCTGGGAGAGATCAACCTTTGTCTGGTATGTCTTTTAAAACGTGATTAACGCTGAGCTTGATGCTAGCAGCCCGCAAAGGGTACTATAGGCTTACAGTCTAATTCCTTTCCCCAAGCAGAGCGGTACCTTCTCATTGCCTTTTGGGGGAACTACACTAAAGATCTAGTGTGCACTGAACAGGTCTGTGGGGAACAGGAAGGCAGAGGAAGGAAGGGAGGCTCCCGGGAGCCCAGGCCCCGGTGAGGCCCTTAGAGTTCCCAGACCCGCCAAACCTAGAGAGAGAGCCTGGAGAGGGCTGAGCCCCGGTGGGCCTGGCTGGAGGCCTCAGGTAGGATGCTGAGGCAAAAGCCACAGCGGTCTGAGTCCAAGAACCACGTCCAGACTTAGTTTAAGGTTCCGAGGTGAAGGGCCGGGCCTAGAAGGGAGGAAGATCTGAAGAAGAGTGGGTGGGTGAAATAAAAGTGAGCACTGAAACTGCGTTTTCTGCCCCTGCAGCTGAGCGTGCCTGGACAAGTATGTAGGATTTCCCAATTGGGGGATCTAAGTACTCTCGAAAACTGTGATCAGTTTTCTGTTAGGTATCCTACCCCACAACAAAAGATGATATTATTTCCTGGTTGAGTGTGGGTCGCATTAGGCCCAGGACAAGTGTGCCAAGTGGGACCAGTATCAAACGAGAACCTTGAAGATAGAAAGAAAGGGCTTCCCAGGAACTGAGCTGACCTCTCAGTGCCTCTGGGGAAGACATTTTTGCTGGAGGCAGGGCTATGAGCACAAGTGGGGCGCCCTGTGGGTGTGCCACCGCGGCAGGGGAGCACAGGCTTCCGAAGAGAAACAGCTCTAAGTGCCGCTCAGGCCGGACGAGTTCCAGAGGGGGACAGCGCCCTCCTCGAAAAGGCTTGGTTTCTCCCCGCCCCCTCTTGTGACAGAAAGTTGGCACGGATGCCCCGTAGGAGTGCGAGCCGCTCCCCTCCTCCGAAAAGCCGCGGGCTTCCGCTGCTCCGGGCATCACCACCAACAGCTTCCCACTCCCACCCCTGGGACTAGGACAGGGGACTGCACCCTCCCCCTTCCTTCCGGAGGAGCCTGCGGCTTCGCCTGAGGCCTCGCCGGCCCAACTTCTCCCCACCCCCAGGGTCACGCCGGGTCCCAGGGGCCTCTTTCAAGTTTGAAAGCTCAGTGGGGGCACTGAGAGTCCACAGTAAGGATGGGTGGGCGCCGCTGCTCCCGGGCAGGTTCAGCTGTCATCTTGTCTCGCCTTGGCCCTCGCCTACAGGGCCTGACCCCGGGCCAGCACAGCTAGGCAAGACCGCCTCGCTCCCGAGCCCCCCCAGCCTCCTGGTGCGGTCCCTAGCGTCTGCTGCCCCCGCCCCCCGCGCGCACTCTGACGCAAACGCACGCCCCTGCCCGGCACTGAGGAAAGCGCTCTTGTTGGTTTTAATTGAGCCTCTTCCTTTCAACACACCCGCTCTGTCCCCACCCCTGGGAGGCGACCCCCTCCCCGCCCCCAGTCGGCTGGTAGCAGCGCAGGGAGTCTGGTTCTGCTGCTAGGCTGCGAATCCCGGTGCTCTCTCGCCGCCGCCGCAGGTTGTCTGCTCGGGAGAGCAGCTTGATGTCCCTTTTAATCCGCTGACACTATCGCCCACATCAGACAGGCAGCCATCGATCGCGTTACATTAGGGGATGGCGTTACAAACGGCGCCCGCAGGTGGACGGCTGCAGGCAAGCTCGCCAGGTTCTGGTCGCAACCAGGCAAGGCGCGGGCACAAGGGCCAGCCGGGCCGGACTCCGCAGCCGGCTCCACCGCGGGTTGCGCTCGGCACCAGTAGGAACAGCCCGGCCGGTGTTAAACGGGCGGGTCCCCGTCCCCAGCCCAGGCATCCGTTTCCCGCCGTGGGAGAGAGAGGGAATAGCGGGTGGGGGTGGGGGCAGCTTGTTTTGAATGTGGATCGCTGCTCGCCTGGTACGATCCTCCCCTCCAAGGAGGCGCGGCGGCCGCGATCCTCGCCTTCGCGCCACGGCGAGGCAGAGGCCGAGCGAGGGCAACTCCCGAGCAGGCTCCGCGGAAAGTTCTCCTCGTCCCGCCCTGGCTGCCTAGACTCTGCTCTCGGCCTGCGGAGGCCGTGCGAGCCAAGACTGCCTTCCGGCCCTGCCCGTTACCAACCCCAAGTTGAAGAGAAACGATAACCATTGCGTTACTTGCCTGGTGAGGCAGGATTTGGCCGAGTCTCGTTTCTGGTGCCCACGACGCACGGTCCAGGGTCCGAGCGCGGCTGGGCCCGCGGACCTGGCATCCAGTGTGCCTGCGGTGCCCTGGCGCTCGCTGTTGCTCGTCTCCCACTCCCTCCGTCTCTCTCCGCGTTCTCCTTCCCTCACCCTATCTCCCTCTCTCCGCCTGCTGCCTCAGCCCTCGACTGCCTGCCTCTGACTGTATGGGGAGTACGATTTAGAATCTGTACGTAGAAAGATTTTCTTTTCTTTCTTTGCTTTTGGTCTACTTTAATCGTGTTCGTTTCACCTTTTAACTGACCAGAAGATGGAAGCGCGTTTGCGCGTTTATTTGGGCATAAGGGCGAGGGCAAGGAGCCCCTGCCACCCCCAGTCGCCTCCTCGCCATCAGCTGCGTACAATGGGCCACCGCTCGCGGAGTGCATTGACAGTTCTCCATTATTCGAGCTGGAGGGGCTGTGGGGCAGACACGGGAAAGCCTTTTATTCTGCTCTTTAAAATCATCGCTCGTCACTAAGCGGTCGCCGACTCCCGACTTGTAGGCTGGAGAGACCGGGAAGCGCAAAACGTCCCCCAAACACGCAGTGCTTCCCAAACCCCTCCCTGGTGAGACTTAAAGTGAGAACGAGTATTAAAAAACAAACCCTACCTCTGTCAATGCAGCGTGGCCATTTACTTCCACCTTTACCTGAGGGCATGTTGGCGCTAGGAATGCTCGAGCTGAGACAAACTTTTACGCCCTCGCGAATCGAGGGGCGGGCGGGCGAGCGCTGCTCCCACCCCCGGCGGCGGCAGCGGCGGCTTTGTCACTCCGCGCCGCTCCGCGCCCGCCTGAGCCTGCCTAGGGGAGCGATCTCAAAACGAGGGGGGTGCGAGTATGCGATTGGAGAATATGTAACTAATAGAAGTATCATTTTCCCCCAGTACGATCTTTCAAGGAAAAAAAAATCCATTGAAAGAATTTTCAAAGTGCTGTCTTCGTTTGGAGAAAAGGCACAGGCTGCCTGCGGGGAGGGGAGGAGGGACTCGGCTGTGTGCCGCCCGGGAGCGGCTCCCGTCCGCTAGGTGGCAGCCGGAGCCAGCGATTCTTGCAAGCCCCGCCGCGGGACCCGCTCCTCCCGCCTGCCCCTCCTCCCGCGACCAATCACCTTCGGGAATCGGGGTCTCGGTCTCTCTTTCTCTCTCTCTCCTCTCTCTCCTCTCTCTCTTCTCTTCTCTTCTCTCTCTCTCTCTCTCTCTCTCTCTCTCTCTCTCTCTCTCTCCCCCCTCTCATTCCCTCTCTCCTCTCTTCTCTCTCTCCCCTCTCTCTCTCTCCTCTCTCAATGTCTCGCTCTCTCTCTCTCTCTCTCTCCTTTCGTCTCCTCTCTCTCCCTCCCCCTCCCCCTTTTCTCTCTCCCTCTCCGCCTCCCCTCCTCTCCATCTTCTCGTTTGTTTGCTCTTTTCCCGGGACTGATTTGGCCACACTAATCTCCCCCCACCCCGCAACAATATGGGGACTTACTACTGTTTTATTAATAATTATTGAAGCATTGTTGGAGTTTGGAACAGCCAGGTAATTTAAAAAAAAAAAAAAAGAAGAAGAAGAAGAAGAAGAAGGAAAAACTGGATTGATTGGAAAGTTTATTTTTAAAATCGTCTTTGGGATAAATAGGAACCCTTGATTCCGATCGAATTTGTGGCAATAGCTGCAAATTCCAGGAGTGTGCTTTGTCGTCATTAAACCTTTTAAACCCAGGTATACTTTGGATCAAAAAATAGGGAGATCCTACCTTGTTTATAACAAGGATATAAAATGAGCAGAATCCAGACTTGGATTGTGCTTATATGTGAGAGAAGAAAACAATCCAAATCCAGTATATTTCACGAATCATTAAAATGGTGGGGGTTTCATTCCCGTTAAAATTTTTTCTAAACATTTTAAATGACACTCTCTTCACGCTCATAAAATCTAATTTTAAAAACTTTTCAGAAGAAATCAAAATAATTTCCTTCTAATTCTCCTTTTGCCCATCGCTAGGCGTTCTCCCCCCCTCGTCATCCCTTCCCCCTCTGGGGTGTATGCGTAAGTGTGTGTGTGTGTGTGTGACCATAGACGACCCATACTAATCAGGTCTCAGAGTAAATAGCAGCGCAGGGCGATCTCAATGTAAATTGCGCTTGTCAGAAACACACCCCCCTCCCTCACTTTCTCTCCTCCTCCCCACACCATCCCAGTCTGTAGGTAGCTAAGAGGGAGGGGGGAAAAAAAGAAAGAAAGCAGAAGAGGAGGGGGGAGGGGCTCTCCAACCAATGGCGTGCAGGAGGCTTGGCTAACCTTAGCCTCCCATTTTCTCTCCCCCCGATTCAGGGCTCTGACCAGTCAGTCGCCTTTGATTATCAGTTGCCAGCAGCCCTTCTCTTGGCTCCTTGACACGAGCTCCATATAAGGCAGCGATCTCCATAGAAACGTGTCAGTTTCAATAGTAGTGTCAAAGTTCACTATATACAGACATTCGCGCAGATCCCCCTTTCGGAAACATTGCTCTGCGAGTCCTCCCGTTTAAACGCATTCAATTTTTGGGTCTCTCTCTCTCTCTTCTCTTCTCTCTCTCTCTCTCTCTGTCTCTCTCTCTCTCTCCTCTCTTTCTCCCCCCTCTCTCTCCCTCCTCTCTTCTCTCTCCTCTCTTCTCTGAACCTCTCTTCTCTCTCCTTTCTCTTTTCTTACATATTCTACTAGTTGTTTTCCCCTTCTTCTCCTTCTTTCTCTCCTTTTTCTCCCTCCTCGTCTCTTTTACTCCATTCCTGCAGAAGAGAGAGGGCTAAACTTAAAGAAAAAAAAAGGAGGAGGAGGAGGAGGAGGAGGCACCCCCTTCGTATTCTTCTTATCGTTATTTTATACATATATGATTTTTTTTGGAGGGAGGGTGTTGGTTCCCGGCTGAAGAGCACTTATTTAAAATACTAAAAAAAGAACATTTTTGGGCGATCTCCAGGGTTTTTTTAACTAGCTCTGTGTGTTATAGCAGAAGAAGCAGAAGAAGGAGCAAGAAAGAGGAAAAGAAGAGGATTATTTATTCGACCTACTTTGGATGTCTCTCTCGCTTTTCCTTTTTCCTTTTTTTGGCAATTATTTTCTTCTGATTTTTATTTTTTCTATTTCGCTGTGAATTCGTCGCCGGCGTGAATTATCCCGTATTTTTTTCCCCCTTCCGTCACCTCCCGAAAGAAGAAGGCAGCTAGAGCCCGGCGCCACCGGCACAACAAAAAGAGCAAAGTGTGTGATCTTCCTCGCCGGCTGCCTCCCGCTCTCCAGCGCTGCCTTCCTGAATGGCTGGCTGCGTCCGGCCCTGGACCTGGCCCCCCGACACCCGCGCGCCCTGA
>NW_012103732.1:3741903-3744976 GCF_000951045.1 Mandrillus leucophaeus | reverse complement strand
CCGGCACGGCGGGGGACAAGGGCCAGGGCCCGCCCGGTTCGGGCCAGAGCCAGCAGCACATCGAGTGCGTGGTGTGCGGGGACAAGTCGAGCGGCAAGCACTACGGCCAATTCACCTGCGAGGGCTGCAAAAGTTTCTTCAAGAGGAGCGTCCGCAGGAACTTAACTTACACATGCCGTGCCAACAGGAACTGTCCCATCGACCAGCACCACCGCAACCAGTGCCAATACTGCCGCCTCAAGAAGTGCCTCAAAGTGGGCATGAGGCGGGAAGGTGAATATTTCTTCTCTGCTTCTCTCCCCGCGCTTCGCCCGCCTCCCTGGCTCTTTCTTTCTTTCTCGCCCGGGTGGTTGCTGTGTGGGGCTGGGGCTCCTGTGGTCCCGGCCTGTCCCAGCTTCCCTTCTCCCCGCTGCCTTCCTCCCCCGGCGTCTCCCCCCGCCCTCCCCAGCTCACTGCCGCTGCCTCCCCCTCCCGGCCTGCGCTCCTCTCCCCGGCTCCCCCACCCCGCCCGCTGCCTGCTCAGGATTGTGTCCCTGAGATCGTGAGCTGTGGCTTAAAATCCCCTTCTTCCCTCTGTCTTGGATGTGCTCGGTGTGTCTCTTTCCCGCGTGTGCGTGAGGCTGCTTGGGGCTGTGCTGGCATGAACTTGGGGAGGGGTGCTTATTTCCCCCAGAAAACTCTGTTTCTGTGTTTTTTTCATTACACTTTTCCCTCCACCTCTTCATACCCTTTATTTAAAATGGGGGAGGGTTGGGGTTGGAGTACCCTGAACCATAGATTCATTGCTGCCATCATCCTTTTGGAAGCTTAGCTTGGAAAAAGAGGAGTGAGATTTATTGCACTTGTAGGTCTAATTAGGGGGGAAGGGGGGCTTCTGGCCCGTTCACTGGTTCCCTCTCTTCTTCACGGAGCTGGGGCCGCCTCCTCCAGAGCTGTGGCCTTGTTTTCACCCCTCTACTTTGAAAGGAAAGTTTGTGACTGAACCGTGCTTTCATAGTTGTGTCATTTTTTTTAAAGCATGATACTCGTTTTATTTCTTCATCAAACTCCACCCTCTGCTTAAATACTGCATACAAATTACAATTTACAACGGCATTTACCCGATCCTTCTGATTTGGCCATAATGCATAGACTGCAGCTGGCATGAGCTTCCACATCATTTAATCCCTGTGTTGTATGGCTTTGTTTTTTAAAAAAACACAACTTTTGATGTTGTATTTGGATATGCTTCATGTTCATGTGGCAAGAGATGCAGTACTTTTCTTATAAATATATTTAGCCGTTTACAGTTAAACTTTATCTCTTGACAATCATTAAAGATGTCTTATAGTCAAATTAGCGAACCAGTCAATTTTGCAGAATGCAGATTACTCCTTCTTGTAATTGACTTTAAAATTATATTTTATATGCCACAAGAAAAGAAATTGAATTCCTTCAGATCTTAAGGAGCAGACAAATATGACTACTTCATTTCTAGCTCCAGGGAGATTTTGTAGGCATCTGAAAGAAAAAAAAAAAAAAACAACTTTGAATTGTACTCTCACTTAATTGAAAAATAACTGCCAAGTTCAAAACTATAATTAGAAAAAAGTATTCTAGCCATTATGTTTCAAGAGCTTAAATTGCACTGGAACTTGCATTAAAATTAGAATCAAAGCAAACTTCAGAAAATAGAGCAAAACCTGAAATAAGACAGCTACATGTACATGAACATATCTATATTAATTTGTTGGGGGGAAGAGTTCAGTAGCCCTAACTTTTCCTAAAGTTGTCTTTGTTTACATGGCAATTTAAAACGCTGGCACTGTTGAAGTAAAACATACACATTAAAAAAAAAAAAAAAAAAAAAAAAACTTTGGTCAGCTTTAAGAACTCAAAGCATGCTTACGTTTTGCATTCAGATGGTTAATGAATCCAGTGTTTTTGCAGTTGAAAGCTCGTGCATTCACTGGGCAAAAGCTGGCTGCAGGTTG
Source organism: Mandrillus leucophaeus (assembly GCF_000951045.1). Classification (NCBI taxonomy): domain Eukaryota; kingdom Metazoa; phylum Chordata; class Mammalia; order Primates; family Cercopithecidae; genus Mandrillus; species Mandrillus leucophaeus. The sequence continues at coordinate 3,743,003 of NW_012103732.1, read as the reverse complement.
CAGTGGCACCGCGCAGGACAGACATTAATTATATTTCCTACTTTTTTCAATAATGTTTGGCTACTGTAAGTTCAACTTTTTTTCTTGAAAATTTTCAATTTTCTGTTGCTTTTAATAGTGAGAACTTTGTATGGGGCGACGGGGAGGAGAGGAGAAGGGAGGGGCGCAGGATACTTGTTCTCTACTCAAAAGTTGTAAGTGGTTAGTAGGATATGTAACTTGTGTCTATTTTAAGAACTATTCTATAGCATTTTAAGAGAATGTGGAAACATTTTATCAGCAAAACGCTGCTTGCTTGCAAATGAGGAGGCCGCTAGGCATTTGCCTAGAACCACAACCTTTCTCCGGTTTCGCCTTTTTTTAACCTTGATTTTTTTCCCCCCATTCTGGAGGGGTGAGTGGGGTTTCATTTATCTGTGTGTTCCCCCTTGGTGGCTTAGGGGTTGGGTGACACTTTCTTGACCTTGCCAGGGTGGGGGCCCTGTAGTCAGGCCTAGCTCCGGCGGGGCTGAGGTGGCCAAGGGCTCAGGCGATGGCTGGACACATCGAGCTGTGGAGCTGGAGGGCCTCACCCCAGATCTCCTAGCGGTGTGGACTGTGAGAGCGAGCCGGAGAAGATGCGCGGGGCGCGTGTGGCTGCGGGAAGAGCTTCTGCATTGTGTTGGGTACGCTGCGGCGCGGCAATGTTCGCAAGCCCCCTGGATGCACATTGCCTCTTTTCTCTCTTTCTTTTTGTCAGCGGTTCAGCGAGGAAGAATGCCTCCAACCCAGCCCAATCCAGGCCAGTACGCACTCACCAACGGGGACCCCCTCAACGGCCACTGCTACCTGTCCGGCTACATCTCGCTGCTGCTGCGCGCCGAGCCCTACCCCACGTCGCGCTACGGCAGCCAGTGCATGCAGCCCAACAACATTATGGGCATCGAGAACATCTGCGAGCTGGCGGCGCGCCTGCTCTTCAGCGCCGTCGAGTGGGCCCGCAACATCCCCTTCTTCCCGGATCTGCAGATCACCGACCAGGTGTCCCTGCTACGCCTCACCTGGAGCGAGCTGTTCGTGCTCAACGCGGCCCAGTGCTCTATGCCGCTGCACGTGGCGCC
>NW_012103732.1:3725353-3741398 GCF_000951045.1 Mandrillus leucophaeus | reverse complement strand
GGGGGCGGTGCTGTGGATCCGTCTGGCTGCGTGTGTGTGTGTGTGTGTGTGTGTGTGTGTGTATGTGTGTGGTGCGTGTTATGTGTGAGCCAGAGCTCAGCGTTTCTGGGGGAGGCGAGGGAAGGAAGAGAACGTGGGAATGTGGCTTCTTACCCTTTGTGGCACGCTCCTTGGATGAGTTTCCCGACACAGAGAGACACAGAGAGAGGTGGAAAGAGAAGAATACGCACAAATAAATCATAAATAATCCCGCTTTATCGCTGCCTGATTTTCCCTTATCGGAAACCATTCATGTTTGCAGTTGCTGAGGTTATTGAGGGTCGTAAAAAACGGATTCGATCTAAACAAGAAAGATAAAAAACAAAGGCAATACTGTAGAACCCGCGAGTATGGGAGGATTCCCCGCCTGGAGATGAATTCCAAAGCTATGCAAAACACATGAAGGTTGGAAATTTAACAGAGTGACTTTAAAAATATCAAATTATGTGTAGGCAGTGGTAACATGTATGTTAACAATTTCTCTTATGATAGATGGTTCAAATTAACTTCCAGGAAAGTGCATTAACGTTTCCTTTGAAGGGCTCTGGTCTGAGCCTCTGAGAACATTGCCGGCTTTTTATTATTATAACATGCAAGAGGGAAACATATAAACACCCAGGACAGCAGGTAATGGGGAGAAATAGAAACAAAGCCAGAGAGGACGCTGGTGGGAAGTAGTGCTGCTTACACTGGGTCTTGGGCCCTGACCACTGTGAGTAGGGTTAGCTGCAGTTTTACCACCATTATTGGCAGTATTGTTTTTAATTCCTCCATTCGGAGAACAAATAAACCATCCCAATAAATCTGTCCTAAAGCCAGGCTTTCCAATGGCCAAATTAAAACCATTCTTGAACAGAGATACCAAAATCCCTTTCCTAAGGCCTTGTTGAACAGTAAGCAATGGTATAATCTATCAATATTTCTTGGCTTTCATGCGTGAAGAATCGTATTTACATTGTATTAAAATGACTCTTAAATTTGCACAATATTGTAATGTAGCAAATGTAGTATTAATATCGATCTGAACAGCAGATAATTTATTTAGACAAGAGCATCTCATTTGTATGCAGGGTGGCCAGAGCCATGGACTTGGACTGCCCCCCTTTTACTTTCAGTGCAAATGCAGGTCTGCAAGTGAGAGAGGGAGTTATTCTTTCCAAGAGGATAAAGTGCAAACCTTAAAACAAATGGAAGATTTATGGAATAGTCTCCTGTGTTTGAATGCGTTTTATCTTAATAAGTCTTCTTGATGGAAACGTGTTTTTCAAAAGTGACAAAGAGCCTGGGAAGCAGCAACCAGGCTGCCTCAGCTCTGGCAGGCCTGGGGCCTGGCTGGCTGTCTACTACTGGGCTCTTTAGCCAAATTCATCAGGAAGCAAGCCAGTGTCAGGGAAGCTGGGGTTTGAAAATCTCATCCAGCGAGGTGTCTTGAAGCAGAAATGCGACTTGGAACTGGACAGACGTCTTCTCAGGAAAGGTCTCTCCTCTCTTTTCCTTATACCCCCTAAGGTTCTTTGAACCCCCTTGACTTTGCTAATCTCATGCCCTTTCCCAGAGAGAGGTGAAGACTGTGCAGGCTTCGGGCAAGCATTGTGGAATTATTCATGCTTTTCTTTTAACTTTCCATACTAAAACATTCCTGTGAAAAGTGTTCATTTAAAAAGTTTTCCAAAGAAGTTTCTTGAATCAAGTCTTCAAGGTGCAAAGAGTGCCTAGAAATGAACAATAACATTATTTTGTTGGAAAATTGCAAGTAGAATATCTGAAAATGGAAATAGAGCTGTCAGTAGTAATTCACCGCCCCCCCCCCCATGCAACACATTTCCACTTTTGACTAAACTTGTTTTGATTGCTAGCCAGAAGGGAATTCATGGGAAGCCTTCTCAAAGTCATCCAACTTTTAAGCAAACTTTGAATGATGGAAAAGACAGTTTTAGACATATTGTCCAATGTGGTTTGCTTTGGCTAAGTATTTGAAGCTGGCACAGGGGTCCCCCGTGGTGGTTTTCACATTTGGCCTCCGGATGGTATGTTTAATCCTTAATATTCTGGACTGCATCCAAGGACTAGGTCATGACCTGAACTTACTTTTTTAAAAATTCATTAATTCATACACCTAAATATTCCTTCAAAAAAATGAGACTTTCTCTGAAAGGAACCATCTAGTTAACATAAATACAATAAATCCATTTTCAGCACAATAATAACTTTGATTTCTAGTTATGGCAGCTGATTACATCTATATTTCCTGAACACTAAACTCTTCTGAATGCACAACATGAAATACATTCTCTGTACTACAAAGGCTAAGCCAGGAGGGCCTGAGCAGTAATGGTTATTTATTTACATAATTTCTTTTCCATACACTGTAGAAGAAATATCGAGAGTTCCCATACTGACACTACCGTATAAAAAGTGTGACATGGATTTTGTACATTATGCCTCATTTTCTTGTTTGGGGTATAACTCATGGAGCGTAAATATATACTGCATTACACCCCCTGGTCACTTAGCTTTGTCACCACAACCCCCTAGTTGATCTGGGAGCTCATACCTTCTGTCCACAGTTGGGGGAATCCTGTTGCAAAGGGTTGAATGAGTTTCCAGACTGGGAAGCCAGACCAGAACCAAGGTTCCTGCCGGAGGGAAGCCACAGAGCTAGCTGGCTGGTACCTGGTAGGCAGGCCCAGCTATAGGCATTCGCCTCCAAAGGAAGGAAGAAACGGAAGCAACCGGCACAGGACCCAGGCAGGCCTTTCCTGGGCTTGTCTTTCTTGGAGCGGCCTGTTTGGAAGTCGGGAAGTGACCTTGTACGCCAAGGGCCCTAATCGTAAATGTCAGATAGATGTTTTACTGAGCTAAGGGGATGCCATATGGATCTTAAAAAAAAAAAAAGAAAGAAAGAAATCTGCTGGGGTACCAAGGGGTCCTTTTCACATTGCATTGTCTAGGACTGAGAATGATCCATAGCATACGGGCAGATAATGCATGTAAAGCAAGCTCTATGTAAATATGGGTCTGGGTCTGCATGAGGGTCATTCATCGGGGCCAGGTTAGCAAGCAGGGCCAAACTCAGGGTCCCTTCCTTAAGCAGCAAAGCCCCACAGAGCTCTTACTGCCCTGGCCCTGATAGCCATAAAGTCTCATTTGGCTTCCCAAATCAGACCAGTGTGGATATACCCAACTGGCTAGCTGGAGTAATTAGACATCTGAGAGGAACCTAGTCTGTATCTCTGGTCAAAGGAGACTTGCTTCAGAAGTTCTTGAATTATCACTAGTTTTATTTGTATTTTTGCTGGAGGCCATAGCCTTGTAGATGAAGGTGTTAGAATGCTTTGTAAGTCCCAGTTCTTGAAATATAAGGACATAAAGCTCAGAAACTCAGCAGACACAGGTTTCGCTTTGAATCATTTGTTGTGTCTTCTTAGGGTCACACTTGCCCATTCACAATTATACAATGTCATTTTGGGGGCATTGCCATGCATGAATTTCTTTCCAGATCTATATATTAGCAAACTCTGCCTTTGATCTCTAGTCAACCTCCTGACTGGCTAAGGGCTCCTCTGTGATCTTCCCAGATTTTAAAATATTTATTATTAATATAAGAAACAAGTGGGTATTTGAACTAGGAGAGGATGCCTTTACTCCATTTCTCTTATTCCATCTTCCCCTCCCTATGTTTGCCTCTAGTTAGTTGATATAGTATAATCTGCTGCCCTGAAATACTTTTAGAGGACCAAGACCTTGGTTGACATGAACTAAGCACACAGATTTTGAGGTGCTGTCATTGTGTGGAGGTGCCTTTTTCTCCCTTGGTCCTGCCACCAAAAGCTTATCTCCCCCAAGTCTCCCCTCAACTCCCCACCACCCATGTCCTCCCCACCCCCCAGTTCTGAAGCAGCAGCAGCTGCTGCCTGTAGCCTAGCTTTGTGTCTGATCGCTGAAGATGTCGCCTTTCTGCAGCCTGGAGTAACTGAGTCATATTCTTCCTGATTATTATACAGCTTACAGAGATGTGACCAATTTTCAATTACTTGATCTTAGATATAGATAGAAGTGTACATCCTCACCAAGGATTTGCTGCAGAGTCCTTTCTTGCATAGATAGTGGATCTCAAATCATGTATTGCTAAAGCATTGGCTTCATCTGATTCCAGGCACTGCCAGCCCACGATTCCTTACCCCCCCTCCATGTGTTTGTTCACTACACAATCTAGGTTCTCCTTGAGATTTCTGGTTGGGGTTGTTTGGGTTTGAGAGGGGACTCCAGGAATCCTTTAAGAACTCCCTTCAGGCCGTATATTTCCTAAGGGGTACTGAACTCCCCCAAATTACAGGCAAAAGGGGTGAAAGTTAATGAGCATGGCCAGAAAGATGCTCCCTTGCACGCGGAGGACAGGTTGTTAAGCACAGCAAACATGGTTCCAGCATTGTACATTATTTAATCCAAAGGTGAAAGAGGAAAAACAAAGGGACTAGAGAGGTTCCTGCCTCTGCATGTGTGTGCCTGTCTCTCCAGCTCCCATAGGCTTGGTGGGGGTTTGATTTATTTTTATTTGTATTGGGGGCTGGGGAGAAGGGAATGAAGAAGGGGATGGAGAGGTATGGGAGGGTGAATTTTTCTTTTCTCTTTTACTTCTTTTTTATTTTCCCTTTTCTCCTTAAAGAAAAATAATGACTTATTTGTGCCTTTGCTATTTGTCAGCCTAACCGTGTGCTACCTTTCCCTGTCTCTCCCTCCTGTGGCTGCTCGGGCAGACGCCTGTGGCCTGTCGGATGCGGCCCACATCGAGAGCCTGCAGGAGAAGTCGCAGTGCGCACTGGAGGAGTACGTGAGGAGTCAGTACCCCAACCAGCCCAGCCGCTTCGGCAAACTGCTGCTGCGACTGCCCTCGCTGCGCACCGTGTCCTCCTCTGTCATCGAGCAGCTCTTCTTCGTCCGTTTGGTAGGTAAAACCCCCATCGAAACTCTCATCCGCGATATGTTACTGTCTGGGAGCAGCTTCAACTGGCCTTACATGTCCATCCAGTGCTCCTAGACCTTGGGCGCTTCCCACCTGCCCCCGTCCCCCTAGAGACTCAGTGGACCCACCTGGGCCAAGGACTCCAAAGCCGCGGGGACACCGGGAGGTGCAGCGGGCCAGGCAGGCCGGGCGGGAGGGAGGAGGGCCGAGACAAGAGCAGCCCACCCAGCAGAAATACAACCCGAGCTACAAAGCATGGGAAAAAGAGACTCTTTTAGGATCAGATCTGTGAGCACGTTGGCAAGGAAAAAAAAAAAAGAAAAAAGAAAAAGAAAAAAAAAGAACCTTGTGTCTGTCTGGTGAAAAAAAGAAAAAAAATTTGGAAGAGAGGACCATGAGAATTTTAATAAAACAGAAGGAAACTAATGGACCTTCCAGGATTTATTGTGGACGGATGTGGATATATTCTGTACAGAAACAACACATATGGAAGTGGACTGAAACCTATGTAGAAACACACACACACTGAACATTGTTATTCATTTTGTAAAATATTAGTCTTTATTTTCATTTTTTGTAAAATTTAAACATCGTATGCGCATAAAGAAAAAGGAAACAAGAATTAGGGGAAAATAACATTTTCCAAATAATTATAAAAAATTGTCCTGTGTCTATGTATCTATATCTGTTTTGTATTTTTTTCTGGTTCCAAACCAGATTTCCTGTGATTCTATACTAATAATTTTTGATATAACCCTTTGCTTCTTATAATGAGTGCGATATATGTTGTCGAGGCTGTTCTTCAAGAATTAAAATTGAAGTGAAAATTTAAACAAAAATAAAAGAATTTAGCAAAACCCATGTGTCTGGTTACTTGATGGATGTTATCCGTGCAAGAGAACTCCTTGTTAATTTCCACCTCAACTATTATTAGAATTGAAGGTTTTGGTGTGTGAAAGGGGAGACTTTTAAAGTCTACTACAAAGTTGGTTAGATTCATTTCCTAAAACCAAGCTGCTACTTTGGTTTTGTAAATGCAGAGGGCCAGGCTCTACATGGGCTGGGGTCCGCGGACAGGCAGGGCGCCTTGGTTGCTGACTTCAGTGGTTGAGACCTTATGGGCTGCGGGCGGTCCCGTGCTCAGCTGGGCCAGGGAGTGGGGCAGGCAGGGTCGCGCGCTGGTTGAGTCTCCAGGCACCAAGCACCGGGGGCGCAGCCTGCTTCAGTTTCTGGCGGCGGCAACTGGGGCTTTACTGCAGGTGGGAACTTGCTGAGCTGGAGAAGCTACAGAGGGACATGGAGAGCGGGACTTGGGGGTGGCGGGAGTGGGCCATTCAGACGCCACTGAGCCAGGCGCTAGTAGATCCCGCCTCTTTCCAGCTCTGGGAGAGAGTTGGGGCCTCAGCCCTGGGAGTCCTGGCTTTGCTCCCCGTTATGGTCCGCTGAAGAGGTGGCTGTGGTTTGCCCTTCACTCCAACCCTGTGACATGGGTTCCCAGAAGGGTCCTGGAACTCGGATGGGTGAAGGGAACCCCTGCCCCGCCCCGCTTGTGGCACTTAGGGGCGTGGACCCGGAACCTAGGAGTCAGAAGGCTGGAGCAGGTTCTTCACAGAAGAGGTATTTGGGCCCTAGTGGCCCTCTGAGGGCAGAAGCCTCCCGCTGAGGCCTATCGGTGGGTGTGCTTGGGGGGCAGCTCTGTGTAACAGCTTTCGAAGCATGAATGTTTTATAGGATCAGAGCCGGCGCTGCGAGAACACATACTGCCAAGGGAGCTCTTTCTTAACGTATTAATAAAGCCAGATCTTTTAAAATAACACCTCTCACCCCTCCCCCTTCCCTCAGCCCCAGACAGGCCCGGATGAGGGAAGAGCTTCACTTTCAGAAGTCACTGGCAATGTTTTGCTTTCAGTGTGCTATCTGGAAGTCTCCACGTCCCGCCGGTACCCCCCGCCACCAAATGCATTAACAAGCTCCTACACTCCAACCCGCTTGTAGTTTTTAATATTCTGGGTGCAGCGCAGCATGGGCAGTGCCACACTCTCTGTGGAGAAGCCACTGCAGGCCCACGATCAGCAGCCTGGCCCGCCTGGGGACCGGCCTGAGCTAGGGCGGCCAGGCGGGTAGGATATGGAGCCACTAGGGCCCGTTTTATCCCTCCCCGGGCTGTATCCTCTGCACCACGCCCAGAAACAACGTCTTTGGGCCTGTGTTGACCTCCCTGCAGGTTGGACACCTAAGGCAGGAGGGGTTGGGGAGAGCCCACAGTTAATCCCCGACCGCTTCCCAAGAAGTATCAGCGAGCGCCACTGGCTGCGGGTTCCGGATTGGGGTGGGGTGGGCTGCAACCAGGGCTCTGAGGGGGAGGGGAGACGAGCTGCCTCGGAGAGCTCAGCGATCTTTCCTGCCTTTCCTGAAATGAGATGTAAATATATTCATTACAGTGTGATCCCTCTGATGAAAACAGATAAACATTTTCGTAGGTCGGAAACGTATTTTTCAATTAATCTCAATATGGAGGCCCAAGAGCAAGGCGCCCAGTGTAGACTGGCCCGCCAGCTGCAGTAGCCCGAGATGTACTCGCGCTTGCTCCAGTGCCCAGAGGTGACAGTGGTTAACTTGGCTCTTGCTCCGCAGGGCTGGAAGGTTGCCCGTGACCTGGGGAATCCCAGCGACCTTTCTAAGGCGGGGCTCAAGCCTGGGGCTAATCTTCACAGCCTAGGAAGAAGTGCAGGCCCTCCTATGGCCGCCCAGCCTCCCTCCCGGACTCTTCTAGGAGCGGGAGGTCCCAGGGCTGAAGGGAAGGGAGAGGCGGGGGTTCTCCAGTGCTCCGCAGGACCTTCCTGCCCACCCCATCTCCCCGCAGTGGGTTTCTCCTCTGTCTCTTCTGTGACTGGGGTGGCCCCTGTCTGCATTACCCACAGAGAGTCAGTCGTCTTCCCAGGACCGGAGGTCTCTGTGTATCTCATCCAGAGAGAGACAGAGCCTCCCTGGAATCAGGGGTCATGTGGCCGTCCCCGCCGGCCGAACAGGTTGCAGGAGCCCTTGGCTTTCCTTCACAGGGAGGGCAGACAGGAATCTGCACGCGCTAAGGGGAAGTTTGGGAGCTGAGACGCGGCTATCTGTGCAACGAGTTGAGCCTTCTGATAATTGGAAAGTACCCTCTGCTCTCAGTTCCGGCGATGTGAAGGATCCCCTACCCCACCTGGGCTGGGCTGACAGTGGCGGGTCCTGCGGGCTGAGGGTGCTCGGAGCGGTCCGGGGTTTCCTCTCAGTGCGGAGGGACAGGCCCCAGGAGGGGCCAGGCTGTCCCGGGTTCAGCGTCCTGTGTCTCCCCAGTCCCCAGTTGCCGCTATGGCCCAAGACCTGGGCAGGAGGCGAGGTGTAGTTGAGAGCCTCCCCTGCCTGGGTGGCCTCCAGAAGGTTCCTGAGCAGTGAGCCCACCTTCATGTGGGACGCCAGGGGGAGCCGTGGAACCGGGGCTCCCAGCAGGTGTAGGCCAGGCAGTCGTTCTGGGCTGTCAGCCACACCTCGCCTGCAGGGGCGGTGGCGGCCCTGAAGAGTCAGGGGAGTAGGACTGGGCTAACTGGGCAGGGTAGAGCCGACTCGTTCCCCAGGGCAAGAGGAAATTCTTCTTAACAGTTGGAGGGCAGCCCACATAAGGTGACTTCCCTCTCGAAATCACCAGTGACTTAGGAAAGTCACACGTTCGCTGTTCTAATCTAAAGGCTTGCTGGACAACTGAGAACTTTAGGAGCTTTGAAATCTGTTTAAACTACCTTAGCCACAAGCTTTGTGGAAAACATCAGGCCATCTCAGGAAGTGCTCTTCTCTGGGAATTGATAGGGAAGGAGTCTGCACTTTATCCGCAGCTAGGGGACAAGGCCTGGTGCTAGGGAGGAAAAGTATGACATTTGTCCCCACACGCACATCCCAACCTGGGACCAGGCTGAGTGGAAGCCTATGGTGGGAATGTGGGTCCCTCCTGCCCACCAGGAGAACCATGAGCTTTTGGGACTCCACCCTTCCAGTTCGTCCAGGCTCTTGGCCTCTGGCAGCCACACAGGGTCTTGGTTGGCTCCCAAGAGGTCCAACCACCCAGCTTTGCATTCAGGGGTGATGGGGATCTGGAGTCCCCTCTATCTGAGCCCACCTGAGCTTGTCTGCTTGAAGCATGTAGGGGGGTGGGGAGATTTTATTTTTAACAATCTTTCTCCTCTTCTTTCACTCCTAGGCACTCCTTATAACTCCTCCTGTGAGCTCTGCAATTCCTCACAACAAATCACCTGAATGTCTCTGCAAATAGCAGACCATGAGGAGTGTGAGGAGTAGTGGAGGGGGACACAAGTGGGAACTAATAAAACTCTTGTTAAAGGGCCTGCTCAGGGTCCCTGGCGTCACTGGGCCTTTTACTTGAGAAGCCAAAGAGTTGTATTCCTAAATGAGTTAAAGACCCATTTACCTCTGTCGTGTCCTATTCATCAAGCCACAAGTTGAGAGTTCCTAACATGAAACTATTTGTTTGCTTACACAACCAGCTGGGCGCAATTTCACGTCTGAGATATCTATCTGAAAGCGCCTCTCATTTATTATCTCTCCTTGTCAGCGAATCCATTTTCCAGCTCCCCCTCCCCCACTTTGCAGTTTATTTATTTATTTATAGTGGGACTTGTTTGCCTGGGAGGACCTGGGGTTGGAATGCTCCCCAGGGAGTAGCCTCTCCCTGCGCGGGATCTACTACGCCCAGGGTGTGGGGACGAGGGACTGGCAGAGGCACACCCGTGGTCACAGCTGACCCCGGCTGGCAGGCGAGCCAGGGTGTGGGGTGGGTGGTGAGTGGTCCTGGCTAGACACTGCGGAGCTGCCTTTCTCCCTGGATGTCCTCTCTACTATCTCTCCCTGTGTAAGCCTCAACCACCTGTACGAGGAGGGGGTGATGGGGAGGCCCGGGAGGCGAATCCAGGAGCCTTTCTCCGAGAATGGGGGCCCGAGATACGGATTTGAGAGATGCTTTCACAAAGCCTCACCAAGTCCCATGGGGCCAATTTCTTCTCGGGGGCCGGAGCGCGCGGAGTGAGTAACCAAGATGTACACAGTTGCGTGATGGGCTGGGGGGAGGGGGCAGCGCATTTATTGTGTATGCGGAGGGGAGAAAGTTGCACGTGGTTTCAATTTTGAAGCACAAAGAAATAACATGCAATGCAGAAAATAGGTTTATGAATGTAATTGAGAGGAAAGAAAACAATTAACACAGTGGAAGGTTGCACACTCCATTCCCCACCCCTCGCCTTCTCTTCTACCCCAATTTTGAGAAATTCGGATCATGTGAATAGAGTGGCTTTAGGCATTTGGATCCGGCTGACAAGGGAACCCCTGATGGGGATCTCAGTGATGGCTGGATAATGGTGTCTATCCATCTCCTGGTCTGCGAAGGCCTCCTCTAACCAAGCTGAAAGCAAAGGATCAAATCCCCAAGTCCAGCATATAAAATACCCCCAACTGAAAAGAAGGAAGGAAGAAGGGGTGCCTGCAGGGGAGAGGAAAAAGAGAAAGAGATAGCGAGGGATTTCTTTAAGAAAGACCAGGCTGGTCTCTGCAAGCTATCCTATTGTGTTGATTTAGGAAGACATTTGCTGTATATAACGTTTAAGGCTGATAATATCATTGCGCAGACAGATAAATAAAGCGTTGGCCCAACAGTGGGGTCAGCGATCGATCTCTGGGCTCAGAGGAAAGAGGAGAGAGACAGGGTCGTGCACGAGGCTCTGTCTGTGTGCTTGTCAGTCGGCATGCAGGAGCCCGAGTGTGTGTGAGCGTCAGGGTGTGCGAGAGAGAGAACCAAGTCTTCAGCTGGCCAAGAGGCTCATTAGCATTCCTAACCCATGGACCTGCGCTGACAACTAACAGAGATATCCCGCTCACCACCAGGCCTCCTCTCCTTTTGTCTTCAGATCTGGAGGAGAAAAAGATTTCTCGGTGGAAGCTGGAGTCTGAACTTCCATGTGGTTGTTGGAGATTCAGTGCCTAAAAAAAGACATACCAGGATCTTGCCTGATCTTTCACTCTTCTTTTAAAAACTTTCCTCTTAAAGAGGGAACTTTTTTGCTTTTCTTTGTCAAAGTATAATATACTTGTTGAAACTTCAAGCTTAAATGGGAGAGAAAAATTCTCTGAGAATATTTTGCCATTTTTCCTTGTTGACACGAAGAGAGGTGGATGTTTACATATTTGATTCACATACACATGTAAAGCTGGTACTTTCAGTTAAAGCTTTCTAGAACCTGGCAATCAGGGGTTGTTTGAGCTCCCCCCCTTCTTTCTCTTGGTCATGTTTTGTTATGAGGTAAAATTCATTTTGTTTTCTGTAATAAAGATCTTGCTTATAATTTTATTGCTCTCCATTGTTTTTTAAATGAAATACATCTTAAAATTACATAGATCTAATTTTGTATTAACTATCAGAAAAATGCAATTTTAGAAACTTCTATTATTGTAAGAAGCATTTAAAAATTATGCTCAAACATGCAGTTTTAATGACCTTACACCTATTTGGGGGAAAAGTGTCTTTTAGCCATATCTCACAGGGATAAATATGTATCCACTTTGCTCTCCCAGATCCTGTTCCTTGAACTCCATCAAACTAGTCAGATAGTTTTACATTGGAGTGTACAAATTATCCCATGTTGACAGATGTTTGTCACTTAGTAACTTCTTTCCAAGTTTTTCCCCCTCCCCTAAGCTTTCTTTCCAGCTTGCTTTGTTGTTTTAAAATATGCATGTCTCTCACTGGAATGCCAGTCACGAGTGCAAACTTTGTGTCCAACCTCCCACATGAAATGATCCTTTTAAAGGGAACTCGATATGTCTCAATCTGCACTTCACTCAAAGCCTCTGGGTACGGGCCACTCACTCACTGGTCCTGGCTCCAAAATAACTCAGCAGAAACGAGTTTCCAACTAAAAATCCCCTCGAATGTCTCCCAGGGAAGAAATATAGCTCCTATAATTAAAGGAGGCAACGACCAGAGGGGAAATGCAGCCGGCAGCCAAAAAAGAAAAGTAAGAGTTTTATTTATTTGCTGATTGAACTTGGGTTGTCACGACCAGCAGGTTTATCCACATTAGAAGTGCTGGAGGTTTGTGCTATATGTGCACAGGAGGGAGAGGTGGGGAGAAAAGGCAGGAGAAGGAAAGTAGGAAGAATAAGAGAACAGGCCAATTTTGAGAGAGAGAAAATGATCTCTGTGGGACAACGTAAATAAACTTCCTGGCACTGGATTGGACTAAAATCTCGTAGCTGAGGAATATGTGGAGGGGGGTTCAGAGGAGATGGGGGTAATTACAGTAAACTCTTAGATGTGGGGTATCATCAGGAAAAGGAGGACTCTGTTTTCCCCAGAAAAGTAATGTGACAGCAGGAAATTTATTAGCTGTGCTGTGTGTGGCGGTTAGGTATGTGGGGGGTGGAATTATGGAGGGAGGCTTCAGAGAAAGGAAGAAGTTCCAGGACTCAAAGCAGAAGTGTCATGGAACCAGGATCCCTCCACACTCCTTGACAAAAGTTGCCTAGGAGGTGTAGATGTGAAATATTCTCTAGAAGACATTATCTTTGCACCTTATTTTAATTAGTTTCATCTATTTGAGCTGATTCTGGCATTAGAACCACTTATAAAATGAATCAGCTCACAGGATGAAGAACACCTCCCCACTTCTTGGGCCATAGGGGTAGTAGTAGTTATAAGCTTCAAAACACAAGGAGTACTCAGGCTGGGCAGCCTATTTCTATTAAAGAGGCAAAACTTTAGTACTGATGAAAAACAGATGATTTTTTCTTCCTCTCTGAAACAGTTACTCTCTTTTACTGATGTGAAGTGACGTCAGCAATGCCTGCCCTATCCCCTTGGAGAGAAGGGAGAGAGGAGGAGGAGATGGAAGGAAGGAGCTGGGAGAAAGAGCAAGAGAAAAAGAGAAAGAGGAATTGAGATAAGAGGAAAAAGGTGGTGGGGGGAGAGAATGAGAATGAATATCCTACACTTTTGGGGGGCCAAACATCCACAAAGCGTGGGCAAAACAATGCTTTAGAAGCCTGTGATTGATAAGACACCTTTCCCTGCTCTCACCCGATCTACATATTCTAACATATGGAAAGCTTACAGGCCCTGTGCACTTATAGAAGCCGATAATGCATTAGCTCTCAGCAATATTTACAGCACCACTCTTAATACACACCAGATGGTTCGCGACTGTGCCGCCTCAGCCAGCTCACTCCTCGATTTTACTCGGCGGCACTTTGTTGCAATTACGCTCCATGCTGAGACCAATTTTATTGGTGACCTATTTTTCATATTTGCAGCATTTTATGTTAAAAACCTCCTCTCTGGCCTTTTTGTAAAGGGCAGCGCTCAGGAAGGGAGAGCTTAGGAGGACAGCGGTGCTGTGGGTCTGTCGAGGTGGATATTAGTATTTATCGTGATGTTACATACCTCGGGTTTAAGTGAGTAAACCGGATAGGCATAAGTACTCCGGTCATTATGTTTGTTCACTCACCCCTGTTTGTCAGACCCCCACGGACTCTACACGGCGGCTTGCCTCAGAGTCAATACATCGGACCATAAATATTGTATTCCATTAATTATCACCCCACTGGCTTTTCCTGGGCGCCGGCGTCCTCGAGCGACGCAGGGCAAATGAGGACGCTTCCTGAGCATATTTCTAGGCTGGGAACCCCGCTGAAATTTCCGCGGTGCTTGGGAATTCCTAGAGCCTGAGCGCCTGATTCAACCGCGGCTGGGCCTGGGGCTGGCGTGCAGGGAAGGCGAGCCGGCGGTAGAAGGCCCGACGCCGCCAGGAGCACTCGGTACCTGTTATCTTGCTACGCAGAAGGCCACTGGGAGAATCCCATTTGGCACGCCCGAAAAGGCTTTCAACTTTATCTCCCGCCATGTAAATATCCCCGAGTGCCTGACTGAGGGACTTTGTTTTGCACCGAACAATATAAATATCCTATTTGCTACAACGCAGGTGTGCTCTTCCTACCCAAACTCTCCCCACTACCCCCGTGCCTCGCTTCTAGTAACTTTCTACCCGCCTCCTCTGGTTAAAAAAAAAAAAAAAAAATCACAGATGTTTACTTTATTGATATAACCTATACCGTGGTTAGGCTGAGAATAATATGCCTCAACTAACAGTCATTTAGCAAATAATAGAGGCGTTCTGGATGCTTTCCAACGTTACACATGTACTTGGTCATAAAATGATACGTGAAAAAATTAACATCTGCTTTCCTAAAATAAAGTGTGCCAAGTAGCTTTTTATGAATGCTTTCCTCATTTTAAAAAGAAATATGGAGAGATAAACTGGCACCCAGATGTATAGCATATTTATAATGGTTTTAGAATTTAAAGGTAGCTATTCATTGCACAAGCCATTTAAAAACTGACGTTTTAAAAGCTACTTAACCCCAGACATCTTCGAATCCTGAGGAGTCTTCCAAATTTTATTATTTAAAGAGGAATTTACTGTAATTTAATTGTGTATCAAGGCAGAACTGTGTGCAAGTCAGGGCACTGCAGCCTCAGCTCAACAGAAATTCCAACTCGCCTTTTATTTACCTAATTTCTCAGCAAGGTTCCCAGGCCCTTAAGAAGGCCGAGCTGGAAAGTTTAGTTGGGCTCTTTTTTGTTGTTGTTTAATTCCACTATTAGGAAATGAGGCCTACCTTTGAATTATTTCATTAGGATTTGGCCTTTTGGGGGAAGGGGTGGGAACCATAATCATTAGTGGCTTTTTATTATTTCTACAATAAATGGCTAGATTCTTTGTTGAATAAGCTGCTTGAATGTTTTGCAGATGTTCCACTTAGACCAAATCTGACCCCCTATTTCCTCCCAAATAAGTCGCTTAAACTCTCCCACCAGTTCATTTACTGGAGAACATCCTCCCTCACCCTAGCAAGTTGATAAGCCTAGGACATATTCTTATGAAATTTCCACCTAACTGCACATGCACGCACACACACCACACACACATTTACACACACACTCCCACCCACTGAGCCTCTGAGCGTGGCAGAGGATAAGAGAAGAGGGGAAAAAAAAAAAGGCGAGGAACTGGTGAGGCGGAATGCAAAGCAGGAGGGAGGTCAGCCCAGTGGTTACACCCCTGTGCAGAGGCGCGCCCTCCACTGGCCCCCTCGCCCCACTTTGTGCCTTTGGTTTGAAACACTGGAGGTGGCCCAGGGCCGTTTTCCCCAGAGGACTGAGAATCTTGATTTGCCAAGTGCTTGGGGCCTCCGCCCAAGGTGTTTGGGGGCTGTGTGGTGAGCCCAGGCAAAGCCAGGGTACTGCGATCGTCTTCCGGGCGCATACCCTGCGGCACCGCCCCAGCCGCGGCGGCCGCGCGTGGGGACCCAGGGGCTTAACAAAGGGCTCCGCAGGGGCTCGGGGGCGCGGCCACGTGACGGGCCAGAGCACGGCGTTGTGGTCCCGCCGCGGGGAGGGGCGGCCAGCCCGAGGGGCCCTGGGGCTTCTTGACATAAAAACAACGTCCGGGCCTCGGGCTGGCCGCGCCGGGCCGCGCTCCGCCGGGATGAGAAGTACTTGTCTGGCTCCGCGCTGGAGAAGCCTCACCTCTCATCTCTCCGGTTCTTACTTGAAAAAGCACTTGGAAGAAACTGTGTGTGCGCTGGGAGGGCTGCGGGGTGGGCCGGGGCCGGGCTGCGAGGCTGAGGGGGGCCGGCTGGTGGGTGGATGGGGAGGAGGTTGAAGAAACAGCCCCTTTCTGAGTGACAGGACCCCTTTTCAAAGGGCAAACAGAAAGAAAAAAAAAAAAAAACAGAATAAGAAGAAGTAGCTCCTAATATGAATAGGAGATTTTTCAATGTTTCGCAGTTACTCCCCCTCCCCCCGTTTAAAGAGGGATATTTTTTCCTTTCCCTTTTTCCTATTTTTCTTTCTTTCCTTTCTGTCCTTACACTCCCTTCCTTCCTTTCTTTCCTTCCTTCTCTCCCTCCCTTCTCTCCCTCCCCTCCCTCCCTCCCTCCCTCCCT
>NW_012103732.1:3708747-3725142 GCF_000951045.1 Mandrillus leucophaeus | reverse complement strand
CCCTCCCTCCCTTCCTTCCTTCCTTCCTTCCTTCCTTCCTTCCTTCCTTCCTTCCTTCCTTCCTTCCTTCCTCTCATTAGATTGGAATTGCGTACGCAATCGTGTTCTTATGTGTTTTCAGGAGAAAGAATGATCCATTAACTTTGAAAAATCTTCTTGGGTTGTTCAGAATTATTGAAACATGTTACGGTGTTTTCGAGGACTCACTGACCAGAGTGGAAAGGCAACAGACGAGTCACGCTTTCAGACAGGGGATTTTTAAGATGCTGTGTTTGTAGGGGCGAAAAAAAGGGAATATCTTACGAAGTTCTCCCTCATTCCAATAACAAAACCTGTCACATCTTCACTTCTTACTAGAAAAGATAGTGTCCTCATTTCCTCATGTGAACAGCTCTGAAGTGATTACTGAATGTCTCTGTGAGAAATCAGGATGGGAGAGGAAAGCTCATCACATACAGAGATTATTTTTAAGCCTGCCTTCATGTAATTTAACCTTAGAAACACTTTTATTATCCTCATTCTCAACCCCAGTTTTTTTTTTTTTTTTTTTTTTTAATTGGAGAGCCATGCCTTATACAGGAGAAAACCTTCTTTTAAAAAAGATTTAAACCCACAGTACCAGTTGTTTGTTGTTGTTGTTATCATGATTATGATGGTTATTATGTCGTCCTCTCCTTTTTGCACTGGATCTGATGAGAGAACTTTTTTAAGAGTGTGAAATGAAGGACACAAAGACATATATCAATGAAAAGAAGAAAGTGGCCCTTTTAATGAGAACTAAAGAAAACCCAAATGTAGATGAAGTGTACCGTAAAAGCTGCTTCAAAGTCCATCTTAATTCCCTTGGGCTCAGTCATCACGAACGTGTGATAATTGGGAGTTCTGCACGGAGGTAAGGCTGCCATGGGGTGGGGAGTCTCGCAGATGTACCTCCCTGCCCTGTAATTCCAAATACATTTCAACCAATAACTTGGAGATATTACAGAACCCAGATTTGGCTACTCCACCTTCAAAGGCTACCTGCCCATTAAAGACATTTTGTTTTCTTCCAAAGAAACGGTGCTCACTAGGGGAGTCTCATTCTGTGTCCCACCCCACCTCACCCCCCAGCAGGCTGGTATAAGCTGGACCATATTCTAAGGTTTTGATCATTATTTTGTGATCAACTCTGTTTAATTTTCTATTTATTTTCGGACCTGAGCCTTTCTGGATCACAAAAGTCCCCACAAGTAACACAGCAATAAATCTGAACAAAAATAAGACAGATTTCCTCATCGATGTGTAATAAAGTTAAAGGACATTGTTTTGTCAGACAAGCGCTAAGTAGAAAATAAATCTCAGAGTCTGGGGAAACAAAACGGAGCGCTGCTGGCATGTGTGTAAATTTACTTTTAAAAGCAATAAATCAATGTTAAATTAAACAGCTGGGTACCCTGTCTAGGAGAAGGTTCCGTGTTTAAGAAGACCTTGATGGGAGAAATGTACTATTTAACAAGACACACACACACACACACACACACACACACACACACGCACACACAAAGTTAAATTTTTATTGACATCCGGAGGCAAGACTGCCCTGGGAACTTTTCCTCTGAACTTCGGAGAGGGAGAGGGAAATAAGAGAGAGCATGAATTGGGTCTACTGTCCATCCTCAGATCTTTACACATATTTTCAGGCATAAGGAGACAAGGAGGTTTAGTAGAAATGTTTTAGATGTGTTCTAAATTGTTGGTTAAACTATGAAGTCTCTCTTTATTGGCTTAGATTTGTTGGATGGGTAGTGATTTTTCTGAGTTTTTTTTTCCTGTAAGTACTATGACCTGTGAGCGTGCTGAGCATATTCTTATCTCATGCTTCCTTTATTCTTAATGTGGTTGTTTTGCACAGCAAATAGCACAGTAGAATAATCAAGAGGACTGTTATTTCATATCTATTGTGCTTATGTTCATTGAGGAGCAATGAACATAATCTCAGCAAACCTGAGATTGGAATAGCATTTGATATTCAACAGGAATATTTTAATATTTCATTTTCTAATTTGTTTTTGTTTTTGTTTTTGTCGTTATTTTACAAAGCTTCACTTCATTGGGAGAAAATTGTGTGTGGGGTGGTGGAGATGAGGAAAGAACAATAGAAAAGCCTAGCTCTGGCTCTGTATTCTAAGAACAATGTGAATCAATGAGCTATTATAGAAGCAATATTCAATAGCAGGAAATTAAGAGTAGTTTAAGACTAGCATGTATATACGCGGATTCTTTTCCAGCCTTAAAATGAAATTCCAGAAAGACTCTTTAGAAAGCACACATATTATTGAGATGAACTCTCCCAGTCTTATCAATTCAGACTGGCTGGTTTAAAAGAAAAATATGGGGTTCCTGCCTCTACAGAAATCAGCAAGTTATTCTTTACTTTCTTCACATTGAAATCCCAGAAGCTTTATTTGGTAGTTACATTGTTAGCCCAGTTCCAAAGAATATTCATATAATTAGGTAATATTATTCAAACTTTAAAATTATTTTTAAAAAGTGCTTTAACCCCACCCCCTTCAAGCTACACACTAACAGGGGTATTGGCAGCTTTCTAGCTACCTTTGACTTTTCTTCAGCCAAAGGAAATATCAAAGACCCAGTTGCCTGGAGAAGAATAAAGTTATAGCATTTATATTTAGGAGGCAGCATTCCATTTCCATGACCATCAGTGGCTTGTTAAGTAAATCTGTGTCTTATGCCACTCGGAGAGAGCTCAGATCGCCTGTCAGGAGGCATCTGGGCAGCCTTGTAAACTCAGAATGACTTCTCAAATCGTGCTATGTTTTCCCAGCGATGCGCTTTCCTCTGCGCTGAAGCCCTGGGAATCATTTCAGCCCAAGGTGAGCCTTTCAGGCACTGCTCTTTGTCCCCATTTGGATAAGAAGGTGCAAAACTAGTTAGACACTGGGCTGGCTTTGGGGAGGTGGTAGGAGGGTATGGAGAGGCGGCCTGTTCTAATTAAAGACAATAAGCAATCCTGCGAGGAGCTGTCCTTTAGCCTTGGCTGGAGGCAGAATGGTCTGTCTCACCTCAGTCGTTAAATTTATTTGAGTTGGTCGGTGAGGCGAAGAGCAGAAACTTGCAGGTAGCTC
Source organism: Mandrillus leucophaeus (assembly GCF_000951045.1). Classification (NCBI taxonomy): domain Eukaryota; kingdom Metazoa; phylum Chordata; class Mammalia; order Primates; family Cercopithecidae; genus Mandrillus; species Mandrillus leucophaeus. Next base: position 3,722,017 of record NW_012103732.1, on the reverse strand, counting down.
TGGGCTCAGGTGAGACTGGGCAGACGGTTAAATCACAGCAAGTGATCTCGAAGTCCCCCTTTACCTCGCCATCCCCTCTCCCTCTGTGCTCGACTCGGGCGTACTTTGATTCTAACTTTGCTTGCTAGATGGCGCTCGGTGTCTCAGGACTTTCTGTTTCAGAATTAAAGCGGCTTTTTAGCACCGTTGTTCTGAACTATTTGTGGGCATTTGATTAGTACAGTGCTGGTAATGTTATTATTGCCCTTGTTTTCTTCACGCTTGTTCTCTTTTTGATTAAGGTATCGTCCAGGTGGGAGCTGCCAGTCTTAATCCATATAATAATGAAATTCAGGGAAACTCTGCATCTAAATTTAGGGCACATTTGTGGTTTAATTACCTGTTCTGGTGCACTTAAAAAGGCACCTTAGTAACTTTCCTCCAAGAGTCTGATTGAGGTTTTCAAGAGGACAACTCAGCAGGTCCAGATGGTGATTTACAATCTTTGAAGTTTCCCACTAGAGTCCACCACCCTCTCCCACCACTACTCCCCATTCTCACTCAAAGATGAATCAGGCTGATTTGGGGAACTTATTACTTTCATTTGTCATTATGAGATAGCAGTAATTGATTGAAAAAGTATTATGATTATAGCCCAAGTACTAAAAATTTATGTCTACAAAGAGATATATTTTAATCTTAGTAATGAAAGTCACTACTTAGCTTGTTTCACAAGAAGGATGACTTGTGGATTCTAATGTATATTTATTTCAATCACTAAATGATTCTTCTCAGATATTCAAAACACTTTTGGGGAGATTCCTTTGTGTTGAAGCATGAAGAGAGAAAATCAGTAGTTCTAAGTTTCTGGTGGAAAAAATTAAGATAAGCCAAAAAGACCTGAATATTGTTTTCTCGAATGAAGATGTCATTTTCACAGCACCCACTGTTCTCATACCATTGTCTGTTTTTTAAAGAAAGGATTGCAGGTGAGGAAGGCAACGGTTGCAAATTAAAGAAAAATATCTCTTTATAACTTTAAACACTTGGACATGGGAGAGTTTAACTTGTTACTTGCTTTTAGGATTTGGAAACTAATTGTAAGAAATGTTCTACCTTTGGGGGAAATTAACAACATACAGAGCTGGGTGGTTTGGAAACCTTTTGTCAAACCTTGGCTGCTTTGGTGAAGAACCCCGCAAAGTCTCTCTCTAGGTGTTAGGCTGAAACTAGCAGGCGCTGAAAACCTAAAGCAGAAAATTTACAACTTGATCAGCCCCAGCCACACACCAAAAAACCTGCTACTGGTGCAAACATATGTTCCAGATTAAGTTAAGCAAATGGCTCTCATTTTTTCAGGTTGAAAGTTGATCATGGAAATTCAAATTTGAGTGCATTGTGCTTCTAATAGATCACTAGATCGTCAAACGCTTACAAATCCTCAACCATTTATCCAATAAATTTCATGTATTTTATTACCTTCTTGAGATCCTATCTTAGAATCTCATGCAAATTGACTCTAGTCGGGTATTATTTTCCAGGAACACATGTAGTTTTAAAAGTTGGCTAGGTTGAAAACTGGCTGTATTCTTCCTTCTAGTGTTACACTGCTAAATAGCTGAAGTGTAACTCAGTTGTTTTAATGCTTTCTCTGTTTCCTCGTATACCGACTAACTTTTAAAAACAGAAATTAAACTGCAGGATTTATTTTAAAGTTTCATTTGCTGGAGAAGTAAGTGATTTTTTTCACAGCATGAGGCAAAATAAAGGAGTGTTACCAAAGCCTTTAATTATGTCAGGAAAGACTGAAATCATGGTATTTCTTTTAATGGGGGTAACTATCTTTTGCAACCTCTCTGTGGTCATCCAGCCACCTCCCAATTAAATTATTTGAAGACCAGTGTGGCTACTAAAATGCCTGGTAAAGAGGTTTAGAATTAACTCCCCACTTTCCAAGGTAACTCCCTTGCAAGTTGCAGAGGATGGAGCCAGGCATCAGACACCTGGGGTCCCTTCTTCCTTAATCGCGGGAGTTTGAAGTCATCCCCCTTTACCTCTTCGCATTCGAATGATCATCCTGCAGATTTTAACCGATATTGTCATGTTGAAGTTTGGTAGTTATTGTTTACATCTCTCCCTTCCCCAAGGGGTCTTGGCAAACGTTTAAGAGATTATTGATTTCCAAGAAACCAAATAAAGAAGCTGTTCTTTTATAACATATGAAATACACACTTTTCTTTAACTAAATAGGCAGTGTATATTTGACATTGACAAATGGGCAAGAGATAAGGAAACTTATTTTAAAAGACTTTGAAGGGGAAAAAATGGATTCAACAGCAGCAATCCTATGGAATAGTAGGGTTGGAATTAAAACAAACGCTTGGATAATAAGGAAAAAAATAGTCATCTATGCTGTAAAATGGTTTAAAGTTTCACTGAACACACACAGATGGCGAGCAAACATCACTGAAGATGCTCCTCTCAGGGGGACCTGATCAGTATCCTCAATGTTCTGATTTATTATAAAGAAAATGAGTTTCCCATGCTTCTTTTCTTCACATTTTTCTCTGGCAAAAGTGGTTCTGAAATTTCTACTCAGGTCTGGGAGTTTCTGACGTACTTACAATAATCCAGAAAAGTCATTCTGAAACTGGATTAGGAGTATACTTTTTTTAAAAAAAGTAAGACTTCCTTGATTAATGAAATGCAGATCTTAACTACTCCTTTCCTCCAAGTCATAAAGGAAATCCCTCGTGAAAGAAAGCGATTCCCAAAACCCAGACTGAGAGAGTAAACCTTAGGCACTCAGGAGTTCAATAAGGGCTGTCCATCCCACCCCAAATCTCCACAACTCCCGTAGCCCTGACAGGAAAACCTCATGTCCTTCTCTGCACCTGATTCCCTTTGCTTGCTCCCGAACTCCGGAAGGCTAGAACGAATTTATCCAAAGATGGAAGGAAACTCAGCTCATGGAAGCTCCCCAAAAGGGTTCTGGCCAAAGATATGTAAACATTATGTAGATATTTCAGTTGCAGGTTTAGATAGTGGGAGATGGATCCTAGTCTAGAATATTCGAGTCTTCAAGTCACTATTATTCAACAGGTCTTTGCTACGCTGCACACTTCAGATGCCAAACTGCGTTAGCTAACGTGAGTTTTTCCTCGTTTTCGTGGGAGGGTCGTGTTGCTAGTTTAGTTTCCGGCATGGCTGAGTTTCTCTAGTAGCATGGATTTATCTTAGCATTTGGGCAAAATGACTCTTGAGATGGAAAAAATGACCAAACTACGGGGGGAAAAATATTTGAGGAGAACTCAGCAGTTACTTTGCAGAATACGAAAAGACAAAAAGTTTGTGCAAGTAGTGCTGTGAGAAAGCAGTGTGTTGATGATGGCTGTTCCGAGAAAACAAACTAAATTGTTAACCCATCAAGGAGTTAATAAAATATTTGTATGTCTTATGGGACATAAAAATAAAGTGTTTTGAAGCTAAATTTTTGCCTTAGTTTACTGAAAATTTTCCTTGCAATACTATGGCAAATAGATAATAATTTATCCTGAAATGTATTGTAGTTCATGTTACTATACAGAAGCAGTTTTCAAATAAATTTATTGAGGGCATTTTATGGGTAATAAACCCGTTAACTTAAGATATTAGGGTTCTCTCCCTTTTCACTTATTCCTGACTCTTTCCAGCATAGTTTGGATCAAGTTGGTTTGAAGTTATTTCAGTACAATTGATATTTAATAGAAATTTGGTTTTGGCCGTTTCACCTACTCTAAACCTAGTATTTTCGTCCCCAACATCAGTTCAAAAGAGTGGGTGACCAGAATGGGGTCCTGGTGCGAGGGAAGAGATTTCACTCAAAACCCAGCAAGTGAGGAGAGTTTCAATATAGCAAGGTGCAATTTGAAATTTACAAAAAAGTAGTCTTGTCTTAGGAGTGGCAACTTAAGTGTTGCTAGGGAGACCACGCAATGAAAAAGATACCACACGGAACTGATCTTCCTTTATTGTACTTTGCTTAACGCGACAGCAAAAAAGAGAGCCAAACAGGGAGATGTGCCGAAAAGCACAGCTTGGACTTAAGGGCTGCAAGTAGGAGAAGAGGTGATGGGTACTGAGCCAGACGTGTCCCCTTTTTGGTGCTGTCAAGTAAGTTGCCGTCAGGCTCTTTAGCGCGGCGGGCCGGGCGCCCGCAGCGGAGCCGCCTCTCTCCGGGAGGTAATTAACCAGTGCCTGGGCGCACCCGAGCCAGTCAGACAGCTCCAACCACTGGCAGAGTCGTGGGACCAAGGGCTGGCCGGGTATGGACTTAGATCTTCTGGAATGCAGATCTCTCGAGATTGAGATCCAGAGCCCGGGAAGAATGTGCTTGCAGTACAGACCTCTTAAAGTACAGTCATGTACAGCTCCTGCCAGCTATGGGTGGTGGCGAAAAGTTGGCCACAGAAAAGTCGGGGGTAAGGGGGACGGGGAGCCCTGCCATAGAAGTGACAAGAGTGGCGCTGCTTTCAGCTTAGACTAGATGCAAATTCAAGGAGATTCGCAGGCAAATGTTGTGTAAACTCTGGGCGCTCTAACTCCGGCTTGGAGCAAGCAAGACTCTTCACCCACAAACTGCATATTCTTTAAAGTCACTGTCGCTTTAGGCTCAGATCTTAAGATTTCGGGATCCAGTTTTCTGTGGCGGGGGAGTGGTCGGAGAGAGGAATCAGGAGAGGGCCACAACTTTGGGGTTCTGGCCAAGGAAGGGGAGAGGGAAGGGGGCGGGGGGGGGAGGGGGCTGGGCGCTGTCCATGGTGCTGGGGAGAGCACGGCTTCATTTCGCTTTGCTGTCCCCAAACCGAGCTCAAGTGTATAAAAGGGAAAGGTACACCAACAACTCGTGCGGCTAGATTTTTTTTTTCTCCCTGCGAATGTAGAAAATACAAATGTGGCTGTACAATTTAAATTGTACTTTATGGGGTTTCTATTCCTTATTTCAGTCATTACTGCTTAGACAGCAGTGTTAACTGGTAGCTTCTTCTTTAAAGTGTTCCATTTTTCAAAGTAGTGTAATCAGCAATTCTTCGTGTACAAAGTAAAGAGTAAGGAGGAAAGAAAAAGGATGATTTGAGACTTGATTTGAAACTCTAAACATATGCAGGGGCAATTAGCTATTTCCAGATTTGATGGAAAATAAAAGCACAGCATAACTTAACCTGCTAGATAACATGAGTTTACTGAGACAGTATTAAATATATATAGATTCAACTTCACTTAAATAATTCTCTAAACTCCATACCTGCCAAATGCTATAGTTATATTTTTGTCAGCAAGAATAAAAGGAGCAATTTGCTATTGTAGTGTGTGTGTATAAATTAGAAATGGTTAAGGTTTCATTCTGAGTTATAAAATGGTACTCTAATAATTGCATTTTTTAAAAAAACAAATTTTATTTTTAAAAATACAGGTGATCAGAAATAAAGGAGAGTACAGTTTAAAATTATTTCAAGATTAGCCTAAATAGACAAATAACCTAGGAACTGAATCACACTCTTGTTACACACACGTACAGATATACCGCGTGCCAAAATTTCAGGTAGACTATTAAACTATGTTTAGTTCAACCAGAAATGTGAAAAACAGGAAAGTAATTGAACTTGTTTTAATCAAGAAAATCTTACTTAGCCTCCGCAACTGGAATCCATGTGACAATGAAGAAGGAAAGGGACGTGAATTCAAACAGCTGACACAATAATCAGCAGCAACTGACAGCATCTCGTCTGATATTTGATATCAAGCACTAGATCAATATTTGTGAGATCAATGCAATTTTAATGGTTTTTTTCAAACCTGTATGAAAGCCAAATTGTGACACTCTGTGATAGGGTTATTTTTAGAGGTGGTTACTCCAGAGGATGATATTAAGTAATTTACTGATGCAAAGCAAAAGCAAAAATGGGGAGTGGGGAGGGGAGGAACCAACAAAACCACCACAACAAACCATCAATATTTCTTCAGTTGATAAATCCTGATTATCCAAGTACATAGAGAAGGTGTGAACATTTATTGGAAAAAAGCCATTTATTTAATTATGGATAAAAAAATAAAATAAACCTTTGAAAAATTATTTGGAGGTACATGAAGATGAACTGGATCAGAGGCACCTTTTTCAGACACAATGGGATTTGGTGGCATGTGAACAAAAATAAATGAAAAGGATAAAAAGAGAAAACCTAGGCCTTATCGCTACAGGGTCAATCCCCTCATGTGTGGAATTCAGTGGGAAATAACAAATTTTTCTGCATCTTTGGCAGAGTGGAAAACTGAGAGCCCTATCTGACACTCTAAGCAATGTTCCCACAGAGGTCAAATAAAGAGAAAATAATAAACAGGTCTAAATATTGTGTATTATTTTCCTTAGAAGGATTTATACCATGCAAAAAATAAAATGTATTTAATTTAACTCAGAGACACATAGTTCCTAACCCTAACCTTATATTTTGACTTATTTGCTTACAAATTCCATTTTGATAAAAATGCTAAATTTGGATTTATTTGTTTTTACAGATTCAATTTTGAGGAATTTTCACCTAGAGGAATCCAAGATCTTCAGTCAAAACAGCAATTTCTGGGGAGGTAGATGATGGGGGGAGGGGTAGCAGAGGGGTTATAACTTGCTGAACATTTCAGTAAGAACAGTAATCAACATGAGATGTGGTGGTCCTGAGTAGTGTTCCATGGCAAGCAGAGGTTTACATTTTTTAGGTTCAAGAGCAGGTAAATGTCTTTCGTTTGGAATTCAACCGTAGTTAAAAAATTGGGAGATCTGGTTTCTTTTTCACTTGAAAGAATAAGAACATTTTAGGAAATTTCTGATGCCTGACCTAAAGTCCTCTCATCTTTCTTCAGATAGAGAATAAAATACTTCAACACTATGCAATTCTTTAAGGGAAAAATTTTTCCCTTAAATGTTTCTTTTTTCCTGATGTTTTTGTTGATGACAGTAAACTGCCTGATAAGAAACTGACAGATCACTTCAAATAAAAGGCACTGTATTACATGCTCTGAAATGAAATTCATATCTAAGGCCTTTTGCAGAATTAAATCATGCACCTAGTATACTCCTTAATAATCTAGGTAAAGATATATTTTCCAGGATTTTAATAACTCCATAAAAAGTCTCTCTCTGCATGTGTCTTTATCCCTTATAGTATTTCAAATTTGGCAGACTGCCTACAAAGTAAAGATACCAACAGTTTAAATAAAATTTTTGTTTAATGAAATAAAGCGAACCTTACACACAAATGCATATTACATACAGATAATTTACAGGTTCAATGAACTTGAAGCATTGAAATATTTATTCCAATGCCTTGCAGATTTGAAGATGAAAAATTTATTTAACAGAAGTGTACAAACATTCATGGTAACCAACATATACAGAACATCTACTATATTATAGGCATTGAAAAGACATAGACATATTGTATATGTTGTCTGCGTATTTCAGGTGAAACGGACAGGAATGGGCACATGTATTTCATGGATGAATACGTGTGTATGAGACATATATATATATTTTCAATTAGGTAGCTCTTTCTTTTTTTAAATCTTGAGTTATTCTAAAGAAGAAAATAAACTTTATACTCACTTGTAGTTAATCGAGCTTCATTTTGGCTAATCATAATTTGACCAGTGATTTTTTTCCTCAGAGCATGAAGGACAGTGCTTAGAATTTAAAAGTTTAGTGCACCCAAAATGCTGCTCTTCTTAAGCCACTTTGAAGTAATGCTAGTGAGTCTACGATCCAGATCTACATGTTAATCTCTAGTTTTGCCTTCAAACAGAATTCAGTTACAAAGACCTTGGAAAGATTTTGAATCTATTCAGGAGAGAAAAACCTTTAATTTTCTGAGGAGTAAAAACTCCCCAAGAAACTTCATATAGCTTCTTAGATTTTGCTTAGCATACGTGATAAAACATTGATTGTTGCAGTTTGGTGACCCATGAAATTTGGGGGTTAGTTTTCTCTTCAGACCAGAGCATATAATTATGCAAATAAAGAGCTGTCACTGATCTAGTGAAATACTCACAAACACATGCACTCTGAAATTGGACAGAAAAGTGAAAATGGTTGGTGATGTGAGGGTGCCATGGTTTGTTTTCCTGCCAAGTTTCTATCCAAATTCATTATTCAAATTGTAAACTTTAAAAAGAGACATAGCATTCTTGGGGTGTTGGTTGTCTTTTCATTTCAGATTCTTTGTATTGGTATTGCAGGCTGACCACAAAGTACACTTCAACATTATTTTACCTGTGACAGTTCTCCATATTACCCGAGGTAATAGCCAAGGAAGAGAAAGATGAATGACCTAAAAGGAAAGATGCAGGACTTCTCTAGATTTCTTTCTAGAAACATGTTTCATGTCTGTTTCAAACAGAACTCAACTCCAACAATACAAAGGATATAGTGAAAGGTTTTCCACAAATCTCAAGGCGAAGGACTGGGAAAAGTTGCTTAGAAGGCCTCAGGGACTAAGTCAAACTTCCACTTTCAAGCTTTTTATATTCCAGGGGAAAATACTGGTCACTGTGTGGTATCCACTTCATGGTCAAACTTTCAGGATGACTTTCTCCTATCTAGCAATTAAAGCCAACTATTTAACATTTCGTGATTTTAACCTTTGCAGTTCATTTTACAGTTATTACTTCTCTAAAACCTTTGTGCCGGGGATTAACAAAGTTCTTCAATCTAATCATGCTCTTTGGAATCAAGGTCTCCCAATTCTAAAGTTACCATTGCACAGGCTGTTGCATAATTTTAGATGTCATGGAGAGTCCCACTGATGAAATCTGAGAAGGCTCATGTCAGACCACTGACTGCTAAAGACATCACTACATGAAAGATCAGTGGTGTGAAACTTTAAAAACATCGATCCAAATGAATCAATTAAATCAACATTCATCCCTCCTAAGTGTGTGGTTTAAAACTATCATTGTTGCTTTTTTTTTTTTTTTTTAAAAAAAAAAAAACCTTACATAGATTTTGAGATAAATGCTGGAATGCTTTGATGGCTACTTCTATTCTCGAATCTCCGTTAATCGACTTTGTGCTATTTCCCTCTTTTCAACATCTTCCACTTGGTGTACATTCTTTACTCTTAGTACAGTGCATGACAGTTGCAATGCTTTAAATCTAAAACCGCCTAACAAAGCTGATGCTTTAGGTAGGGTAGCTTTAAGCTCTGTGAAGCGTTGATTAAAAACCCTTTCCCAGACTCAAACTGATCTTTTTGGAGATTAATAGAATATTAGATAAAAGGAAGACGAACAATTCAAGAGACTCCCACTCAGTCATTCTATACAAGGAAGGAAGGAAAGTATTCAATTTTTGAAAGGGAGTACCTCCTGGAGTCTTTTATTTTATATTATTACAGCCACTAATAAGTAATAATAAAATAACCACTACCATCATCCCCCTTTTTGCCACCCATATTTCAAAGATGAGAGTGTCTCACATTTATTTAAAGACTTTTTTTTCTCCACAGAGGCATGTGGAAAGTTTTTGAGAAATTTTTACACTTTCTGTAGTAGTACTCTTTCTTAAACGAATTAGGATTACAGACACCAACAGGAACCTGTCAGTTTACAGTAAAAAATATGATTATAACAAGAGACACACATGTGTTTGGATTGGAACTGCAGATAATCCAGAGAAACAAACAAAATCTAACTTATTAGCATGGATAATATAGTTAACATAACTCTAAAAGGGGCTAAAGGTTTTAAGAAAGCTGTAAAAGAAATGTAAGTATTTTCAGATCGAACACAGTACATCAAGAACCTATATACACAAACTTGGAGGCAACTTAATCTCACCAGACTCCTCTTGGAAAACACATTTATTTATGGCATATTCAAGTTTATTTTATAAACAACAGTTTAATGATAGGTTGTTCAGATTTCCTTGCTAAGGAGATATTTTAGATATTAAAAACAACTGTCTTATAAATGTTAGCTTTGTAAAAGGTGCAAGCCAAATAGTGACTCAACTGAAGTTAGAATATTACCTTACAGCAATACTAACAGAAATAAAAAGTAGCCATAAGGTTTAAAATATTGATGGATGCTGTCTCATCCTTCCTTTTATGTTTTTGCTTTAAAAAATCTCTATGCAATTGGTGAATAAGCAAGAATTCTTCTGAGCAAGAATAATAACACCGCTGTTGTTGGGAAAATTGTTTTTATTTTAAAATGGAAATGGAAATATACAGGAAAAGCTTGTGCTTTCCTTTTTATTCTTTGAATAAGCAATAATAATGCAATCAAGGTCAAAGCAAAAGGCAGAAAAGAACAGTTATTACAAGTACATGGTCTTCTTTTCAAATATCCATGAAAATGTTTAACGACTGGATGGCTAGGTACCTACAGAAAGTTCTAAAGCAATAATCTGGCCTTTAAGTTTTGACAGGACTATTTTGAATCTCAGATTTATCAGTCACTCCTTTCCCATTCTACTTCTTCTAAGAATTAAGTATATAATTAAAATAAAAAGTCCACATCCTGACTTTAAATCTTCACTCTCCTAAAAACCTGTTTGAGGAAACAAAAATGGGGAAGAAGAAGATCAGAGCAAAGATATTGTTAACACTGGCGGCACTCATGCAGGTGGGCTACTACCAACTGCTGGTTGTCACTCCAGGAAAATCGAGGTGAACATTATTACATTTATATCAACAAACCCATAATCAACAGGTTAAAAATCCTGCATTACAAAGGATATGATCACTTATCAGTTGGTGGTCTGGAAGTTTGCCTAGCTCCCTCTGGGCTGCTACAGCTCAGATTCACAAGTAGAAATTACATTTACACAACTTAAGTTTGCAAATAGCTCTCTATAGATAGTTAAACAAGGCCTAACCATCCAGTAGTTTTAAATTATTAGAGGCAATTAAATAGTGATTTATTCTAGTTATAAGAAAAGGTTTACAAAGAGGAGAGATGATTTAAGAGAAGGATAAGGAGTGATGTGGTTTATAAACTGAGCATATTTATTTTGCTCTAATTCAGGTGCAGAAGCTTCACAAATTTAGCATTGCAGAAGTGTTGGTTTTTTATAAATGCTATAAAATTGTTTCCTGTCAACATTTTCATATACTGAAAACACGACACAATTTATAATACCTTGAAAAATATATTCAATTCACATCTATTCTTGAATCTCTCACTGGAAGATACCATTATTTTACAGAGTTCACCAGTACTTCTAAAGTAGTAAAGATTGGATAAAAAGGGTCAATATCACAGACAAATGTGCTTGACGTTGTTGGGGTTTACTCATTTTAAGCCATCCAGTAGCTGAATAAAATGCCATTTTGATTTTTCCTCCCATATAGTTGATTTTGCTTAAGTAACACCAAAATATATGCATACCTGACCACTGAAGAAAGATCACTTTAATTTGTCATCATTAAAACTATAGAACTAATGAATGTACTTGTATGTCAAACACAGCAATGAGATATTAACAGCTTTAAAACTTGTTGAAATCGGTTCATAATATAAAAACATTTAAGCACGAAGTGGTTGATTTTAAGTTACTTTTCTGAGGCATTAGACAGTTCTAAGTCATTTTGGGTACATTTTCTCATGTCCTGAAATAAGGCAGGCATATTAATTGTTGTATACACTTTAAAAAAGGATGAAAACTATTAAATTCATGTTCTCATCTATTAGAAACAATCTTTACTAGGTAATTAAACTTGTCAAGTAATTAAAAAATAATATGAAAATTTAAGATTTTAATCTAAAAGTCAGCAAAACCTTAATATCTCCTGTATTTCACAGTGTTGGCCACATCTTAGCTGGATTAAAATACTTAATTGTTCAAACTGTAGGGCTAAACCCTACAGAGGAAGCAGAGTGCTAAAAATTATACCACTGGACTGAGAGAAGAAATTCTTTCACACCAAGTCCTTCTCTTACTGTTAAAGCAGAAAACTAAAAGGATAATTTTAGCCCCACTTAGCCTTTCAGAAGAAAAAGGCTGCAGAGCACATAGGTTTAGTTTCCTGATGACAATAAAAAAATTCTCTCCCTAGAAGTGCCTAACTCCAAGAAAGCTCAGAATAGATCATTCTGGAAAGGGTTAACAACAACAATCTTTCTCCACAGAGAGATTTAAAAAGCAAAACTTAAGTGTGTTATATCTAAATTATAATGCCACTCAGTACACATTATATATTTAAAAAGTAAAGTCAATTCTAGTGATAACAGTTGGAAATTTCATTGAAAATGGGACCTTTTACACCTACACTTAAAAGAGCTGCCCATCATTGTTTTGGTTTTAACAGTCTCTTCTGAAATCAGAAACTTGTGTAAACTCTCACAAACAGCTGGCAAAAAGATTTTCAGCAGTAATGCGGATTCAGTACTTTATAGATTTTTATGCAAAGTTTTCCTTTTTTTTTTTTTTCTGGTCCCGAAATGAAAACAGGGAGAGAACAATTTGCACTCCCCAAACTACATGGTACTGTTCTGAATTTGAAATTGGTTTGGAACATGTGTGTGGAACTTCCTAAAAAAAAAAAAAAAGAGGTGGGTAATAACATGTCCTCAGGGAAAAACCTAGTTAAAATGGAAATTTGAAGTCGGGAATAAAAGTTTGTTCCAGTTGAGAGCGGGGAAAGATGGACATGATTAAGGAGGTGGAAGCAGCAGCGGCTGCGCTGCAGCGGGCGCTAGGACCATGCCGACGCCGCCCGCCCTGCAGCGCCCGCGCGGGCTCGGTCAGGGCAATTAGAGCCGCGCCAGCCACGCCGGGCAGGGCGCTGTCAGCCTTAATCTGAGCGCTGACGGGCAGCGCTCAGCCCGCAGGAAGCACGACCAGTGAACCCATATTGCTTTGACAGTTGCACTCATCTAGAAATAATGCAAAACGCTATTTAGATGTACATATCACGACCCTGTGCTCTGGGAAGAAAACAATCTAATGAGGGGCTGGGAGTCTGCTCGACGACACAAGCAGTGAGGAGGGTGCGGGTGCGTGCGCCAGGGCGGCCTCCCCAGTCGCGCTCGCTCCTCTTACAGCTCTTCGTGCTTGATGCGGTGCGAGCGGCGTGTCACAGCCGGCTTCAGGGAGCTGATCTTGGCTTCTGAGGCTTCGGTAAAGAATTTGAAAATAGACGGGAAGCTCTTCCAGGAAGTTAGCTCGTGACGGTCGGTGCCTGCAAAGAACCACACATTCGGTTACCAGGTGGCCCCGCGGTGCCGGGCGCGGTGAGGGCGGCGAGGGCCAGGCCTAGCT
>NW_012103732.1:3685793-3708542 GCF_000951045.1 Mandrillus leucophaeus | reverse complement strand
CTCGGGGGCGCGCGCCGCCGCCTCTCAGGGCACACCTGGGGCTGCAGGGTCACTTGCCCCCCCCGGCTCAGAGGAACTCAGACTTAGCTATCTGCGGCATCGGGGCGTCTCCGGCCTAAGTCTCCATCCCTCTCCTGATGCGGGGACGCGGCCCGCATCTGTCCCGGGGTCGCTCGAGGCGCGGCTGGACGCCCGAGGCCTCCGCCTCTCCGAGCCAATGGAAGTGTTGGGCGGGAAGGGCCACTCCCTCTCCCTCCGGGAAACCACCCACCTCCCCGAGACTCGGCGCGAGCGGGGATTGGTTTTCCCTGCGCGCGGGATCGGCTGCCATCCACCCCACAGCGCCTGTTTTCTTGCCTCCCAAGGGGGTTGGGGGCGGGGTGGGGAAGGATTTTTCTTGCCTCTCCCGGAAGCTGTGCTGTTAGACACGATTACCTCAGCTAGGTCACTGGGACCAAATCATACGGGACGCTTAATGAAGGACCACATTCAAAAGGGATTATGCCTTGAAGTGTCCTGGCGGGCGACATTTTTACAGATTTTAAGGGGCAAATTTAGAACAGCTAAAAAAAAAGGTTTCAAAGCAGTGACTACTAAAAGAGCATCTAGGCCTCCCATTTTGTCAGGAGGAATTCAACTTAGAAAATGCAGGTTAGTTGTCAATTTATGGGGTTATTTTATTTTACTACAGCTTCTCTCTGTGGTTTCGATGTAAAACTAATGTACAGCATGTTTTCAAATAAAATCGACCTTCAGTTTAACACAGGCAGCAGATAACACGGATGCAGGCATAAGAACAGATGAGGAAATACATTTATCTATTTTTGACTCCCTGTGATGGCTTATGTAGCATTTTACGAGTGGCTTCATAAATGAGCACTTTTTAAAATTAAAAATTAATTACAAAGACTTCCACAGAAGAATAGCTTTTAAACAGTTGAAATCTCTTCCTAGATCACGCAATTATGCAGAGAGATACCGCTTGGAAGTCTCCGGATTCAGGGCCTCAGTCTGATACTTTAACATTGTTAATGATAATTCTTTAGTCTGTAATAGTAGGTCATTGCTATGGTTACTCTACAATGGTGCAACACTTTGCTTTCCCCTTCAGCTATTCGCTGAGACCTGGTAACCACATTTGTTGCCTAGCAACAGTTTTGTGACAGTATCACAATCTAGGAGTTACAACAATAAGGATGCTATGGCTGCTGTCGGCCAGAGAGCAGAAAGCTACAGTCTGTGCCTGACTTAGCTGTGGGAGCTGGCCCTACTAGAGAACCCCTCTCTCTTTATCGGTGCCCTCCCAAGGATTCTCTCTCTCCTCCTTTCCTCTGCAGATGGGCCTCATGAACCTGAATTTGAAACTAAGACCCAGTATTAAAGTCATATCCGCCAAAGCGACTGTATTCAGACTAAAAATGAGGTCATTTCTGTATTTGCTTACTCATTTTGGGCAAAATTCATTGTTACTCAATAGGAAGGTGGGATTGTCTCTATAGTGTTTGCAACCCTAGTTTCACTTCAGTAATAACTACACAGTTGCACTTATAATGGTAAGACATTTTACAATCAATTGTAATTCCTTTTGAAAGACCATTCTCAGATGCATACTACATGGCAACACCCACCCCCAAATACAATAAGCCAAAAAAAAAAAAAAAAAAAAAAGGTGTTAATTGTCTCTTTTCCTTCCCATTTCCCAAGCTTCCAGCCACATTTGGCATTTCCTCCATAGTGATCACACTTACACCTACTAGTGTTACTAAGGCTAGGATCAATTTGTAAGCTTTCTCAGGGAATTCCCCTCATAATTCCTCCCACCCCTTGAAACCAATTCAATCTATGAATCTAGAGGGACCTAAGGAGTCAAGGGTCTGAAGAAATTTTAACTCCTTTATTTCTTCTTTACTAGTGACAATCCTTTTGAAGGATGAACAGATTTCCCTGGTGATAAAATCACTACAAAAGCTTTTTAGTTTTAGCTTTTGATGACTCTCTGCTTGATTAGTCCTGGACTGAAAAGACCAGAGTCCCTGAGATAACTGAATACTTGTACTGGCTCTCAACATTTACTCTTGTAATTTAAAAGTATAAATAATGAGAATGTGTGCTTCTATCAGAGGAAGGGAAATTGCTAGGAGTAAAGGTAATAATGTAGGTTAGCAACTGAATTACAGAGAATGGGGTGGAAGGGAGAGAATTCTCCCTAAACTAAGGAATGATAACATGAATATGTAATATAAAAATGTGTTTTCTAGGAACACTTTTACACTGTTGGTGGGATTGTAAACTAGTTCAACCATTATGGAAAACAGTATGGCGATTCCTCAAGGATCTAGAACTAGAAGTACCATATGACTGAGCCATCCCATTACTGGGTATATACCCAAAGGATTATAAATCATACTGCTATAAAGACACATGCACACGTATGTTTATTGCGGCACTATTCACAATAGTAAAGACTTGGAATCAACCCACATGTCCATCAGTGACAGACTGGATTAAGAAAATGTGGCACATATACACCATGGAATACTATGCAGCCATAAAAAAGGATGAGTTTGTGTCCTTTGTAGGGAGATGGATGCAGCTGGAAACCATCATTCTCAGCAAACTATCACAAGAACAGAAAACCAAACACCGCATGCTCTCACTCACAGGTGGGAACTGAACAATGAGATCACTTGGACTCAGGAAGGGGAACATCACACACCGGGGCCTATTATGGGGAGGGGGTAGTGGGGAGGGATTGCTTTGGGAGTTATACCTGATGTAAATGACGAGTTGATGGGTGCTGACGAGTTGATGGGTACAGCACACCAACATGGCACAAGTATACATATGTAACAAACCTGCACGTTATGCACATGTACCCTAGAACTTAAAGTATAATAATAATAATAAAAAAGAATGTATTGAAGGAAATCTTAAAATAGTAAAATAATAATAATAATAATAAAATAAAAATAAAAATGTGTTTTCTAAATTTTTGGAAGTAGATTTTTAATGATATTTAAAATATCTTTTGGAGGTTGAATAATTGCATGTCTATCTGGGACTGCATATATACATTTCAAGAATATGTTTGGAGACCATTTTCAAAAATTTAGTTCTGAAGTTCAGTGAAAATATTTACAGGTGAATATGAAACTCTATCCATGACAGTGTTCAATGAATGGAAACTTTTGAGAGCAGGTTTCTAGTACTTAAAAAATACATCACTTTAGGGGACATTAAGTGGGGTATCTTTTATTCCATCAGTACAGAAACACTAGACCATTACATTATTTGTTCATAAAAGGATATAAAAGGTGGAAGTTTAGGTCAATCAAAAAAGCAGTCATTTATTAATAAAATGCAATGATGTAGAAGTCACAGGGAGACTAGTTTATTTAGCACTAGCCTTGTTATTTGAAGGAGATAAACATGGTTTTATGGTCAAGGTCTAGTCTTTTCACTACCACCACTTTATTCTTATCAAGTCTCCAGTTTTCAAACCCATATTTTCCCAATTTAGACAGGTTCACAAAATATAAGGAGTAAAAGGTTTTTCCACATTAAATATCTGCCAACTTCTCAAGGAATGATTTTGGTATCATTTTGTAGTGGCAGGCTTGGTCTAACTGGATAATTCACCTATGGAGTGAATTCAGTTTCCTAGTCTATAATATCAATTCAGTATAAAAGTAAAATGTAAAGGATCACAGCGCTTCATTACAAAAAAATACCTTTGCTCAGTTTCAATCAGTGGTTCTTAATGGAGATGACAATGGCCTCTGGAGGCATTTTGGAAATTTGCAGGGATATTTTTGGTGGTCAAGACGATTGGAAGGTGTGATTGGCATTTATTGGGAGAAGGTCAGGGATAGTGGATATCCTGTAATTTGCAAGGCAGTATAGAATTGTTCTGCATCCCACATGATTTTCAAATGCTCAGCAGCTATTCATGTAGTTGAAAACCTGTTTATAATTATATGGATTAGAATTTAAATATGTTTTACAGATAATCTTAAAATACTTTTTGCATGATTTTAATATATACTGAATTTTCCAAGAATACCACTACCATGTAAATTGAAAGGGTTGTGCATTTTGTTTTTCAGAGTCTTGCCAAGAGTGGTTTACCCTATGAAAAAAATATCATAACTGATGGCACCATGCCCATGGTACTGGAGTTGCCAATAAGCATACCTGTATCAGCCTGCACTTCAGCTGTCAAATTCATGATGATTCCATGCATAGGACCAAGTATCTGACTACTTTATTATGTCTTCTCATATAGATTTGCCTGAGCACTTTAAATATTGAAATCTATATTATTTTTATTATGAATTACATTTATTCCTTCTATATGTTAACTAGAGCATTACAAAGATTTAATAATCTTATAAATAGGTAGATTATATTATCTATTGAATTTATTTCAGGACAGTAAAAGCACTGCATAATATTTCTTATAATAGGAGGTAATTAAAGGTCAGATTAAATAAAAATTAATGGTTAATTCTTTCTTACTATATTAGAGATTAATTCTTCCAATAATCTGAACCCTACTCTAGCTATCTCTTTTATCCTTGTACAGAGCAGAAAATGCCTATTTTTCATTTTTCTTATATTTCTTCCACAAATGCCATTTGTCAATGATGTTATTCATTGTGAAATGACTAAAAGGCCAGGGATCTTCCAATGAAAATACTACCCTGAATATCCTTGACTTATCACTTGTTTTAAAAAATGAACTGTAGCAAATTTTAAAGGAGTAAAAATAGCAAGTGGTGAAAAGGATTAGAAACTTTAAGAATCAAGAACGAGACTAGAAATCATATGAGAAAGATCAAATTGCTAAAATGTGTCATTGATTTTCCCAAAAGACTACATATTTAAGAAAAAGTGCCTTGTAATAGAACTGACAAAGAGGGAGGCTATATTCGTGTAGTAGCATTTAGAAAAAATGGTTAAAAACAACACTGAGAGTGGAATAGCAAAGAATAGGACAAGAGAGATGAAAACATTATTGTATCTTCTGTCTTATCTATTCCTCTTACTTTTGCCTGTGAATGACTCTGATTCAGTGTTTCTTATACATCAACCCTGCCCACACTCCTCTTTACTTGATCTTACTGTTTACAAGTATTTTTGTGGGGGCAGGGGCAAAAAGTATATCAAAATATGCTACTGAGTTGGCAGCCAAAATCCTGATGTTTACTTTAGCAGATGTATATTATTTGAAGCTGTATGTCATTTTATGCAGTAGATGTCTTAAAGTTACATGGGAATATAAGGCCTGTTAATAAAGTCTATTTTTAAATGAAGACACGGATTATTTACCTTTTCAATGAATCCCTTAATAAAGTGAATAATTTTCTGGTAAAGCAAATAATCATTCTTCAAATGATATCACACACACACATGCACACACACATACTAATCAGATTTGCCAGAGATAAGGTTTACTGGTAAACAGTAAACAGACTGAAGAACAATCTGAGTGTAAAGTAACTTATCACCAAAAAGATAATTTAGAAGAATTTCTTCATCTGCCATTCACTCTTATAATTTTTGTTACTCACTTTATCTTACATGGATAGACCAAAACGTCATGGAATACAAGCATACCTTGAAGATATTGTGGGTTTGGTTACAGACCACCCCAATAAAGTGAACAGTGTAATTAGGTGAATCACACATTTTTTGGTTTCACAGTGGATATAAAAGTTATGCTTATAGTATGCTTCAGTCTACTAAGTGTGCAAAAGCATTATGTCTAAAAAGACATTGTATGTACCTTAATTAAAACATGCTTAATTGCTAAAAATGCTAATAATCATCTGAGTTTTTAGCAAGTTGCAATTATTTTTGTGGTGGAGGGTCTTGCCTCCATGTTGATGGCTGCTGACTGATCAGAGTGGTGATTGCTAAAGATCAAGGTGGTTGTGGTAATTTCTTAAAATAAGATAATTATGTAGTTTGCTGCATTGATTGACCCTTCCTTTCCTGAAAGATTTCTCTGTAGCATGTAATGTTGTTTGACAGCATTTTACCCACAGTAGAACTTTCAAAATTGGAGTCAGTCCTTTCAAACCTTGCCACTGTTTTATCAACTAAGTTTATGCAATATTCAAAATTCTTTGTTGTCATTTCAACAATGTTTACAGCACCTTCACCAGGAGTACATTCCATCTCAAGAAACCACATTCTTTGCTCGTCCATAAGAAATAACTCCTCATCTCTTAATGTTTGATCATGAGATTGCAGCAATTCAGCCACATCTTCAGACTCCACTTCTAATTCTGGTTCTTTTGCTATTTCTGCCACATCTGCAGTTTACTTCGTTTACTGAATCTTGAATCCCTCAAAGAGGTTCATCCATGAATGCTGGAATCAACTTCTTCCAAACTTTTGTTCTTATTGATATTCTGACCTCCTCCCATGAATCACAAACGTTCTTAATGGAAGCTAGAACAGTGAATCTTTTCCAGAAGGCTCTCAATTGATCAGAGGAATCACTATCTTTGGCAGCTATAGCCTCACAAAATGTTTTTTTTTTTTGTTTTTTTTTTTTTTGAGACGGAGTCTCGCTGTGTCACCTATTGCTGGAGTGCAGTGGCGCAAATTCGGCTCACTGCAACGTCCACCTTCCAGGTTCAAGCCATTCTCCTGCCTCAGCCTCCGGAGTAGCTGGGATTATAGGCACGCACCACCATGTCCAGCTAATTTTTGTGTTTTTAGAGACAGGGTTTCACCATGTTGGTCAGACTGGTCTTGAACTCCTGACCTTGTGCTCTGCCCGCCTTGGTTTCCCAAAGTGCTGGGATTATAGGCATAAGCCACCACGCACGGCCACAAAATGTATTTCTTAAATAATGAGACTTGAAAGTTGAAACTACTCCTTGGTCCATAGGCTGCAGAATGAATGTTGTGTTAGCAGGAATGAAAACAACATGAATTTTCTTGTACATCTCCATCAGAACTCTTGGGTAACCAAGTGTACTGTCAAGGAGTGATATGGAAGGATTCTTTTTTTTCTGAGCAGTAGGTTTCAACAGTGGGCTTACAATATTCATTAACCTATGCTGTAAACAAATGTGCTGTCATCCAGACTCTGTTGTTCCACTTACAGGGGGCAGGCATAGTAGATGTAGCATAATTTTTTTTTTTTTTTGAGACGGAGCCTTGCTCTGTCGCCCAGGCTGGAGTGCAATGGTACAGTCTTGGCTTACTGCAACCTCCACCTCCTGAATTCAAGTGATTCTCCTGCCTCAGCCTCCCGAGCAGCTGGGACTACAGGCACGTGCCACCACGCCTGGCTAATTTTTGTATTTTTAGTAGAGACAGGGTTTCACCATGTTGACCAAGATGGTCTCGATCTCTTGACTTCACGATCTGCCCACCTTGGCCTCCCAAAGTGCTGGGATTACAGATGTGAGCCACAGCACCCGGCCGTTGTAGCATAATTTTTAAGGCCCTAGGATTTTTAAAGTGGTAAATCAGTATTGGCTTCAACTT
The DNA here is from genome assembly GCF_000951045.1 of Mandrillus leucophaeus. NCBI lineage: Eukaryota > Metazoa > Chordata > Mammalia > Primates > Cercopithecidae > Mandrillus > Mandrillus leucophaeus. The sequence goes on along the minus strand of NW_012103732.1, from coordinate 3,701,033 downwards.
AAAGTCATCAGCTTCATTAGCCCCTAACAAGAGAGTTACCCTCTCTTTGTCCTTTGAAGCTTTGAAGCCAGGCATTGACTTATCCTCTCTAGCTGTGATAGTCCTAGATGGCATCTTCTTCCAATAGATGACTGTTTCATCTACATTGAAAATCTGTTGTTTAGTGCAGCCACCTTCATCAATGGTCTTAGCTAGATCTTCTGGATAACTTGCTATAGCTTATACAGCAGTACTTGCTGCTTCACCTTGCGCTTTTATGTTCTGGAGATGGCTTCTTTCCTTAAATCTCATGAACCAACCTCTTCTAGCTTTCAACTTTTCTTCTGCAGTTTCCTCATCTCTCTCAGCCTTCACAGAATTAAAGTTAGGGTCTTGCTCTGGATTAAGCTTTGGCCTAATGGAATGTTATGGCTTGTTTGATCTATCCAGACTACTCAAACTTTCTGCAGATCAGCAATAAGATTATTTTGCTTTCTTATCATTCATGTGTTCACTGGAGTAGCACTTTTAATTTCCTTCAAAAACTTTTTCATTGTATTCACAACTTGGCCAACTGTTTTGCAAGAGGCCTAGCTTTCAGCCTGTCTTGGCTTCTGACACGCCTTCTTCACTAAGCTTAATCATTTTGATCTTTAGATGGGAAGTACAGAGATGTGAGACTCTTCCTTTCACTTGAACACTTAGAGGCCATTGTAGGGTTATTAATTGGCCTAATTTCAATATTGTGTCTCATGGAATAGGGAGGCCTGAAGAGAGGGTAAGAGACAGCGGAGTGGCCAGTCCAGGAGTAGTCAGAGTATACACTACAATTATCAATTAACTTTGCCCTCTACTATGGGCATGATTCTTAGTGCCCCCAAATAGTTATAATATTAACATCAAAGATCACATAATCATAACAGATATAAAAATAAAGAAAAGGTCTGAATAGTGCTAGAATTCAAAAAAATGTGACATAGAGACACAAAGTGAGCACATGCTGATTTTTTTTTTGAAAGGGCGGTAACAGGCTTGCTTGACACAGGGTTGCTGTAAATCTTCAATTTGTAAAAAAATGCAGTATCTGCAGGGTGATAAAGTGAAGCTCCATAAAAGAAGGTATGCCTGTAATTTTAACAATCTACACATAATTTACATCCTAGGGTCTGGCTTAGAATAGGGAATATCAATTGTTCACCTTTGAATATGAAAGATCATTTTTTGTGTCTTTGTTCCAGGGAGAAAAAACACAAACATGTGCCCTTACCCTCTCACCCTGCCCCCGACAAAAGAATACATTTTTAAAGAAAAAGGTAATGAATAAACTTTGTAAATTACCATGATAAGGAGGCAGGAAACTAGAAAGATATGAAACACATTAATATTAACAGGATAATATGTCTATGATATTTTCAAAATGACAAGGCTTGATTTTAAAAATTGATCTTTAACAAAAGAAAGAAGTATGGGCAATTAGGAAGTAATGAAGACCCTGTCAATATAGCTATGTTGATAATAACAGGTAAGGGAATTCTTGAGAAAATCTAATATATAAAAATCAGGAGGTCTGTAATATGCGTTATTGAGTCCCATTGGGATTAACTAATGAACTTACGAGCTTACCAGCAGTTATTTTTAGAAAGCTATAAAGAATCAGAGAAATATCAGAGCACCGAAAAATAATGTGCCTTCTAAAAAGAAATAAAATATAACTACTAAAATTCATTTAAAAATGAATTCTAGAGCTTCTAAGAACAATATCCTTTTTGAAAAAATGAAATACACAGTTACTAATATTTGCACAGAGAAGGGCTTCTAATGGAAATCCTCCCAGTTAGAAGGTACAAGTATGAGCCTACCACACAGGGAGTAGTGAATGGGGCGTGGTGGGGTGTGTACCAACATTGTGTAAGGAAAATGCCAAGTGCAGCTCAGAAAACATGTTATAATGCCTTGTTGAATTACCTGCGTAAGATACAAGCAAGTCTCTTTCCATTGCTAATACAGTTGCAAGCCCTTTAAAGTTGAGACTGTGTTGAGACTGTAAAGGCAAGAAATCAAGTTTGACCAGAGATAATAGACAGGCTAAAAGAAAGACACATAATCAGCAGTGGAGACTTTTCGGTCATTTGCGGCTTCTGGCACAACCTATCCTTTCCTCTAGCTCCTTTTCTGCCAAGTTCTTCTCATCTGGTGAAGCGTGGGGGTGGTACTAGAGGGCATGGTGGGGGCACAGTGGAACTTGGGGCAGTTTAAGACTCAGGGAAGCCGGGTGCGGGGCCTGTAATCTCAGCACTTGGAGAGGCTGAGGTGGGGCGAATATCCTGAACACAGGAGTTGGAGGCCAGACTGGGCAACATAGCAAAATGCCCTCTCTAACAAAAATACAAAAAAATTAGCCAGGCGCGGTGGCATGCACCTGTAGTCCCAGCTACTTGGAGGCTGAGGTGGGAGAATCGTTTGAGCCCAGGAAATAACTTTGGGAAGTAAATTTATTCCTTTTTTTCCCCTTTAAGACAGGATCTTGCTTTGTCACCCAGGTTGGAGTAAGTGCAATGGTATGATCTTAGCTCACTGCAGCCTCGACCTTCGAGGTCCAAGCAATCCTCCTGTCTCAGCCTCCCAAGCAGTTGGGACTACAGGTGTGCACCACCATGCCTGGCTAATTTTTGTATTTTTAGTAGAGACAGGGTTTCTCCATGTTGGCCAGGCTGGTCTGAACTCCTGAGCTGAGGTGATCCACCCACCTCAACCTCCCAAAGCACTGGGATTATAGGCATGAGCCACCATGCCAGGCCGTAAATTTCTTCTTGAGGTGCAGTAGACAGCCTGCCTTGCTGTGGGTCTCTGACTTTGAACCTTGGCTGGCTTCTCTAATCAACTTTCTCCTAGACAATAAAAAATGGATGCATTTTTGTTACTTCGATTGCCTATCAAATCTAGACAGCTGTTATAGAAATGTTTTATTTGGTTTTTACTCTTGTCTTATCTCACATACTTCTCTCACAGTTGCCACAAGGTCTTGCCTCCAGGGTTACATTGTTTCCCATAAAACTTCAGCTCAAGCATGGGCAAAAGCTTCCCTTTCCAGTTTCCCTTTGTCATTTTCAAAAGTAACTTTACTAAAGGATTGTAAGTTAGCATAGACGTAAACAAGGGAATGCAAAGAATCACAAAGTAGTTACTTCCCTAATGACAAGTTTCTAATAGTCCCAACACACTTAGCAAAGAGCTTTACTGGGCCCCAAGTTCCTTCACTGTAAAATAACACTGTTGAAAAGGGCTGGTACAACTTTACAGATATCTTGTCAGGCTTTTCCTCCCAGCTTCCCCTCTCTGCTTAGCTGGGTACCAATTGCTGCCAGCTTGAGAGACAAGATGGGAGCGGGGGCGGGGGGGGGTTAGGGAGAGGGGTCAGGGGAGAGAGAGAGAGAGAGACAGAGAGAGAGAGAGAGACAGAGAGAGAGACAGAGAGAGAGAAGTTAGCACAGGGAAGAATGAGACAGAATGAATTGCAAAATGCTCTCATTTCAAAGCAAAACAAAACAAATGTGAATTTACTAGTTCAAATATCCAAATCTTCTGTGGCCCTCCTCCTTTCTCAATTGTGAATTCTATTATAAAGGATATATTGTGTGGAGAGAGATTTTTCTCAGAATTCCTGTGACTGACTAATTTGTACATGCATTCATTGTATGCCAGGCACTGTTTCTTGGTGCTGGGGTGCAGTGGTGAGCAGGGAATATAAGGGCTCTGCACACTTGATAGTGGAACATGACAACAAGTAAAAAGTAAACCAATGAACATGCAAACTTCAGAGTTAGAAGTACTAAGAAGAAAACCCAATAGGGGATGTGAAGAGAATGAAGGGGAGGATGAGGTGGGAAGGAGAAAGAAGGCCATCGGTTTCAACTGGGTGAAGAACACTTTTGACCTAAGACCTGAATGGCAACAAGGAGCCAGGTGAAAGTCTGTGGTCAGACTGCTTTAGGCAGAGTTGTGCAAGAACAAGTGCAGGGGCTCTAAGGAGGAAAGAAGTTGTCATTGTTGAGGAACTCAAAAGGTTAGTGTGACTTGGAACATGGTGGGTGAGGGGAAAGTGGTGTCAGATGATTCAGAGAGATGTGCATTCTCCAGGCCATGTGAGATCTTGCAAGTCATACTGAAGGCTTTTATTCCAAGTTCATTGGAAGATCCGTTTACAGGGTTTTAATCAAGGGAGAAATATAAACGGACTAGCATTTTAAGAGTGCACTGGCTGATATGTAGAGAATGAGTTATGGGGAGTCAGAAGGATGAATTTAACCCTTCCTGACTGCATTTATCAATTCATTCTGCCTCTAGAGAATTCCCTGGGACTCTCCTTTACACTGCTCAGAGTACAAAAATTCAGTTACTGCTAATTCACATATAAGGAATAAAATCAATCTGTAGCAATAGTAATATGAAGTAGGAGTTGAAAGAAAGCCTAGTAAAACAGTATTTGAAAGTAGTGAATTAAAAAATGGAGTTGAACTAGAAATAACATTTTGCTAACAATTCTGCTTCTGTCATATACTCTGATACCTCTGGTTTCTCAGCCCTTAGGACTGTTGTGTGTGGTGGTAAGGTGTTGGGATGGGGAATACCCTGTCATAATATTCCATTTCTGCAATCAGTCCAGAGGTAACTGGTGAGCCTACCCTCCAGGTAGGCTCTGCTACTGAGCTCTTCACTTCTGCAAATGGTCACAGCATTCTCTTAGCTGCTCTACCTCACAGCCTGAGTCATCTTTGATTTTTCTCTCTCTCGTTTGCTACCTCCTGATCCAATCAGTTAGTAAATTCTGACAATTAAACCTCATGAAAGTTTTTTTTCTTCCTTTCCATTCCCTCCGCAATCTAGAGTGATTTAGATTTAATGGTAGATCATTTAGAGTTCAGAAATCCCTCCTAACCGATTTTACTTTCAGTCTTCGGTCTCTCCCCTTTGATCTTGTCTCCTGCTACCCAGTGAAAAATTCTAAGGTATCATTTGTGTCACATACCTCTTTCTATGCTTCAAAATATCCAATGGCTCCTCATTATATAAAATTAGGTAGAAATTCCTTAATTAGGCTTAAGGCCTTCTGTTCTCTGGCTCCAGCCTCCTTTTCCAGGTTTATCATAACCTCAACTCTGCTTGTATAAGTATCCCCTATCCTGTCATGTCCAGTTCCATTGACATTCCTTAAGCCTTTTCAAATTCTTTCTCAAACATCTTTATATACTCAACATATTCTGTCTTATGTTTCTGTATTAGCTTATGTGTCTTTAAAATTATAAAGCAGTGCCCAGGCCCACGCTGCTAAAAGCAAATCGCAGGGAATTGATACCTGTGTTTCTTTTGATTCTAAAATCCAGTCAGAGATGAGATTACTATAATAAAGTTTTTGAAGGCAGGGGTCAGACTTTACTCATCTTCAATATAGATTGATAAATCTACCCTGTTTGTATATATCTGAGACAGGGTATTGCTCTGTCACCCAGGCTGGAGTACAGTGGCATAACCATGGCTCACTGCAGCCTCTGCCTCCAAGGCTCAAGAAATCCTCCCACCTCAGCCTCCCGAGTAGTAGGATTGTAGAGATGGGGTTTCGCCATGTTACCCAGGCTGGTCTTGAACTCCTGGGCTCAAGCAATCTGCCTGCCTAGGCCTACCAAAGTGCTGGGATTACAGTCATGAACCACCGTGCTTGGTCGCAAATCTACCTTATATTGAAGTGTATGCTAGCTCTCAGAATTAAGAAAGAAATTCCTGGCCTGGTGCCGTGGCTCACGCCTGTAATCCCAGCACTTTGGGAAGCTGAGGCGGGTGGATCCCGAGGTCAAGAGATCAAGACCATCCTGGACAACACAGTGAAACCCCGTCTCTACTAAAAATACAAAAATTAGCTGGGCGTGGTGGTGTGGGCCTGTAGTCCCAGCTACTCGGGAGGCTGAGGTGGGAGAATTGCTTGAACCCAGGAAGTGGAGGTTGCATTGAGCCGAGATCGCGCCATGGCACTCCAGTCTGGCAACAGCGAAACTCCATCTCAAAAAAAAAAAAAAAAAAAAAAAAAAAAGCTGAAGAAAGTAGAATATATTTCTTGCCTTCTCCAACAAACTGATGAGGTGATGAGGTGGACTCAGGTGGCCATAGTCCATTAGCAACTAGTTGATAAACATTGACAGATACTCAAAGTGTCTTCCAGATCTCTTTAGCTAAAATGTTGTGCTTATTAGTAAATACAATTTACTAGCATTGAAGAGTTTTAGTGTCAGCATTGAGAACTCACAGAAAGTCAAACTTTTAAGTCTTCATGAGCTTGTATTCCCAAGATGTAGTTGACTTGGCCCAACTTAAATGCAGATGGAAATATATCAAATATAACACTGAGACTCTTTTCCTTCCTTATTTTTTTTCTTTTTTTTTTGAGATGGATTTTTGCTCTTGTGGACCAGGCTGGAGTGCAAGGGCGCGATCTCGGCTCACTGAAACCCCACATCCCGGGTTCCAGCGTTTCTCCTGTATCAGCCTCCCGAGTAGCTGGGATTACAGGTGCGTGCCACCACACCCGGCTTATTTTGTATTTTTAGTAGAGATGGGGTTTCACCATGTTGGCCAGGATGCTCTTGAACTCTTGACCTCAGGTGATCTGCCCGTCCTGGCCTCCCAAAGTGCTGGGATTACAGGCATAAGCCACCACACCCGGCCTTCTTTGTCATTTTCAAAAGTAACTTTACCAAAAGATTGCAAGGTAACATAGTACTAAACAACAAAATGCAAAGAACCATAAAAGAGTTATTTCCCTAAAGTACAAGTTTCTGATTCTAGTATTCTCAACACATTCAGAAAAGAGCTTTGTAGGGCCCAAGTTCCTTCATTGTAAAATAACACTGTTGACATTTTGCCTTAATATAATCAGTATTTAAAAACTGGTTAAGCATTGAGATAGTAAAAAATTTTCAGAAGATGTATGTCTAATTGTTTCAAAGGCCACTTCAATATTTACTTCTTCTACTAAGCCTTCTTTGATTAACCTTAGCTCATACCAACTACTCCCTTTATGTTTCAGTATTTCATATATAGTTTATACTAAAGTTTTATTTATTTATTTATTTCTATTTTTTGGTGAGATGGAGTCTCACTCTGTTACCCAGGCTGGAGTGCAGTGGTGCAATCTTGGCTCACCGCAACCTCCTCCTGCCTCAGTCTCCCAAGTAGCTGGGACTACTACGGGTGTGTACCACCACACCCAGCTAATTTTTGTAGTTTTGGTAGAGGCAGGGTTTCACCATGTTGGCCAGGCTGGTCTCGAGCTCCTGACCTCAGGTGATCTCCCCGCCTCAGTCTCCCAAAGTGCTGGGATTACAGGCATGAGCCACTGCATCTGGCTAGTTTATATTAACTTATTGTGTACTTGCTTTGCTTTACTAGTCATTTCATGTATAAGATATACCTTGTTTTATCACCAAATCATTTGGGGAGAAGGCCTCCAAATTACTTATCTCAGAAATCATAGTTGAGGCTTTATAAATGTTTGTTGTATAAACAGGTTTCACAAACACAATTAACCATAACATTAATGCTTACAAGTGTTATTAAAAACTTAGAAACTTGGTTTTTGTACTATTTGATGATGATTCCCATTTTGAAGTTAAGGAAGTAGGAGCCTACAGAAGATAATGGCAGTAAAAACTTGTGAATTTACAAAGCTATTGGTGTTCTGAATATATGGATAAATCATTATATGAACTTCTGTATGCACAGCATACTTTTTTATTGCTTTGACAGACTTTCAAAAGCATAGATCTTGCTTTGTGGCCACTAGTAGGTGGTAAACTAGCCAGTATAGATTACCCCAGTCACTTAATGATTTACAATTGTTCTAAAGCCCACAGACCAATTTGGGGATAATTGATATATTTAAAATACTGAGTGCTGTAGACTGAATGTTTGTTTCCCCTCAGAATTCATATGTTGAAACCTAATCTCTAATGTGGTGGTATCTGGAGAAGGGGCTTTTGGCAGGTGATTAAGATATGAGGGTAGAAACCTCATGAGTGGAATTACTGCCCTTATAAAAGTCACCCCAGAGATCTCCTTCACCCCCCTTCTTCCCTGTGAAGACACAGTGAAAAGATTACTGTCTATGAAAAAGAAAGCAGGACCTCATCAGACATTGAATCTGCTGGGTGCCTGTCTGAGACTTCCCAGACTTCAGAATGGTAGGAAATAAATTTCCATTGTTTATAACCCACCCAGTCTATCACAGTCTGTTACAGCAGCCTGAATGGACTAAGACACTGAGTTTTCCAGTTAACCCACATGATATATCTTGCCATTTATTTAGATCTTCTTTAATGCCTCTTATAAAGTTTTATCATTTTGTCCAAAGAGGATTTGCACTTCATATATTAGACTCATTTATTCATTAATTCTTGTATTTATGATTACACTTTTGGAGACAGTGTAGATTCATATGCAGTTATAAGAAATAACTGAGAGGTCTTGTGTTCCTTTTATCATTTTCCCCAGCGGTAACATCTTGTGAAGCAGTGCAATATAACAATTGTGATACTGAAAATGTCATTTAAGATACAGAACATTTCCATCACCAAAAAGATTCGTCACATACTGCCATTGTATAGCCACCCCCACTTCCTTCCCCCAACTCCCCTCCTTAACCCTTGGCAACTACTAGTCTGTTTTCCATTTCTACAATTTTGTCATTTCAAGAATGCTATATAAATGAAGTCATACACCATGTAAACTTTTGGAATTAGCTTTTTTTCATTCAGCTTAATTCTCTGAAGATTTATCAAGGTTGTTCTGTGTCAAGAGTTTGTTCCTTTTTATTTTTGAGTAGTATTCCATAGGATGGATATACCACAGCTTGTTTAACCATGACCATTCCCCTGTTGGAGGACATTTGGGTTGTTTACAGTTTTTTTTTTTTTTTTTTTTTTTGCTATTGTGACTAAAGGTACTAAAACATTCAGGTACAGGTTTTTGTGTGAACATAAATCTTAATTTCTTTGGGATAAACTCCATTGCTTCATTTCTCTGGGATAAATGCAATAATGCAATTGCTAGGTTGTACGTTAGTTGCATGTTTAGTTCATGTTTAGTTTTTCAAGAAACTGGCACACTGTTTCCAGGTCCATTGTGCCACTTTATATTCCCTCCAGCAATCTATGAGTGATCCAGTTTCTCTGCATCTTTGCCAGTAATAAGTCTTGAAGTTAGCTAGACTGATTTTTCATATTTTATTCTTCTTTTTAAAAATTGTTTTAGGTATTCTAGATCCTTTGCCTTTCCATAGAAATTTAGAATAATTTTGTCTATATCCACTGTGCCGTAAAGGATTAACCTTGCACAAAGAGAGGTCTGGCCTTTGCCCTCAGCACCTGGGGAGTAATCTCTTAGCCCTTGGAATGTTCTGCCTGATATGAGTGGCTTCCTTTATTTGGACCTTTGGACTGTGTTGCATCAGCTTGACCTTTGGAGGGTCTGGAGACTAAAGTTTGCCATGTGGGTGGTTAACATGTCAAAGTAACTGAATCCCAATAAAAACTCTGGACACCAAGCCTCCAATGAACTTCCCAGATTTAGAATTCTAAATATATTCTCAAACATTGTTGCTGGAAGAAGACAGAGGTGTCCATGATTCAACTGAGAGAGGACAATTGGAAGGTCATGCTTGGAACTTTCCTAAACATTGCTCTATGTGACACTTCCTTAGCTGATGTTAATTGGTATCTTTTCACTGTAGTAAGCTGTAACTGAATGCAACAGTTTACAGTGAGCTCTATGAGTGCTGGCAAATTATCAAACCTGAAGGTGGTCTTAGATATGCCCAAACTTGCAGTTGATGTTAGAAGTGAGGGTGGCTTTGGGACTTCAAAATTTTACATCTACAAAAAAATCTTGCTGGCACTTTGACAGGAATTCTGTTAAACTTATATATCAATTTGTGGAAAATTGACATCTTTATTATGTTGATTGATGAAATCTATGAACATATGTCTTTTAGCTTTTTTTTCTTAGTACTGCATATTTGTTGGTGCTACTATAAATGGATCTTTAAACATTATAACTACTTCTTGTTGGCATATAGAAATGCAGGCTGGGCATGGTGGCTCACACCTGTAATACCAGCACTTTGGGAGGCCGAGGCAGGCGGATCACCAGAGGTTGGGAGTTCGAGACCAGTCTGACCAACATGGAGAAACCCTGTCTCTACTAAAAATACAAAAATACAAAAATACAAAAAAAAAAAAAAAAAAAAAATTAGCCAGGTGTGGTGGTGCATGCCTGTAATCCCAGCTACTCGGGAGGCTGAGGCAGGAAAATCACTTGAACCTGGGAGGCAGATGTTGCGGTGGGCCGAGATTGCACCATTGCACTCCAGCCTGGGCAACAAGAGCGAAACTCCATCTAAAAAAAAAAAATGCTTTTGATTTTTGTGTACTGATTTTGTATCCAGCAACCTTGCTAAATTATCCTTTTTATCCTAAAAAATTATCTGTAGATTTTGAATTTCCTAAATAATCATATCATGTATGAATAATTTCACTTCTGTTTTTTCCTTTGTAATTCTTACATCTTTTATTTCTTCCAATTATAAATTTCAGAAAACTTTAAACTATAAACAAAATGCCTCCAATGTATTGATACCATTAACTAAAGAGATGAATAAAATATCACATAAAGTAAATTATTATGAACAACATAAAACTGGCATCAAGTTACTATATTTTCTTTTTTGATTGATTTCTTAATGATGCACTTCAAAAAGACCCAACTGTGTCAGGTAATGTCCTTCAGTTGCTGACTACCGGTCATGAAAGTTCCTGTCACCTTATGACAGATCCTGTTAGGTTCCGGAGAATCAGTTATGCTCCTAACACTATGATTTCTTCTCATCCTAGTTAAGATCATGTAGAAATAGACAATTTTTTGTTACATTTAGCCTCCAAGTCTACAGTTGTTTTCACTCTGTCTGGTACTACGCTATTTTACTCCCAGTTCTCTCCCCAAAAGCATTTCTTCTCTGAATGTCTTTTTTTTTTTTTTTTTTAATCCCACAATGCAACTGCCTTCTAGATGGCAAGAATTCTTAAAGGATCCTGAACTTATTTACTTTACATCACTAATACATCTTCCATTAATAGAAAAATGCATTGATTTAAAGTAAATAATATATTAATGAATGTGTTACATAAGCAGTAAATTACTACTGTTGACTAGTTTAGAAAATAACACGAGAACATGTAAGATGAGATTGACTACTTAATCCTGGGATAATATAACAAAGTAACAGGATAGAGAGAATTCATGTACAATTAAACTGATATAAAGTCCCACTAAGAACTGATTTACGGGCTGGGCATGGTGGCTCACAGCTGTAATCACAGCACTTTGGGAGGCCAAGGCAGGCGAATCACGAGGTCGGGAGTTTGAGACCAGCCTGGCCAACACGGTGAAACCCTGTCTCTACTAAAAATACAAAAATTAGCTGGGTGTGGTGGTGGGCACCTGTAATCCCAGCTACTAGGGAGGCTGAGCCAGGAGAATGGCTTGAACCCGGGAGGTGGAGACAGAGGCGGAGGCAGAGGTTGCAGTGAGCTGAGATCGTGCCTGCGCTCCAGACTCCAGCCAGGGTGAGGGTGCGAGACTCTGTCTCAAAAAAAAAAAAAAAAAAAAAGAACTGACTTATGAAAAAAATTGAACAGAACCAGGTATGGCTAAACAATTACCAGGAGGGGCTATGAAAATTGTTTACAATTGGCCAGGTGGGGTGGCTCATGCCTGTAATCCCAGCAGCACTTTGGGAGGCTGAGGCGTGGGATCACTTGAGTTCCGTAATTTGAGACCAGCCTGGCCAACATGGTGAAACCTGATCTCTACTAAAAATACAGAAATTAGCTGGGCATAGTGGTGGGCGCCTGTAATCCCAGTTACTTGGGAGACTGAGGCAGGAGAATTGCTTGAATCCGTGAGGCAGAGGTCGCAGTGAGCTGAGATCATGCCACTGCACTCCAGCCTGGGTGACAGAGCAAGACTTCGTCTCAAAAAAAAAAAAAAGTTTACAGTCATAATCCTTACCTTATGGATACATGGATATTGAACTCAATCCTAAAGAGACATTTCAAAACTCTAACTGGGCTTTTCCTATAGGGGCTTTTCCTATATATATATATAAAAATATATATATATATCCTATATATATATAAAAATATATATATCCTATATATATATATATATATATATATATATATTTTTTGCCACTGTCCTGATGACCCATGGGCTAAAATCATTAGTGCTCAATAAATTAAGTTTTCCTCTTCTGGAATTAAATTTACTTCTGGGTCTATAAATATTTACAATCTTGGGGTTTGAGATATTGTAATGGATGTAAAGTATATTTTACATGTGTTACACAATTTGTTGAAAACATGATTTCCTACTTCTTTGCTTTGTATACTGGCTCTAAGCAACATTTTAAATTTAATTATGAGCCCATGCCAGGTGTGGTGGCTCACACCTGTAATCCCTGCACTTTGGGAGGCTGAGGCGGGCGGATCACAAAGTCAGGAGTTCGAAACCAGCCTGACCAACATGGTGAAACCCCATCTCTACTAAAAATACAAAAATTAGCCAGGTGTGGTAGTGCGTGCCTGTAATTCCAGCTACTCAGGAGGCTGAGGCAGGAAAATCACTTGAACCCAGGAGGTGGAGGTTGCAGTGAGCCTAGATTGTGCCACTGCACTCCAGCCTGGGCAACAGAGGGAAACTCTGACTCACAAATATGGTAATAGACATCCACACAAAGACCTAAATTAAGAGACAGAACTATAAAATTCTAAAAAAAAAAAAAAAAAAAAAAAAAAATTATGAGGCCATGAAAGTTCTTTTTTTTCAAGTGTTTTCAAATCAGGTGATAATTATTATATTTAGATCTTGTTAAAGTAGAAAAGGATTGGAATTATTTCCCAAAGACTCTCAAATATATCCCTTGGGCATCACTATAGGTTGATGCCATCTATTATTTTATTTCTGTTTCACAGAGAAAAGTTAAAAAGTCATATTGATGGGAAACACCTGTGAATCCACTTATAAGATTAATCCAGAGGAGTAAATCTGCACATGAAAAAAGGAAGATGATGGCTACTGAAAGATGTCTTGAGTTGGTCAGATTTCAATACTTTTGAGCCAACAATTTATATCCATCAGTAGAAACACAGGATTGTGGAAATGTTTACCCAAGAGAAGTTGTAAATGAACGAAAACCTATAGCATCAAGACAAAGATACTTTGGGAACCACAATAATAAAGAATGCTATGACTCATTTACTAGAAAAAATACTTAAAAATTCTAACAATGGGGGCTAACAAATGATAAACTTCTACAGTGACTTAATAGTAAACATTTTAATAATATCATATTAAAATACAGCAGTAAAGCTACCTTTGCTTAATAGTTATTTATTCATACCCTCTATTGAAAAAAGCATGTGGGATGACATATATACATTATAGTAGAAAAAAGGGATGAAGAGTAAACAAAGTAGAGAAAGGTGGAGATGTGGTAAGGGCTTGTTCATTTGCCAGTTTATGGCTAAACATTTGGCTCTGAGTTTCCTATTGACGATTGTTTATTTATTTATTTTTTTAAGACAGGGTCTTGCTCTGTCACTTGGGCTGGAGTGCAGTGGTGTGATCATGGCTCACTGCAGCCTCCATCACCCAGGCCCAAGTGATCCTTGCATCTCAGCCTCTGGAGTAGCTGGGACCACTGGCATGCACCACCATGCCTGGCTAATTAAAAAAATATTTTTGTAGAGACAGAGTCTCCCTATGAGGTTTTTTTTGTTGGAGTAGTGTGCCCAGAGTCTCACTCTGTCATCCAGGATGGAGTGCAGTGGCACTATCACGGCTTACCCACAACTTCAAACTCCTGGGCCCAAGTGTTCCTCCTGCCTCAGCTCCTGGAGTAGCTGGGACTGCAGGAGCTCACCACCATACCTGGCTAATTTTTTATTTTTTTTGGAGACAGAGTCTTGCTCTGTCACTCAGGCTGGAGTGCAGTGCATGATCTCAGCTTACTGCAACCTCTGTCTCCCAGGTTCAAGTGATCCTCTTACCTCAGCCTCCCAAGTAGCTGGGATTACAGGTGTGCACCACCACGCCTGGCTAAGTTTTTGAATTTTTCATAGAGACAGGTTTTTGCCATTTTGGCCAGGCTGATCTTGAACTTCTGGCCTCAAGTGATCTGCCCGCCTTGGGACCCCAAAGTGCTGGGATTATAGACATAAGCCACTGCGCCCAGCCCCCAGCTAATTACAAATTTTTTTTTTTTTGTAGAGACAAGGTCTTGCTATGTTGCCCAGCTGGTCTCGAACTCCTGGCCTCCAGCAATCCTCCTGCCTTGGCCTATCAAAGTATTGGAATTACAGGCATGAGCCACTGTGTCCAGCCCCTATTGACAGTTACAAAGAGGGATACACAATTGATTATGATTTATCACTTCTAGGTGGTAAAAGTTAATCACCTATAGAGAATAGTTGTATTTTTATGGTTGTGTTCTCTGTGGAGACTTTTGACACAACACTAAAAATCAACTCAGGAGAAGTAACTCAGAGGAACATTAAGATAATGTGTTTTAGATGACTTGATAGTCTGTACTAGCCTGGCTTGCTCAAGGGGTAAAATCAAGCATTATCTAAAGGAATGCACAGACACTATCCTTTAGACAATCATATCAATATTATTTTAATTTTTGTCCAAAAAGGATTGTGTAACAGAAAGTTTGAAGTTGTATTTTCTAGCAAGAACCTGGATGACAGATTATTCTGCTATTTCCGGATACATCAATATGCTTTAACATCCACTCTTGAAATTGTGAAGCCAAACCAGGATATGTGTCCGAAGAGATGGCCCCTCAACCTGCCAAAAGAGGGTAGGAAGTCCCTGGGGGAAGGAAGGGCCAAGATTTCCTCAAAAAACGCAGTTTTCAATTCACACCTACATATGAATGAATAGATTACAGAAGTCCAAAATTTGATGGCATGTATGTAAAATTATCAGCCTTGATAGTACTCTAGCCTTATAATATTATATGTGAATAGCCCACAGAATATGAAGACTTTTTGTTTATTTATTTATTTTTGAGACGGATTTTTTGCTGTTGTTGCCCAGGCTGGAGTGCAATGGCACAATCTCGGCTCACTGCAACCTCCGCCTCCTGGGTTCAAG
>NW_012103732.1:3665017-3685713 GCF_000951045.1 Mandrillus leucophaeus | reverse complement strand
CCTGGATAATTTTGCATTTTTAGTAGAGACGGGGTTTCCCCACATTGGTCAGGCTGGTCTTGAACTCCCGACCTCAGGTGATCTACCTGCCTCAGCCTCCCAAAGCGCTGGGATTACAGGGCGACAGCCACCATGCCCAGCCTAAGACTTTTTAAAATTCAATTTTAAGCAACTAGATTTTAAGTTTTAATATGTATTTCTAATAATTATTATCATCATTAATAAACAAAAGGGAAAGTTAAAAGTATTTACTATATTCCTGATATGGCACTGTGCCCCTTCATACACTAATTCATGTACCCTGAAAAATAATCTCTCAAAACAGGGGTATTACCCTCATTTTGCTGATGAAGAAACTGAGGTCTGTAGAGGTCATACAGTAAAGGCCATAGTGCTTAGTAAGTAAGAATATAAGTGCCATGAAGGCAGGAAGTTTGTTTTGTTGACCCTTTACTCCTATTTCCTGTGACAGTGCTGACACATAAGAGGCTCCCAATAAATCCTAGTTGAAGTAGCTGAGTCCAGATCCCAGGCTCTTATCTACAGCACAGGGCTATTAAAATATAAGCCAATTGGTGGTTTCAGTGTAAGACAGTGTGAATGCTTACTTCTTTCTGAAAGTAATGAGATCTATTTCATTTACTACTTGTGTTAGCACAGAAAGTGGGAAAATAATATACCACATTGGTATACCAGTGTGGAATTTAGAAGCCATTTTGGTGCAATCAGAAGTTTTAATAAGGATAAATATTCTCTATATGTCATATATTAATATTTTACACACACACACACACACACACCCCAACTGTAGACTGAACCCCTAAAGGGTCCCAGAAAGTTCACAATTATCCACTGATGATCAATGAGGAATAATATTTGAACATATGGATGGTCCAACAAAAGAACAGACTCAAATGGAAAACATTTTTTTTACTGAGAGGTCACCATTATACCAGAAAAACAGAATATAAAGCATTAAATGTATGTTTCTATTAAATTTCTGCAGGGGTTTCCTTTCCTCCCTTTATTCCTTCATTAATTTAATTTTTTAGAGACAGAGAAAACTTGTTGTATGATCCAGGATTCCTGGTTGTATTTTTTTTAAAGATGGGCACAGAACACAGAATTGAGCATACTAGCCATGTCAACAAATAAAACAATGACCTGTGCCACCGTGATATGATATGAAGCAGTTAAGGCAACAGAGAAAGTTAAGAAATCTGCATTCTTTCTTTCTTTACATTCATATAATTATCTTTTTTGCTAAAACAGCACTTTGAATATGTTTTGAGTGTGATATGATG
The DNA here is from genome assembly GCF_000951045.1 of Mandrillus leucophaeus. Classification (NCBI taxonomy): domain Eukaryota; kingdom Metazoa; phylum Chordata; class Mammalia; order Primates; family Cercopithecidae; genus Mandrillus; species Mandrillus leucophaeus. The sequence continues at coordinate 3,684,409 of NW_012103732.1, read as the reverse complement.
AGTATTTGCTCTGGGCGGACTAAAGATAGCAATCTTAGATAAGCTACAAACACAAACCTATTGGAGAAAAGAGCCTCAAGGTCAATGCTTCTAACTTTAGATAGCCAATCAATAGGTCATTTCCTAAACATGAGGTTTCTCTGTAATCATTCCAGCTCAGTATTTTTAAAGAGAATCATTTTCTCCAACATAGCTTCTTGTAGACTAACACAGAAGGCAACATTTTCACTTTTATATTAACTCATATCTTTCCTGACATGAAGAAACAATCGAAGGATGAAGGGAAGCATGTGGGTCTCGGTTGAAATATGCTAAACTCTAAAAATCTTATTTTTCATCTTTAAAGATGAAATAGGCCGGGCGTGGTGGCTCACACCTGTAATCCCAGCACTTCAGGAGGCCGAGGCAGGTGCATCATGAGGTCAAGGGATCAAGACCATCCTGGCCAACATGGTGAAATCCTGTCTCTACTAAAAATACGAAAAAATTAGCTGGGCATGGTAGCGTGCGCTTATAGTCCCAGCTACTCAGGAAGCTGAGGCAGGAGAATAGCTTGAACCCAGGAGGCGGAGGTTGCAATGAATTGAGATTGCGCCACTGCACTCCAGACTGGCAACAGAGCGAGACTCCGTCTCAAAAGACAAAAACAAAAAAAAAAAACAAAAAAAGATGAAGTAGAGAAAATGTTAAAAATCTAATGTGAAAAAAATATGTATAGGATGATGCAACCCCAAGACACTCACTAAAGTGTAGTATCTAAAATGATTGTTAGAGAATGTTTAAAAATTTTTGGGAACAACTTTCACTTGAATTTTAAACTTGTATTTTATACATGCAAGACCAAACACTATATATACTCCACAATAAAAAATAATTCACATTTTATTTCAGAATTGCATTTGACCCAAATATAACAGGTCAAGATTCATGATCAGAAGAAATATGTAACTTATTCAGAAAGGTGAGTCTCTAGCAATTTGAATTTATAAGTAAAGAAAGCAGTTCTAGAAAAAATAATTTATTTAAAAGTCAGTTTTAGTATTCCTAACTATGGACTATAGCTTTTTTTCCTATACCACACAGTTCAGAGCAGCTGCATGGACTGTCATAATAATACATAATTACACATTTAAAAAGAGTATTCTATACTTGAATCTTATGAAATTATTTAGTAGGACAAATAAGATATATCATTATGTAGTATCAGTTCTTTAGTTTAAAAAATTATCTCTAAAAAAGACTGAAATAATCTTACAAGGCAAATTAAAAATTTCAGATGAAAACTATTTTAGATTTTCACAAGGGTGAAAAATAAGAATCTTCATATTCCTTAATTTATATAGCCATAGTCGCTCTTGTATTATTTAATAATCTCTCATGCCAAAAAGAAAAAAATAATGTTTTTTTAAATTTTTTTATGAGGTCTCTGGTGAAATCTTTAACTATTGAAGTTTTAGGCCCCAGAGCAAGATTCTACAAATTTAAAACCCCTAGAAATGTAGACAGATGCTTAATTACACTGTTACATATGGTGGCAAACACACACAATTTAAGTGGATATTTTTATAAGCAATTCTCATTTAAAACAATGTTGGAATTGAAATTAATTTGTAACTATGTCATTCTTACTAATAAAATTGCTCTTTTCAGCCAATATTTTTTTCAATATTTCTCCTTACCTAGGTTTAGCACAATGATTTAATTATCTAATTTCTGCAAATACATTCAAACATGAAGATTTTCTTCTGGTTAGACTCTCAAGTTCCAAAGGTTCTCTTTAAAAAAAAAATTCATAAAATTTAGTGATACATCATGTATAGTGATGTGATTCTAATGTTTCAAACAGATACCGAAAAACAAATTTGAATATATAATATTCTAAGAAAACAAACCCAGAAGTATTAAGTTTAAAAATACATTTTATTTTTAAAATAATTTCAAACTTACAAAGAAGTTGCAAGAATAATAGTTACTGCTTGAACATCCATTACCTAGATTCAACAATTTTAAAAAACATTTGTCACATTTGTTTATCACTCACTTTTTCACTTTGTGACACACGTATGTGTATATACACACATACTATTATTCTGAACTACTTGACAGTAAGTTGCAAATATCATGCCCTTCAGTAGTATGTACTTCCCAACAGCAAGAAAATTCTCTCATGTAACCACAGTAGAGTTATCAAATTCAGAAGATTTTCCATTGATACTGTATTTTTTAGTCTACCATTTGTATTAACATGTTCATCCTGCTAGTTAGTTCTCCTTATAGCCCTTTTTAGTCTCTAGCACAGGATCCAGTCCAGGATCACCTTTTTTTCCCCCGGAGACAAGTCTTACTCTCTCACCCAGAGCTGGAGTGCAATGGTGCAATCTGAGCTCATTGCAACCTCTGCCTTTCGGGTTCAAGCAGTTCTGCCTCAGCCTCCAGAGTAGCTGAGATTACAGGTGTGTGCCACCAGACCTGGCTAATTTTTGTTTTTTTTCTTTTTTTTTTTTTTGAGATAGAGTCTCGCTCTGTTGCCCAGGCTGGAGTGCAGTGGTGTGATCTTGGCTCACTGCAACCTTTGCCCCTCCAGGTTTCAGCAATTCTTTGCCTCAGCCCCCGGAGTAGCTGGGATTACAGGCGCTTGCCACCATGCCTGGCTAATTTTTTTTTTTGTATTTTCAGTAGAGACGGGGTTTCACCATCTTGGCCAGGCTGGTCTTGAACTCCTGACCTTGTGATCCACCCGCCTCGGCCTTCCAAAGTGCTGGGATTACAGGCGTGAGCCACTGCGCCTGTATTTTTTAGTAGAGATGGGGTTTCACCATGTTGACCAGGCTGGTCTCAAACTCCTGACCTCGGGATCCACTGGCCTCAGCCTCCCAAAGTGCTGGGGTTACAGGCATAAGCCACTGCACCCACCCCACAGTTTTTTTTTTTTTTTTTGGAGACGAAGTCTCCCTCTGTCACCCAGGCTAGAGTGCAGTGGCACGATCTCAGCCCTCCACTTCCCGGGTTCAAGCGATTCTCCTGCCTTAGCCTCCCTAGTAGCTGGGACTACAGGCACCCACCACCATGCCTGGCTAATTTTTGTATTTTTAGTAGAGATAGGGTTTTGCCATGTTGGCCAGGCTGGTCTCAAACTCCTGACCTCAAGTGATCCACCTCCCTCGGTCTCCCAAAGTGCTGGGATTACAGGCATGAACCACTGTGCCAAGCGTAGTATCGCATTTTGAAAACGATTACGATTTAATAGATGCCAGGGATGGTGGCTTACACCTGTAATCCCAGCACTTTGGGTGGCTGAGGCAGGTGGATCATGTGAGCTCAGAAGTTCAAGACCAGCCTGGGCAACACCGTGAAACCACATCTCTACAAAATATACAAAAATTAACCAGGGGTGGTGGTGCACGCCTGTAGTCTCAGCTACTTAGGAGGCTGAAGTGGGAGGACTGCTTGAATCCAGGAGGAGCCTGCGGCTGCAGTGAGCTGTGATCAAGTGACCACACTCCAGCCTAGGTGACAGAGTCAGAACCTGTCTCAAAAAAAAAAAAAAATTAATAATTATTTCTTATTTTAATACAATTTTACAGGCTTTTAAAAGTTTTATTTGACATCTTTCATAAGATTTATTTTATTTCAATCTGAACTTCAGAGTGACAACACTAATTCTATCACTAAGTTTTATGACATTTTAAGTATATTATGTTAGTAAAAACATAAGAATATGATTAAAATATGCTTGGCTAAGTTTACATATCTACCACTGAATGATTACATTGAATACTCATCCTTCATTTTATAAAGAAACTTACAACCCAGGAAAGAAGGAAATTCCCTGCTATCTGAATGCATGCCTTCCTTTTATTTTGCTATTAGCTCTTGGAGGGTTAAATGTAGTAAAATTAAAATCAGTTAAATTTTCCACTTGTTAGGAGTTCTAGTAAAAGAGTTGATGGAGAGGAGATTGAAATCAGTGACTGAAGTGAAGTTTCCAAAATATTTGAGGCTTATATTTAACTATGATAATTTTCCTCTACAGTCATTAGAAAATGTAGAATTAACTGCATACACGGATGCTGAGGGCTTAGAAATAGTGTACACAGCTGAACTGAGGGACTTAAAATTTAAGATCTATTTCTGGCTACTCTATCAATATGCTTGAAGTTCTAGACAAGCTATTTAACTTTAATTTGTCCCAATTTCTTTATTCCTAAAGTCGGAAAGAATATTGTTTACCATACCAGTAGACTACTAGCATTTTAGATTGGTAACCTATGGAAATTGAAATATAAAATGCAGCAAAGAACCACAAGCATATCTTATTATAAAGAGTCACTGTAAGCAAATTATTTACCCAGGAGAACAAAGAAAGGACTTTTACTGGTCTACCTATGTTTGTTATAGAAAAAAGTAGAAAACATATAAGTTAAAAAAAATTGAAATCACCAATAATCCTACTGTTCAGAAATAACAACTTGGAACATATCTTTTCAGACTTTTTTTTTTGGACACACAAACATTCATTTTATTATTATTTTTGTTTAAAAATACATTATTTTATTAATGGAAAAGCTAACCCTATTTCAAAACAAATGCATTTTTAAAATTATACTATACAGAGGGTTCTTATCCTGGCAGTTGGTTAACCCTCACATTGGTCACAATGATAAACTCTGGACAAAATATACAATACATCTATTTGATAGGATTGGAGAAGCAACCAAAAGCAGGCAGAGACTGGAAGAAACTAAACCCTTCAAAGAAGGGCTCTGCACTGAGTGGCCCTTCGGCTGAGAGACCTGCCTTCTTGCATGTGCAGGCTAGCCAGAACCCAAGCAGAAGGCTGCAATTTTATTGGCTTAAGGTATCAAAGGATGGAGTCTGGGGGTGCCAAAACAGCTGGAAACCAGGAAGGTAAATTCCTAACAAAAAGGCACCAACTATGAATGGGAACAATTCCAAATCTGTGTATAAATTCTTCTTAATTTTTTTGGTTAAATTTCGAACTATGTTTGCATGGGAAGACTCAAAGGAGCTGACAAAAGGCTTACAGCTAGAAGTCTGAAGAACATGAGCAGAGATTTAGGCTCTGCTGAAGGACAGATGGTTTAGACTTGGTATCTTGCCAAATTAAAGAGGCTTGATGAATACCTCGGGCTTTCCCCTGCAACCCATAAAGGCCATTCCTTAGGAATAAAGATAATGTCACAGGTCCCAGTGTTTACCCTAAAATTAAGGGCAAAACTCATCATAGCAAGTTGTAAAACCAAGCCTCAACATAGGCAAGGTAATCAGCCACTAGATGCCCACTAGAACAAAAACCAACACTCTTCAGAAGAATATGACAGAATCCAGAGACTCAACAACTCATAATTCACAATGTCCAACATATAAGAACTTGCTGAGTATGCAAAGAAAAAAGAAAGGGCTGTACTGTTCTACCTATGTTTGTTATAGAAAAAAGTAGAAAACATGTAAGTTAAAAAAAATTGGAATCACCAATAATCCTACTGTTCAGAAATAACAACTTGGAACATACGAAGGAGGGAAAAAAATAAAGAAAACTACAGAAACAGACTTGAAGATAACCCAAATGTTGGAATTAACAAACAAAGACTTTAAATAAACTATTATATACATGTTCAAGGACTTGAGGAAGTGGCTATAATGGGCTAAAAACAGAATACGTTAACAGACAAATTGCAACTTTAGAACACCAAATGGTGATTGCTGAACTACGAAGTATGATATCTGAAAGAAAAATTCACTGGATGGACTTAGTAACAGACTGAAAAAGACTGAAGAAAACCTCAGTGAACTCGAAAACTGATCAATGGGAATCATCTACACTAAAGAAGAGAGGAAAAAGAGACTGGGAAAAAAGATAAACATAAGTTACCTGTGAATCTGTATAAAGTCAACTAATTTATATGTAACTGGAGTCCCAGAGTAGAGAAAACAGAGAATAGGGGAGAAAAAAAAAAATCTGAATAAATTATACTCCTGAATCCCAAATTTGGTGAAAAACATTAACTTAAGAATCAAAGAAGCCCAGCAAATACTAAACAGGATAAATGCAAAGAAAATCCGTAACTAGGCTGGGCATGGTGGCTAATGCTTGGACTCCAACACTTTGGGAGGCCAAGTGAGAGGATCCCTTGAGCTCAGGAGTTCAAGTCCAGCTTGGGTAACACAGCGAGGCCTTTCTCTACTAAAAATAAAAATAAATTATCCAGGCATGGTGGCGCATGCCTACAATCCCAGCTGCTTGGGAGGCTGAGGCAGGAGGATTGCTTGAGCCCAGGAGATCAAGGCTGTAGTGAGCTATGACTGTGCCACTGTACTCTAGCCTTGGTGACAGAGCAAGATCATGTCTCAGAAAAAACAAAAACAAGGCCGGGTGCGTATGAAAATGTTCACAGAAGCTTCACTTATAAAAGCCAAAAACTGTAAATGGCACAAATGTCCATGAACAGGAACATGCACAAGCAAATCGTGATATATTTCCAAAATGGACACTACTTAGTAATTAAAAAGAACCAACTATTAATACATGTAACAGCCTGGAAATGAGTATATGCTATATATGTCATTCATATGAAATTTAAGAGCAGGCAAAAAACATCTAAGGAGATAGAAATTAGAACAGAGGTTGCAGGGTGAGGTGGGGTGTAGAAGGGGAATGGATTGAAAGGAAGTAAGAAAAGTTTGGGGGTGATGGAAATGTTCTAGATCTTTATTAGGGTGGTAGTTACATGTATACAATTTAAAAAACTCAACCATTTGTATACTGAAGATTTTATTTTATTATCTATAAAATTTATGTCTAAAAAACAAATCAGAAGAAAAATTAAAAGGGCAGCTGGGTGCGGTGGCTCATGCCTGTAGTCCCAGCACTTTGGGAGGCTGAGGTGGGTGGATCGCTTGAGGTCAGGAGTTCAAGACCAGCCTGGCCAACATGGTGAAAACCCATCTCTACTAAAAATACAAAAATTAGCTGTGCGTGGTGGTGGGTGCCTGTAATCCCAGCTACTCAGGAGGCTGAGGCAAGAGAATGGCTTGAGCCCAGGAGGCGGAAATTGCAGTGAGCTGAGATTGCACCACTGCACTCCAGCCTGGGTGACTGAGCGGGACTCTGTCTCAAAAAAAAAAAAAAAAAAATTAAAAGGGACTAGACTTCATATACAGATATCGTAATGAAAGTACCATACTTTATATACCAATAGAATATTTAATTTATATCAATGAATAAAACTCATTGCCCTAGGACACAGTTTTTTATCTTTATGCAAAATCATTGGCCTTGCCAGAGATTAAACCCTCCTAGAAGTACTAGAAACTGAGCTAATCAGTCTATGTCAGTCTTTTTTCCCCCCTCTAGTCATCAATTATTTTAAAATTTGGCAAATTAATATGTCTGCAATAACTGGATGGTGCTTGGTAATTTTGCTTTAAGAAGATGGACTCATTTATTAATCTGCAAAGACCAATCTAAAATAAATGCTAGCAAAATTACAAAATCACCCTATTTGCTTATAAAAGGGTGACATTCTCATCATGTATCCTTGGTGACTCTTCAAGTAAAGTATTTACCAGATGAATATGGTGTTATGTTCAACATTCATAGGTAACATAGATAGTTGTGGTACTTGTGAACTTGGCAATGATAAAGACAGTGTAAGATTACTTTATCACTAATGATTGGCAAAATTTCCTGAGGACGTTGAGAATTATAGTCCCAAAAGGACAGTCCAGTGAAAATTCATCAACCTTTTTTATTATATAGACTACTAATAAGAGTCATTACATCCCAAGGCAGCAGAACTAATGAGTATGTAATAATTCAAACTCTACGACATTTTAACAAGATATATGAAAATGAAGTAACAAAAATAGGAAACAGACCTAATGTTTTCCAAGAATAAAAGGATAAAATACAGTATTTTTTATTTGAGTTGATACAAAAGGTACTTGAAGTTCAAATACAGTTTGGTACTAAACTGTCCTAATTCAAAGAAGTTTCAAGTAACTCTTAATTGGAGGATCCTGGTGTGGTAGGACTAAATAAATTAATCTGCAATTTTCTCCTAGTTTTTCAAAGGGAAATTGGAAGAAGTAGTTCTTTCCATCATTGGCCTCCCTTTGAAGTTGAAATGCTTACATTGGTTGAAAATCACTGATTTAAACTCATTTTTAATAATCAGAACAATAATTTTGATTAAGTAAAATAAACTCAATCCTCTATTAGGGTACTATTTCTCAGATTAAAAAGTGATCTGGATTTCTGTCATCTTTTATTTCATCAGTTGCTGTCAGAGTGGGGAAAAATTATATTGGAGAATCTTTAAGAAATTGGTTGACCACATTTAGCAAAATTACCAAATCAACTGTATATTTCCAACAATTTTACAGATAGTTCATGGTGAAGATGGTACTCTAGATCTGTTGGTAGTCAGATGGTATATAACTGGTTGACTTATTCAATAGTCACCATTTCCTAAAGTTTAGTCCTAATTAGGAACTCTGGCTTTGCAGGATGTCAGCAGTTGCTGATTTAAAGTTCTGATTTAAAGGCTACAATGTGCTGAGGTACCCTATGATGCACAGAAGGAATTTAATGTGTACCATCTCCCAAACTATTTGACCAATGAGTTTCTCCTGGGACAGTTTTGAGGACTTTTATTTACAAAACACACTTTGGAAAATTGTAGTCTAGAGGTAATGTAGATAGACATGAACTAGAGTTGTAGCAGGTGGAAGAAAAGGAGATAACAAAAATGAGAAAGAGCATATGTTGCTTATGTCCCATTTCTCAGTGCTAGTTTCCTTAAATGTAACATGTTTTCTTTCGGCTTTAACCCTGTGCAAGTTATTTGATCTCTCTCTCTTTTTTAATAGTAAAAATGGGGCCAACAAAAATAATACTTACATTATAGGATTTGTAATGAGAGTTAACGTTGATGTATGTAAAGTGCAAGTATGGTGCCTGACATGATCCTGTTTGAAAAATGAGAGTGAGGATTGTTATTTGAATATTTTGGTACAACTTATATGAACTAGATGTTTTCTTTTTTTTTTTTTTTGAACTAGATGTTTTCTTCTGGTCACATATAAAAAGACATTAATTCTTCTTTTGCAATATTGATTTCCAAGTGAAAGATTCTGAGAAGGCCTGCTCATAAGAAGCCTGCTCACCTTTATTGAACCCAGCATTTGACCAAGGAATCTGTCTATTACTGGAGCATCTTGGCACTACTGGTTTCACAGAAAAATATAGTTATTTGTATAGCACTTGATAGTTTCTGGTTATCCTCACATATATTATCAGAGTTTATCCTTATAACAAACCAGTGAGGCTGGTGATGCAGAAAATATCACCTCTAAATTATAGACATAGAAACTGACCAAAGAGGTTAAATGAACTGCCAAAGGCCATAGAATTGGCAAGTGCCAGTGACTGAACTCACACCCATGTTTTTGGCTCTAGGGTGAGTATGTTGAATCACTTGAATGAATGACTGACTCAGATAGGGGCTCTTGATTTTGCATTTTAAAATAATTTAGTTCAGTTCAATAAACACTTATTGACTTTTGTATGCTGGACACTGTGCTAGGTGTGAAGATACAAAAATGAATGAGACATAGTCTGTCCTTGAAGAGCTTATAACATAGTGCTACTCAGAAAATCAGAAAACAGAAAAAAAAAAAAAGAAAACTGATGAGTCTGAGTCATTTTTTACGGTAATTAACTTCTTGAAATGCTTAATGGCATCTAGTTTTCCAGTGGCCACCAGAAAATAGTTTATGGTGACCATAAGGCAAGGGCTCTGTGTTATAGTTGAAATTTGAAGAACCCCCTCTAAGGTGAAGCTGGTGGTCCTTCCTATCTTTATTTTACAGTCATTAACACTATGCCATACTGTAAGGGAGAATGCCATAGGAGCATATTTTTTCTATAACCTTTCTTTCCTCAGCCTGACATGTCTTCCCTTATTTGTGTCCATGTTTTCTTTCTCAACAGATCACAGAAATGTTCTTTCTACTTGAGAATGCCTAGGTGTGGGAACATCACATAAAAAATACCTTTTTCCTCTTAGATATCATGATATTTTTATGATATTTCCCCCATTCCTTTTAGCATACTATGTTTCCCAAACTTCTTATTTATCTTGACTACCTATTTAATTGCTAATGTCTGTTTTTCATAAAATTATTTGAAGACACTCTTGGCATAAGACCCCTCCATTCTTCCTTATCAAATCCCTCCTTGTTACCTGCAAAACTTATCATCACTTTGCTGTATAGAAACTTTCTTTTAAAAAATCATTGATTAGTTTTCTGACTGCATTCTGAGAACCATTTTTCCCGTCTTATGCCTGCAGCCTTCTGTTGCCAAAAGATACTGCCGATTACTTTCTCACCGACATGTTAGTCATAGCTTCAGATTCACAATCCTATCACCACTCTGACTACTTCTTTTTTGTGTCTAGTTCCTGGTTCCTCTTGAAAATATCTTTTGTAGCTGCAGTGTGGTGGAAAGCACACTGGACTTGTAAACATAATCTTTGGGTGAGACATCTAGTTCTAACACTTTCTAGCTTTATGATTCTGCACAAATCACCTTACAGAGCCTCTGTTTCTTCATGTATAAAATTGAGATAATAATAGTACCATTTCATACCATTGTTCTTGAGAACTCTATGAGATAATATTTGTGAAAGGATTTTATACATTCTGAAGCACCATCCAAATGGAAATATTAATTGTCAGTTTCAGATATATGGGATTTTTGTGTTCTTTATTCTCTATATTATCTCTAAGAGCTTGTTTCTTTAGTTAATATTATCATTTGCATATACATGACCATGTAAATATATAAACTAGAAGCTGGCTTGAACCAATGTATAGGACACCTTCACAGTTATAATATGCCAGTAGTGGAAAACTTTATGCTGTCCTTAGTATCCATTTTCCTCACTTTCTCACTATGGTCAGTAACTCTGTCACTAAGTATTTGAGTCCTTAATCCTTGTGTCACATTCAAATTTCCTCTCTTTAGGGCCTATAGTGGGGGCTTGTTAGTTTTTCCCCAGTTCCCAGCATCTCATTCCCCTTCCATGGCTTAGAGAAATTTCACCTTTGAAGACCAGTTAGTAATATGCAAGGGAAAGGGCAAGACATTTGGTTGGATTAGTGTGTTTTTGTCAATTTTCCTGGAGAAAACAACCTAAGTCAGTGATGTTATATTACTCTGCAGTAGAAAGACAGTATATTATTTTTAAGTAGTTAAATGAAGTGCAGTAGCAGCCACAGGACTAGGGACTAGACAGCCTCAAAGTATGAAAAAAATGGAAGGGCCACATACAACACCCTTAGCTAAAGGAGAGCCACTTTTTCTACTTTCTCACTTCCTGTCTCAGTCACTCTTCATCCCATTATCCTGTTAAATGTTTGTTGTAACACTTACTAATATACTAAATCATTTATTTAGGCATTTATTCACTAGCTTGTATTTTGGCTCATGTTTATTGTCCCTCTCCTCTGACTAAAATGTAAACTCCTTTAGGGCAGGAACTTTGCTATGTCTGCACTGTGTCTCCTCCCAGTGCCTAGAAGGGTGCCTCACACAGAGAGGCATGCAATTAACACTTGTTGACTGACTGACTGGTAAAGTCTTGATGTAGTGCGAGCTCCACAAATATTAAACTGAATTAAAAATGAATTACAGACATTTTCTGAGATAAGTAGTTAACTTCAAATGTTATATTTTCCAGAGAAAAGAATACACTGTTATGAAAAAATTTCAAAATTATTTAAATGCTTTTTAAAAAATGTAGGTGCTAAGTTCCAAACATTAAAAATGACAAGATAATGCACATTTTGCTTCTAACCTGCTATAAGTCTGCTATTCTCAGTAACCCAATCATTTGAGTGAAATGATAATAAAAAATACGATTGTTAAAAGCTTTTGGAAATAGAGGAAACATAATTTTAACTGTGTATTTGGTTAAAAACTGAATTCAATGCCACTTTCTGGCTTCTGTATTAATAGTATTCTCATTAAAAAGAGCTATCTCTATTCCATGGAAATAATTTTAAGGATTCATGTACTATTCACACTTACTTTGGAAAAGTATGGTAAAAGGAAGAAATAAGACACTGTTCATTATCTTGATTTTTAACATATCTTCACATTTAAATAGATTTTTAAAAGAAACAAAAAAGCAACACTCCACACATCTTTCTTTTGTTTCCCCAAACAAAGATAGACTAACACTACCCACAGTGCTATATGGCAGAGTTTTAAAATTTGTTCAGGATGTAGCTTAGGCCCTTGCACAATCATTTATAAGCTTTTTTTTTTTTTTTTTTTTTTTTTTTTTTTTAAAAAACTTAATTTTGGAGGACCCTTGTTTTTCAATTAGGAGTTACCAGGGCTATTCATTTGTTAGCTGGAGCTTGTTAAGGTCAGGAACCACCCATGTCTTTTTCATTTCTCCATGCTGTCCTCACTCCCCACCAGGGGTTAGTTGCCTAGCATGCGTCATGCCTCAGTAAGTGTGAACTGCGGATATGGAAGATGAGCCTCTGTAAAAAGTGCGACTTCCATATGTCAGAGAGAAGACTGAAAATTGTATATGGGAGTAAGTTAACACTCTCCAGTATCTGTAGATCTGAGATAAGATGGATGGAATATCAATACCATAAAGACGATGGCCTCTCTCAGGCCACAGATAATAGTACCAAACTCCCAACTAGTTTGCAGTAGCAAACTGCTTCCTTTTGATTTTGTTAGGCATCTGCAATTATTCTCAGAAAATCTGCACAGGAAGTGGGAAAACTGGGATGCAGTTACTGTTGGTAAGATAGACGGATTAGGCTACTGGCCTAATGCTAGTAAGCAAGGTGGATAGTAAGTTCCCTTAAACCTTACTGTCTTTCTTCTAGACCTATCATATTTGATCTTTCATGACATGTCCTATACTTTGTCAGCAATCAACAGCAAATATATTAGAAAAATGGTTATGATAATTACATCCCAATATAGAAATGTTAAAAAAAAATCAGTAACTTGTGGTCTAAGTACAACGCTGTCCTGAAGAATACAGGTTATGCCATAATCTTATATGAACTTGGTTAACTTTAGTCCAAACATTTCCTGAGTGCCTTGTATATGCCAGACACTGTTAGGCAATGGGCATATAAAGTAAAACAAGACATAAGTGTCATCCTTGAGGAGATTACAGTACTAATTTCCCTTGGAAGAATCCAAGACTCACCTACCCTATTCCAAATTGCACTTTATGATAAGTGGCATTAAAACACACACATCAGTGTGTTATATGAGAAGTCATTGTTAGATAAATTCTGCCTACAATGAAAATGACATTTTATTACAAACTTTGATTCAATCCCCAGGCTGTATTTCTACTACACAGTACCCTCGGCACAGTAAACTAATATAGAAACCTTTCAGCTAAAAACAATAGTAACCAAATTTGCTATGGAATATGCATTGTTATCTTTAAAATAATGCTTCCTATTTTTGATACTTTTTTGGTAAATGAATGGCTATTATTTACCAATATTATTATTTAATAAACATTAAATAAATGTTATTTAATGTTTCTAGCAGAATAATACCAACAGCTTGTCTGAGATCTCTCTGAGTCAAAACAGAAGACATGGTCAACTTAAGACTCTCATTAGAGGACTCACCCTTGAATTCTTGAACACTCAGCCCCTGCCAAAAATGTGGTTAAGACAATAATATTTCAGAGATAAGTTTAAGGTACATTTAAAGGGTCAATTTTCTAGTTTTTTCCATCTTTGGTCACAGTAAAGTTATGGTAAATTATAATAAAAATCAATGTGGCCTCCCATATGAGTCATGATTTAATGTTACATTACAGTTTTTTACCGATCATTGATATAAAAAATGGGCAGAAGATATGGCCATTGTTAGTCTATGTGTCTTTGACAAATATCTGTGTGATTTCATTTCATTTCATTTTCATTTCAATCATCATTCTTTCTATGAGCTGAAGATTATGGTAGTTAACAAAAACAATGTGGTCACTGCCTTCAAAAAGTTTATATTCTAATGGGGAAACTAGAAACTAAATAAATCATTTCACAAATAATTGTTTATAAGGAAATAATACGTGATGACTTCTTTGGTATTTATTGTAAGAAAAGTACCTTTTCAGATGAGCTTATATGTTTTTGCTTTTCAAGTGAGAAAGATATTGTCAGCCATTTATTTCCTTTTTTGCCTTGAGTGTAAGGAAGCTCAAAGATAAATTTTATGCTAAATTAATGTAATTGTCACATCATAGGCTGATGGCCAATTATCTTTATTTTTAAACAGTTTCTGGTCCTATAAAAATCTTTATTTTAACTATGATGTCTTACATGTCTTGTTTCCTGCAGGGTGACCAAAGGAAGCAAAGAGGGATAGGGTATGGTTGGGAGGTCGGGGTAGGGGGTGGGGATAACTAAGATATACAGCATAAAAAACAATTATACGTCTTCTTGAAGTTTTATTTCAAAGTTTCATTTGAAAACCAGAATTGTTCTATATATTCACTGTTGTATAAAACAGTACACAATTTTTACGAAGTTCCAAGTTGGAGTTCTCTAGAAAACCTGTGATGCTATATAAAAATGAGATTTTAACTACCTTTAGCCCCATGACAGAAACAAGGGACTGAGTACAATTTCATGGAAGTATCATAAAACATGTTATATTAAAAAAAATCAGAATTTCATAATCTTTTGAAACTCTGCAGTACTTTAATGGTACTTCTAATAGTGCCTAACACTTGGAAGGAGTCCACAGTTTGGCTCTTATAAAGTGGTTTTTGACAGCAAATGTGCAGGAACCAGAATCTATCCTTAAACTTGAATCTGAGCCACTTAGACATCATGATGTTGCCCAAATGTGAAGTGGTTTCCATTGGCAATACCATAATACAGTGTCTTCTCACTGCAGCCTGAAACTGAGTTTGGGAGATGTTTAGCTACCAAAAGAAGCAGACATTATCTAAGTCTTGATCAGACAGAAAAAAATTTGAAAACGACTTTCTGGCATTCATTCAGTGGAAAATGAAGAAGCAAAGAAGCCAAATAAAGTTAACAGCTCTAAAGAGAGGCTGGAAATTGTGGTGCTCTAAAGTCTTCATCATCACCACCAATGCTCACTGAGGCCAATAAACATTTACTGAGTTCTCACCATGTGCAAGACACAATAACAAGGGCTTCAGTTATAATGGTCTTGAAGGTCAAGGATGCTCATTCTATACAAAAGAGGCTTTTTTCTCTAAATACATTATAAACATGTCTATCCACTCATTTGTTAACTTATATTCGTGCTTCCGCATTACTAAACTACCCCACTCTTCTTTCACAACACACCTCAAGTTCCACTTTGTCGCCTTGTAATTCCTTGTACCTGGCACAGTGTTTTGAAGGTAGCAGTTATTCAATAATATGTATGGACAGAATGAATGAATTGTAAGGGTCTTACAATCTAAATGGGAGATAGAATAGAGGTTTTTTTTTTTTTTTTTTAATCTTAACTTCTTTATACAGTTTCTATCTAGCATATAACAGGTTAATAGTGTACTAACAAGTTAATAGTGTACAAATAATTTCATAGACAACATTTATTGAATATTCACTATGCTTTAGATGCATTATTACATTGAATTCTCACAATATGTAAGTGCTATTATTGCTGTCATTTAGAGATGATATAGCTAAAGTTTACCAGAGTTAAGTATAATAACTTGCTTAGTTACCTAGATGGTAACTTGTGGAGGCAGCACTTGAACCTAGGCAGTTTGACTGTAGCTTAGACTCTTCATCATCATACTAGGTATGATCATCATAGGTAATAAGTCCTCTAACTTTAGAAGAAGCAGTGATTACCGAGGACTGGGTAGTGGGGACGTCTTTATGAAGAAAGTAGAACTTATGGTAGGTTTTTAAAGAAGACCAGAGATAAGTAAGGGGCAAGAAGGTAATTGAACAAAGAAGGAGTAGAAATGCTTACAATTATTTGGAGAACAGAGTTAGACTTCTTTGGATAGAATGAAAGTTTGTGCAGGATAGTAGTAGAAAACCTAATTAGAGATTTAGCAGGAACAACAGTGTGATGGACACAGAAGTTTGGATTTCATTCTTTAGGTGAAGGGGAGCAAAGGAAGTATTTTATATAGAGAAAGAGGTACGAAAAGCTGCGTTTTAGGAAGATGTACAGGATTTAATAGCAAGTGAGGCATTACAGACAGGGATACCAGTCAGGTGAAGAGGAAGAGACTAGACTAAGATGGTGGTACTGGGAATGAAGAAGAAATCACAGGTAAGAGAGAAAGAACAAACCAATAAAACATGATGACTGCCTTGATGTTGGAAAGAGATTAGTCAGAGTCTGCCCTGTCTGGGGAGTACTGATAATGTCACTGTCAGAAGTGGAAATGTTCTAGAGGGAGAGCTGGGTTTTGGAAGATTATTAAGCCCATAATTTAAAACAGTTGATTACTATAGGGTTAAGGCACTTAATAACTAAATAACACATGTTTGGACACTGATGATGAGCCAATTTACTAGGTGACAGAATGGTGAATGGGAAAGACATGGTCCCTGTTTTCACAGGCCTCAAGAGTTTGTGTGAGAAGAAAGACATTGCATAAGTAGTAAGATGACATGATGAGCTTTATGCTGGTGGAAATATAGAGTATTATGGGAGCACATGCTAGGAGCATATACAGAGTGTAGTCTGGGACTTCCTCGAGGAAGTAACATTTAAGCAATGGGTCATGTTAATGGTTTGGTGCCCCAAACCAGGGACAGTAATTTGTTTAGGGCAGATTATATATGAGAAGTATGAATCATAGTACCTGCTCACCAATCACTCCTTTTAGTGAAGCTACATTGCTTATAGACCTGTTTTAGGGACAGCAGTAAGGGGTCATCTTTTGTTTCACATTACCCTACACCTCCTATCCACAGCTGTTGAAACCAGGAAGGGACACAAAACTAAGCACAGCCTATTCAGAGGGTCATCACCTATCAGGCGTGTCCAATCTTTTGGCTTCCCTGTGCTACACTGGAAGAAGAAAAATTGTCTTGGGCCACACATAAAATACACTAACACTAATGATAGCTGAAGAGCTAAAAAAAAAAAAAAAAAAAAAAAATCGCAGAAAAGTCTCATAATGTTTTTAAAAAGTTTATGAATTTGTGTTGGACCACGTTCAAAGCCATCCTGGGCTGCAGGTTGGACAAGCTTGCTCTAGAGGAAAAAGATGAGAAAAAATAATTTTCTTAAAAATTTGAATGTATGATACCAAGAGACCGGTGGATGGTTGTGGCTGAAAAGTCAGGAAGTCAAGTCAGACTAGAGGGACCTGAAGGCCATGCATTTGCTAAAGTACTGAGTAGGCAGAAAGAGTAAGTAAGGGGAAGAAGCTGCTCAGCAGGTAACTAAAACAAGGAATCAAAGAGATAAACAGAGACCACTCTAGAGAAATACCATGTGTCTCATGACAGCTAAGTGGCAAGAGCAGTTGTTTTGTAGAGCAATATTAATTTTCAATGACTTTCTAATCACAAGATGACGAGTACTCTCACAATACCCCATACCAGATTCATTTCACATTAGAGCAACATTATGAAGTCTAATTGGCTTATGTTAAGATTTCAGCATGAAATCTAGTTCTTACATATTTTCTGTAAGAGTCCTCTTTAGGAAACAAACTATAAATTCATTCCAAGTATTAGGGGTTGGGTTAGCTGGGTAGGTCTCTGTTCCTTGTAGACAAAAGGGTTCCATGAAAACAGGTTATCCTGTATTGGATAAAAGTAAACTAAAAAGGAGACACTGTATTGAGTTCAGCTACCAGGGTAAATAAATTATTACATATAAAAACAAATCTGTTTGCTACTTTTAAATGTCTTTAATTGTCATAATTATAGCATGCCTATCTCAACACAGATGCGTTAAGATATATTCTTAGGAAAATTGCCACAACTGTTGATACTTAAACTTAAATGTTATGTTTGTATGCTATATACCATACACATATACATAAAATATATTTATACACACCTACACACCTAACTGTCTTTAGTAAGACATCAGTTAACCAATGTACAAACAGAATTATATGTTTTTCTCACAACTTTTCATGTGTGCCAGGAGTACTGACAGGACAACCCCCATTACAATTACTGTCCCTCCTTCTCTCCAACTCTGTAGTGATGATCACTGGGTAGATGGTAGATGGTGTTAAGCAAGGCTGCTCTTTTGTAACTCCATCTTTTGAGTTTTACTCCATTGTCTTAGACCAGTTTGTGTTGCTATGACAAAATACCTGAGACTGAGTAATTTGAAAAGAACAGAAATTATTTCTCACAGTTCTGAAAGCTGGGAAGTCCAAAATCAAGGTGCTGGCAGGTTTGCTTGTCTGACGAGGGCTGTGTCCTCCAGAGGGGAGGAACTCTTGTGTCCTCATGTGGCAAAAAGCAGACAAGAGGGACTAACTCCCTCCATCAAGCCCTTTTATAAAGAGAACCTAATTGCATTGACTAGGACCCACGCTCATGACTCAATCACCCCACAAAATCCGCACCTCTCAATACTGTTACACTGGCAACACCTAAGTTTTGGAGGAGACATATTCAAATCACAGCACCAACTCTCTTATTCTGTCAGCCAATCCCTTCTGTTTTCTTCCAGTCCCTCTCCTGGTTGAAACCAAACTATATAAACTGCAGTCAATCAAGTGATAAGACAATTCGCTTACCTGTGCCAAACTGTTTTTACAGTTACTTGTAATTGTAACTAACTTACACAAGATGACGAGTACTCTCGCAATACCCCATACCAGATTCATTTCACATTACAGCAACATTATAAAGTTTAATTGGCTTATGTTAATATTTTAGCATGAAATCTAGTTCTTACATATTTTCTGTAAGATTCTTCTTTAAGTTACAAACAAACTTTTCTCTACAGTTAGTATTTGAGACTAAAGGTAAGGTAGGTGAGCTTTAGCATTCCCCTTCCCCTGAAGGAAAGCTAAAAGTTTCCTCCTGTATTTTTCTTTTCCATTTGGGCTAAACTTGGTAAATTATTTCAGCCTAGGAGGAGTGGAGTAGGGAAATTAGGAGGAAATGAGGAAAGAGGCTATTTCAACTGATCAGGTGAGATAGATGGTTAGGCTGAATATACACCCATCTCCCCCTTGCTCCACATGGAATATAAAAAAAGGCTATTGGGGGGGCGGAGCAAGATGGCCGAATAGGAACAGCTCCAGTCTCTATCTAGCTCCCAGCGCCAGCGACACAGAAGACAGGTGATTTCTGCATTTTCAACTGAGGTACTGGGTT
>NW_012103732.1:3642986-3663417 GCF_000951045.1 Mandrillus leucophaeus | reverse complement strand
AACATCACACACCGGGGCCTATCACGGGAGGGGGGAGGGATTGCATTGGGAGTTATACCTGATGTAAATGACGAGTTGATGGGTGCTGACGAGTTGATGGTGCAGTACACCAACATGGCACAAGTATACATATGTAACAAACCTGCACGTTATGCACATGTACCCTAGAACTTAAAGTATATATATATAAAAAAAAAAAGGCTATTGGATAGACTGCCCAGGGAAAGAGTTGTGTAAGGGCATGTATGACGATGGAATGGGATTGGCCCCCTTTCACATCTCAGCTGGGCTTCGGTGGTGAGAGGCACAGCAGACAGCAAAAGAAGGAAGATCATCCTGTTCAGGTCTTGGTGATAATTAGCTAAATGTAATTTCCATATAGTTAATTACAATTACAAGTATACTCTAAATAAATAGTGCATTGTTTCCGTAATGGAATACGAGAAGTTACAATGAAATATTATACCTTTTTGGCCAAGTGAAAGAAATTTGTTTCTAAATATAATTTCTTCAACAGTTCTTTATTTTTAGAAAGAAATAAATATAGTATTTTATAATACTAAGTGCATAATTTAACTCATTTAATTTTATTATAAGAGGAAAGCTTTCCAAAGGGTTCGTGTATCAATAGTGTTCTGATAGTAAGGTAGGCCTTATAAAACATACTCCATTGGTTCTAACATACTTTATTTTTATTTTTATATTTTTTTAGCAGTAGGGTCTTGCTCTGTCACCCAGGCTGTGGGGGGTGGGGAGGCAGTGGTACAATCATAGCTCACTGCAGCCTCAAACTCCTAGGATCAAGGGATCCTCCTGCCTCAGCTTCCCAAGAAGGTAGGACTACAGGTGTGTGCCACCATGCCTGGCTAAGTTTTTTAAATTTTTTGTAGAGACAGGTTCTCATTATGTTGGCCAGGCTGGTCTCAAACTCCTGGCCTCAAGCAATCCTCCTGTCTTGGCCCTCCAAAATGCTGAGATTATAGGCATATATTTTTTAAGCATGTTAGAGGCCATCACACCTGGGCTATAACATACTTTAAAAAATAATATGGCTTCATCCTGGCTAATACGGTGAAACCCCGTCTCTACTAAAAACACAGAAAATTAGCCGGGCGTGATGGCGGGCGCCTGTAATCCCAGCTACTTGGGAGGCTGAGGCAGGAGAATGACATGAACCTGGGAGGCGGATCATGCAGTGAGCCGAGATCGCGCCACTGCACTCCAGCCTGGGCGACAGAGGGAGACTCTGTCTCAAAAAAAAAAGGCTTATAATGTGACAATAAATATACATAATATGAATTATACAAATAAATAAAAGTTGCACAAATAGGTATAATATATTAGCTCTACACTTATGACAGATATTATAAGACCTTAACAGTAAAAGCAGACTGAAGTCATTATATCATTTTGGAATTTATTAATGCATTTCCTTTTTTCCTTTTTGTGAAAGTGTCTCTCTGTCACCCAGGCTGGAGTGCAATGGCACAATCTCAGCTTATGGGAACTTCTGCCTCCCAGGCTCAAATGATCCTCCTGTCTCAGCCTCCCAGGTAGCTGGGACTATAGGCATGCACTAACATGCCTGGCTAATTTTTGTATTTTTTGTAGAGACAGAGTTTTGCCATGTTGCCCAGGCTGGTATTGAATTCCTGGGCTCAAGTAACCTGCCTGTCTTGGCCTCCCAAAGTGCTGGGATTACAGGCATGATCCGCTGTGCCTGGCCTTCAATGCATTTCTGTTTCATATGTACATTCAATAATTTACCTTATACCTAGAGAATTGACATGATGTTCTAAAAAATAAACGAAATCACAATTTACTTCTTTTAATAGTGAAGTTAATAATGAGTCTGTGTTAAATGATTTTACTTATAAGAAAACCAACTGAGTCACAGATAAGAGATTTTGTAGCTTATATAACTATTCCCACATAGTGCCTAGAAGCTGCTACACACACCTTAAACAGCATTTTACATCTACCTTAATTGATAGGATTTGTCACTAAGAGAGTACCCAGGGTTTGCAACAAACTTGGACAGCAGTCAAGTTTGATAAAACTAAAGCATAATGTAAAAGAAAGAGGAGATAGACCAAAGACAGAAAACACTGATGGCAGAATCATACAGATGTCAGATCTAACATCAAGAAAACCTAAACCAATTTTTATTATTTAGAATGTGAGCTGATAAAACAAACAGGGGTCAGGTACATGGCATTCTATTACTATAGATGCATTTTCCGTGTTAGAGTTTATTTAACACAGACCACTGCAAATAAATAATGATAAGACATCATAGCATGTCTGATAATCTGTGACAACAATTCTAACGCTGTCACTGTGGCCACTGGAGAAACCTGCACGTACTGAGCCCTGACCTACAGAGCTTTTTATCTGCATGTGTACTCTCCACAGGCCAAGCAAATAAAGGCCAAATGATAATTTACACATGAATCAACTTTCTCTGCAGCATAGGCACCAGAGACATTTCTTTTCTCTGTTACTGAGAGAAAGGCAGCCAGGTCTAAGCTTGTCTCACTAGAAATCATAGAAGTGAAACAGTGATTTGCAGGAAAATGGCAGATCAGCAAAGGGAAGCTGTTCTGAATGCCTGATAAAAATGGCAGCCACAAAGGACTAGATGAATATTTAGTTTGAAAACGGGCCTGACAGTAACAATGAGTCTTTATCCTATTCAAAACAGGTAGTGTCATACAAACCGAAATGGAGATACAATCCTGATAGAAGATTACACAAGATACCAGGGTAGGTATCTTGAAAGACTTCAACCTTCATTTTAATAAACGTAGACTCATGGATCCTTTCATCTACATCTTATTCAGAGTACACACAGTTATTTCACATGAATGACATATGGAAGGTGTATTGCCCACTTTGAAAATGAGAAATGAATTGGTCAGAATGATTTTTTAATGAAGGCTTGTTCATGAAAAACTGTGTACACATTTTATACCATGGAACTTGTGAAGAAAAGAATATGTATTTAATATTCTCTAACCCAGACCCCTTGGTACTTAGGTCAACTTTTATAAATTAATCAAAGGATCAAAATAGTGCTATATCCTTTTTTTTTTTTTTTTTTTAAATACAGGAACTTGCAGTGAACACTACTTGTCCTGGTCCATTTAACAGAGAAAAGGAGATTTATTATTAAATTTGTGTTACCAGGCCATTCCAAAGGTGATTTTCGTATTGTTCTAACAAATGACAGGTGCTAACCAAACCAATAAAATTAATTTTTATTCCCTTATTACCACTTCCATAGTTTTGTGCAAGTCACGTTCCATCTGCCCCCTGGAATACCTACCTGCCTACTTAACAATGCATATTCCGGATTCCTTTAAGTTTGGCCCAAAGCTCACTGTTCAGGAAACCTTCCCTTAAAGCTCCAGTTTTGGTGTGGTGGATGCTGCTAACTATGTACATGGACGCTCAACACATAACAATAGACCAAAATCATAAAAACAAGTTTTATTCATGAGTTGTAAATATAAGAGATGTGGTATAATTTGTGGTCCATAAAAAGGACATTAAAATTTTTATTCCTTTGGAGTCCAGAATGAATCTGTAAATTGCAGATCACAATCTATACTTTGAGAAAATGCCAAAAATAATAAGAGTTGTAGGATTTAAGTTTTACCAGTTCTTGGTGATGAGGTGCGTACATCGAAAATTCTCACAGTGACAGGTTTCTGAATATTCCTTAATCATTCCTCTCTGCCTTTATGAGGTTTTTCTTAACACTTCCAATTGCTTCCCTCACCTTTCTTCTTACATCATCCTCCTTCAGGCTGAAACCTCCTTGTGTACCCTTTCTTCCAGATTACAGTATTAATTTCCCCACTTCTGGCTGTTTAGTAGTTGTAGAAGTCAAAATTTGCATTTTCCTTAAACCGTAAGCTCCTAATGGGTACTAATCATGCCTTCCAGTTTTACATATCTACAACCTCTTATAGTGCCTAAACTAGCTTTAAAGCTATTCAGAGTTTTCTTGATGGATGCCCACTGTTGAAATTTCTCTCTCTTTTTTTTTTGGTTGGTGGGGGGACAGAGTCTTGCTCTGTTTCCCAGGCTGGAGTGCAGAAGTGTGATCACAGTTTACTGCAGCCTCAAACTCCTGGGTGCAAGTGATCCTCCCACCTCAGCCTCCTGAGTAGCTGGGACTACAGGCATATGCCACCAGGCCCAGCTTGCTTATTTATTTATTTTTGTAAAGACAGGGTTTTGCTATGTTGTCCAGGCTGGTCTTGAACTCTTGGCCTCAAGCAATCCTCCTGGCATGGGGATTACAGGCATGAGATACCATTCTCAGCCTGGAAATGCTTAAGAAGGCATTTTTAAAAGTCAAGCCATAATTTAGCTAGTGATATTCATTAGTTTTTTGAGTCAATTTATAGGTAAATTCATATCACAGCTCTTGCACACTGAAAGGTGAATTTGACTGCCAAAAGACAAGATAATCTCAATGTTACTCTTAATGACTTTAAAGAGGTAAAGTTTGGATGTGAAGGAGGAGTAAGGAATGACTAAATTAGAATGTTCATGATGCTACACTTAATTTTATACAATCTAATCTCAATCACTAAATTTCTTTTTCTATGAATTGTTTTCTTTTGGTAAGAAAAAGTTACTCTAATTTGAACAGCAATATAAAAATATTATGTTCTTAAAGAAATACTATGTTTTAAAAAAATTATTATTATATTTTGAGATAGCGTCTCCGTCTCACACAGGCTGGAGCAGTGGCCTAATCTCGGCTCACTGCAACCTCTGCCTCCTGGGTTCAAGCGATTCTCGTGCCTCAGCCTCCTGAATGGCTGGGACTACAGGCGTGCACCACCATGCCTGGCTAGTTCTTATATTTTTTAGTAGAGTCAGGGTTTCGGCATGTTGGCCTGGCTGGTCTTGAACTGCTGGCCTCAAGCAGTCCTCCCACCTCAGCCTCCAAAAAGTGCTAGGATTATAGGCGTGAGCCATCATGCCTGGCTTGTTAAATCTATTTAATTAGTAAAGCAAAAATGACTATGATCTAGAAAAGCAAGGCAGATGGCAGTCCACATATATAAGAATAACAAAAGAATGGGGATAGGGCCTTGGCTGACAGTGTTTTTAAAAAGCAACATGAGGACAAAGAAATCAGAAGAAGCTTTCCAAATTACCAAAGAGGCAGACAAAGAACAAAATGCAAATTTGAGTCCACTTAATTCAGTGCATTTAAGATGGTATTTGTTTTTTTGAGTTTTAGGAACAGTGGATAGGATAAGTACATGAATTTAGAATATTCCTCTTCACTTCACTATGTATTTTATTCTTTACCACTATACTTTGATAAAAACTATTCTTATCAAAGTCTTCTCTCTTTGTCTTACCATTTCTTATCATTCATCCAGTTCCCTCCTTATTGATCATCAGACCGTGAAAGAGACAATGGACAGCTCTACCAAAGTCAATATATAATGCAGACATTGCATCTACTCAATCTACTAGGTCTGTCGATCTGCCATGGGGAAAACTGGATTGGCCTATAATTTTGTTCACAAGAGCAAGCTGATAATTACACCAAAACCTGTGATCCCCAAATGTCTGAATAATGATTTTGGAACTTTCTAAAGTACTTTCTAAAGTATCTAAAATAAGCTGATGGAACTATAACTTTAAAAGTCATCCTAATTTGCATGTTTGAAGTGAAATACCACATTTGTCCCTTCCTAATTCTAGTTGTTCTTACCACTGCTGTATTCCCCACGCCATACAAAGTGAAAATAAAAACCAGTCTGCCAAAGAAGGCAGCTTTGCGCTTTAGAGTTGTGAGTGAATGAACAAATTAACAAGCACCCACAAACAAAGTACCTTTTTAAAAGGTGATAACACTCAACAATTAAGGGTGTGGTTTTCAGACAAATGTATCATAACACCGAAATGGTAAATCTACTCTCATGGAAGTGGGAAGAACTAGTTAATATTTGGGGACGTGTCTTCTTCATACCTGACTGACAAGACAAGTTATGAGAGGCACTGTTTTCAGGTTTGAATGGGGCTAACTAGAGAAACCTATTTGCAAAGGGTTACTCAGCCATTAAAAAAAGTATAAAACAGAGTACCTACATTTGTAAGGCAGCATTAACATTGTGGATTCTTTATGTTATTAAAATTCTTTAATAGAGAATCAAGGGAAGGAGAACTTGTTTTTCAAATTACGTGTTGTTGTCATGTTGGGGCTATGGAAAACCTTTCCCCATTGCAGTGTGCAGAAGGCAAACTTCTGTATACTACAAATGAAATCTGCATTGGTCAGAAGTAGCTAATTCGGAGGGTGTACACAGCCCGTTAGTCAACGGTGACTTTTATATTCTAATCATACACACTGTTGTTAGACCCTTACATTCTAGTCCAATAACTTCTAGGTCATGTTAGAAGTTTCACATGTTGGTAAAAAAGAAATCGTAAAGTTATGCACTTGCTATTTTTTCTTTCTTACCCTGAATCTTCTCTCTGATCTCTAGACTATTTCCTTAAATAAAGGTTCTAACATAAAAAGAGAGCATGGTTAAATGCCAAAATTTTGCTCCCAATTTTCCCTCTCAAACCCGTTCTTCTCCTAGACTTCCATATCTTAGTAAATGACACCACCCAGATGTTCAAGCCAACAATCTAGGAGTCATTTTTCATCCTTCCTATCCCCTCACTTCTCATCTCTATATGATTATGTTGGACACTTCTTCCCATCTCCAACTCCTGTCACCAAAATCCAAGTCACCATAATTGCCTGCCTAGGCTATGAGCTAGCTTCTTAACTGGTCAGCTGCTTACATGCTTGTTCCCCCACCAATCCACTTTTATTCTAAAATAGATGTGATCACTATCCAACTCAAGACCCTCAGTGGTTTCCCACTGTACTTATAAGAAATTCAAAATTTGGACTCCAAGACTCCAAGGCTCTAAGCAATGTGGCTTCTGCCTGGATCTCCTCCTTGTTCTACATGCTTCAGGCTCACTCACCTTTGTTTGTTCCTTCAACAGGAGCAGCCCCTCCTCAGTCTATCTAGAGTGATTCTATGATTTTCAAGGCTTAAGTAAATTCAGTAGACTTTCTTGAAGGTAAAGGAAATATACTCAGCATAATTCAGGGCAACATACCATGTCTGTTATTTTCACTTAGAAATGCCTTCTATGTCATTAAGTTTAGGAAAAAAACAGCAGATTAAATTCCCACAAAATGAATATTCATTCACATAGGAACAATTAAAAGCACAATCTCATTTTTTACATGTTGTATTTAGTTATGCCTAATAAGTAATGAGACCTTACAAACATAATATTTCTTGTACATTTCTGATTATGAAAAAATTATGAGTCTAGAAAGGGACAGATCTTCTCAAAGACTATAGTCAGTCCTCTGTTTGTGTATAAAAATGCAATGGTGATTATACACTTTACAATGCTGAAATGTTCTAAATTACTTTCATTTACAATTGTACTATTTAAAATAATTCTCTAATTAGTTTTTCCTGCTAGAATTTTTATAAAAGTATAAGAAGAAAGTGATTTTCTTATAATAGATTAGTCTGCTTCCTCACAGGAGCATCCGGAATGCCACTATTTCAGGACTTTCATTGTGATATACAAAATGCTGACACTGATTACGCACTTGAAAAAGATGAATTGTTTTCCTCATTAGTAAGGGAAGCATTATAAACCCTCAAAACAAGATATTTTCCATATATTTTATTCAACAGGATACTGGTAATTTCAAACCTTCCAGAATCTTAAAGAAGCCAGAAAAGTCTAAGAAAATAAACATACACTGTCATCCTTTCTGTTGTATCAATTGTTATTGAGTGATAATTGTCAATAATGATTTTACCATCCATTTTATAATCAACTAAAAGTACAGAATATAAAGAAGCACAGTATAAAACCCAGCCTTATTTTTTTGGATATGTAAGTAAAGAATAAAGATAAAAGCCCAAAATGTAAATAAGTCATTTTAGATGATACAGTGGACTAACATAGAATTACAATATCACTTGAAAATTTGTTCTAAATGTCAAATAATAAGAGCTGAGGATTCACGTCCTTAAAAAACCCTTAGGTATATTGAAATCATTTCCAATATTTGATTAATAAAAAGTAGGATTTACAGCTCTAATTGGACATTGGAAATACCATCAGACTTCATGTTATTAAAAAAATGAAGCAAAATTTGATTTATAAAGAAAATTTTTGGACATTTAATACTTTTTTCCAGAATTTTTGAGATGACTCCTCGAATTTTCAACAAGCTCTAATACTAAAAAAGAGGACCAAAGTTTGGAAAAAATACCACTTTAATGTACTGACTCATTTTTAAGATTTTCATAATTGGTTGGTCACTGAAATAAATAAACATTAAGACTTAAAACTTTAAATGGGAGGAAAATAAAGTAGCTTGGAAAAGGATAAAGGTAGAAGACAGTGTGAAGAAAAAAGAAATGTTACAGACATACTAGAGCTCATTCATTTCAATGGAAAGAACTGATAAGTAGGTAGGTGTGCTGGTAAGTACTGTGTAAGGAGATAGTAACTTCGAGGAATGGCTGAGTGGGTTCTGCTTCAGATCAGTTTATTTAACTATTCTCTTCCAAAGGTGGGTCTAAGTTGTGTTGAGAATTAGCTCCAAATCTTAAAGAAGAATTTTATTGTACTGTTATCAATTATCAGTCTTCTAAATAACACGACATATTTACATATGAAAAGTCAAACAATCCCAAGTCTCTTCCTACATATGACTTGGGCATGACAATGTTCAATACTTTTAAAATGGTGGGGACTGAGAACAATAGTAACTAAAGGGTTAACCATCTTTTGGCAGTAGTCTTAAAAAAGCAGTGATAGAAATGTTGCTGTATGCATCACTATTATTCTTTTTTTTTTAGATGGAGTCTTGCTCTGTCACTAGACTGGAGTGCAATGGCGCCATCTCGGCTCACTGCAACCTCTGAAGCCCTGGTTCAAGCAATTCTCCTGCCTCAGCCTCCCGAGTAGCTGGGATTACAGGCACTCACCACCACACCAGCTAATTTTTATATTTTTAGTAGAGATGGGGTTTCACCATGTTGGCCAGGATGGTCTCCATCTCCAGACCTTGTGATCCACCGCCTCGGCCTCCCAAAGTGCTGGGATTACAGCCGTGAGCCACTGCGCCCGGCATGCATCACAAATATTTTAGTGCATTAAAAAATTTAAGATAATGAGATAAAGAAGAAAAAACAATTAATGATGGGCAAGGAATACTTAAAGAAAACCCACAAAATTTAGTCCAGAACTAAACTGTGCTTAAATTTGAAGAAAATAGAATTTTACAATTCTACATTTACACTTAAAACTGTGGTTTACAAATATGATTTTGGCATTAGCTTTTATTAGTCTTTAATAGAAAATTACAGAAAAGCACGATCTGACTTGGCTCTTTTAATCATATCACCAGAAGTTTAATGTCTGACCATGGATGTTATCCTCAGTTTCTCGCATTTCTACTTGGTCTATTTGTAATTTTAGCTACTGCAGAAACCAAACCAAACCAAACTTCATTTTGTTCACTAATGCCAACATACACGAAACATAGTTGTTTCTAGATAATGAAATATAACATTTTTAAAGTATCTCTTGATAAAGGAAAAGTTTCTGAAGTTAATAGAATCTCTTTTATTTTCTTCTAGTTCTATTTCCTTTTTCTACTTTACACTGTGGATTTTATAGATAGCCAACAGAATCTACATTTCAAGTGTGAGGTAATTTTAAAAGAAATAATTAGAAATAGAGAGTTTTTAAGCAGCACTGCTTACTGACACTGACAGTTTTGTTTTATGACACAGAATATAAAACCATTTACTCAAGAATCTTTGTGTTCAGCATAAAATATTTAAAATGACTCATTTTCAAGAGATCTGGTGGGAGTTCACGACAGATGTGTTCTTCCTTTCTCTCTTCTCTTTTTCTTTTTTCTTTCTCTTTCTTTTTTTCTCTCTCTCTCTTTTCTCTTCTAGCATTATTGTGTCTAATTAGCACTGATGATTTACCCATAGCAGTATGAACTTCTTGGAGGAAGGAAAGAAAAGTACACCAGCTTCTTCAGAGAAAAGAACAAATTGGCATAGGAAAGAAGAAAGACACTTCATTTAAAGAATGTATTTTGCAGCAAATGCCCACAAATAGCCCACAGAGAGTTCACTTATTTATGCATCACCATATGATTATTCTGACTGCCTTTAGTCTCAAACAGGGAAAGCCTCCGTAAAAAGCATTCTCCAGGTGTTAGTTTAGGTTTGTCATTATTTCCTATTTATAGACTCTGTCTAGTAAAAGAAGACAAATTACTCTAAGTGGGGGTAAATGTGATTAAACGAGTCCTCTGAAGATAAGAAGTTACATGGACAAGGGTCATTAACACAAACGACCTCTTTTTGGCCAGACCATATTTTTTTAATTTAGTGGATTTGAAGAAAACTGCAAAGCAAGAATAATCTCTACTGCACATACTCAAAGAGAAACATATCCCTTTTATTCTAAGAAATATTTTTGTGATTTTTCAGTATTTCAATAACACACTGATAGTGCCAAAATACTCTCAGAATACACCAATAACAATATTGGAGGGATTATTTATCTTCAGGAGTCTAATCGGAAACACTTAAGCAACATACTTACAATCAGACAAGACATATAACACCAAGAATATAAGTTAGTGGAAACAAGATCATGGGACTCAAATGGAAAGTTGAAATTTGTAAAGTTTCAATTAAAACATCTACACTCTTTCTTTCACCTGATTGTAGCCCCATATGGCAAGGTCAGCCCTTTCAGTGAACAAACAGCTCAGTCGCCTCCAGTGTAGCTGTTATCTTCCTCAACAAGGGGAGACATTTGGCACAGCCTAAAGCTGGGGCATGAACCCTGGCTAAGCTTAAGACATTTATCTGACAGCATCAGCTGACACTCCACAAACACATTTGCTCTCCATGACCTCAGAGCATTCGTGATTAATCAAAAATGTATCTTGGATCTTGAGAACAAGCCACAACCAGGCACACACAAAAAAGAATATGCTCTCGATCTCGCTTATCGACTCAAGAGGTATATTGAATTTAGAAATAGCAAATAGAATAAAATGATCAATATGTTCTCACTTGTCCATGGAAGAGAAAACTTTATCCCTCAAGCCAAAGACATTGATCATGTAAATGTTTCAGAACTGCTTTCAGACTCAATAATGCAAAATGCACATGGTTTACTGGGGGTAGAGAAGGAGGCCTGCCAAAGAGGAGCTTTTGCTTTGACTTAAAAAAACGTATAGCTTGAAGACATAAAGCATTATGCTTGTAGTGTGCTATATTTTTTTACAAACTGTGTGTTCAACCTAAAACCTTTTTTGGTAACATATTGCTAAATGTTCTTAATAAAACATTATAAAGGGGACTTTAAAACTTAATGAAGGAACATTATTTGTGCAGAGAAAACTCCCTGTCTTAATTTAAATGAGACACAGTTATAACATATCCCCTATGCACTGTTTATAATTTATAATTTATAATTTATGTCTGTTGGTTCAAACTCACTATTTTCTAAGTAATGATTAACATGTGAATACTGCAATATTCTGCTTCTCAACCCGTATAGTTTAGTATATTTTCATTTTCATTTGTACTTTTCACTTTCTAATAACAATACTGAATGCTAATTAAAGCAATGGGAACCAGAAGTCATATGCCCCACCCTTCATAATATGAAAATGATTATTATTAAAACGAACTTCTACAATTGAACTTATTAAATCTCATACTTGCCTGATTACCCACTGGCTAGGTTACAGTTGTTCACGATCCTACGACAGATCATTCTACTAAAGAAAAACTACATGTCCTGGTCCCTGTTGGCATGGCAAACAAACTTTCATAGCGTGTGCTCACTCTGTAAAATGGTGGTACTAATTAGAAGATATAAACTCATGCTGAGATATGATATGAATTGGCTTTATGTATCTACTAAGCTCACAGCAGTACTAGATTTATACTGTTGTTGCTTTAAACTAACACTAAACAGAAAATTCAACTTCTAAATATGTACAATAAGAAAGCAAAAGTGATTGAGTTGAAAAAACAAAAACCTCACTCAGTCCCTCATTTTTGGTGTCTCTTCTAAAATGCTTCCTGAGCGCTTAGAGGTTGCCCACTACTTTTCTCCCATATGTTTACCTAACTTAAATTCTTCAAACATGAATTGCAAGTACCAGATAGCACAGCTGTATGTTTTGACATCCATGGTGAAAATGAGCAGAAAATCTAACTGTTCCATATCAAGAAGTATTTTTACTAGTGCTAATGTGCCTTAAATACCTTGTTCCACAGATGAGTGGCCTGGCACCTGCTGCATGAGAAATAGCCAATTACTGTTCAGTGTCTCTAATTTTCTGATTCAATTAGCATGCTTCAGAGCTTTCCAGTTTAATTGCAAACTACTTCACAGTTAGCTCTCTGATTAATCATTGCCCATCTGCAAGCCATCGGAAAACTTAGTGGAACAAATTTGTGTACTTTGGAATGCTGGGAGCTTAGCAAATCAAACTTGTTTTGGTATATAAAGCTTTAATTTTGTTTGCCCTTTTCAGCTGCACTTGTAAGAAGCTCTGTACTGATTAAACAGGAAGTCTGGACAATAATATGCTACATTATGCATATAATTACTGTAAATACAACCAAGATTGTAGAAACATCATTTAAGGTTAGGCACTAACATGAATGGAGAAGGGGGTCAAGAAAACACATTTGGAATCAATTTCTTTCCATTATGACCAAGTACAAGTATCAAGAAAAAAAAGATGCTGTGTGACACACAGTGATGTCATTACAGCACCTGTTCCCCTGAAGACATTTTACATTCTGGCTTTTCATGTATTCATAAAATCTTTCTTGTTATTTAATTAGTAGAGTACTAAGTTTTATAAGCTTTGTTTACAAAACATATATTAGGGATTTTAAAGCAAACTGGCACCACATTGTTTATGCTTCATTTTGCAAGCTTTCTTGCTGGTCCACTGAACGTATGAATGATAATGTCAGAAAACAAAACTGTTTTTAATCGAGCTTTGGCTGGATTTTAAATTATATCTTAACCTATAATCATGATTTCTTCATTCTGAACAATGAAACATGGATTGCATATTCTGTTCACTCATATGAACAAATACCATAGGGGGGGCGATTCCTCATTGTACAAGGAAGGAGGCTGGATAAAATGAACTCCTAAGACCTTTTCAACTCTCTAGCTGACATTTTAAAAATCTGAAATTATTCTAATATAATTTTTAAAGCTGTTAAACAAATATACCGTATAAGAAATCTTGTTTCCAGGAATACACGTGAAGCTCCAGGAGAGCAGGGACCATGTGTCTAGCTCACTGCTGCATCGCCAGTGCCTCACACAGGGCCTGCACATTTTGGGTGCTCACTGATTGCTCGCTGGGTGAAGGAAATGAAAGCAGTGCGGGTTCTCAATTTCCCACGCCATGTCACTGTGCCAGATTGGACACTGTGTTTTCCTTCTGTAACCTCAACAGGATGCAGTCATGTTATCTCATAAAGATGTTGACAAACATCATCATCCTACAAATATCTGGCTGAAAGAATATTACGGGGAAAAGGGTGCTTTCCTAAGCAATGATCTGCTATTAACAACAACAATGAAAGGTCAAACTTCCCCATCTTTTATGCAGATCCTTAACATATTATCAAACATGTCTAAAAGCTAAAAGTTAAAACTCAACTGCCAGCTCTAAAAATAACAAAGTTGGAAAAGCGGTTTTTGGAAATCACATGATGCACAAAAGTTTACGGAAAAAAATTAAAGATACAGATATTCAGCACTGAGTGACTCTCTGACTGTCTTAACCGTAGACACAGATGAGATCAAGATTCCTATTCTGTTTCCCTCTGTTAAGGGCTGTAAAACTCAAGTGGGCTGACTTCAAGCTTCTCTGAACTTTGTAGGCAGCCAATATAAAAAACGCTGAGAAGGCGTAATCTGATCATAGCCGCTCAGGCAAGTGAGCAGGCATGCTGCCACATTCTGCTGCCCACGAGCAGGGAAGCACGGCTGGAATCCCCACTAAGATCAAATTACAAAATAATCAAGCTTTGTGGCCAGGCGGTCACGAGAGGCTATTGTGAGGTCATGAGATAAATCAGGGACGAGCCTGGACAAAACTGGGCAGTCAAAAATAACATTTTTGTATCCCACTTGCAGCATGGTTCTCTGCAAAAATAAACTGTTAATGATGTTCAGTTTTTTAATTCAGGAAAGGGCAAATGGCTCTCCTTGCACAAGCTCCCACCAATTGAGCCTTATGTTTAGAGATAAGCAATTAAACCCTCCACATCAAAGAAAAACAGTGAGCTGTCCAAAATGGAATTTAGCCAAGGAGAGACCAAACTGGGCCTTGGTCCCTGTCCTGGGGTTCTCAGTGCTACCTCTACCTCTTACCCACTGTGTAACCGAATGTTTATGCATATCAGAATAACAATGGGACAACTGAGTGGATACTGACTGAGCACGATTGCAAAGCACATCGAAAATCCTTAAAGGACCCAAATGTGTTTTGAGAGGGTAGCACATCTTGGGCCAAGAGAGCCATTTCTAGAAATAATCCCACTATGCAAAAACAGCAGCATATTCTTTGGGAAATTCACTGAGAAAGGATGTCTCTAATATGGCATCAAACCCCAGACAATATTATTTATTATACAGAGAAGTGTTAACTTTTTTATATGGTTCCCAAAGCTGATCCTACTATAGAAATCTTATTTTAGTTCCTGAGAAGCTTCAACATGACTGTCTGTATTGTATCAAATGTAAAAGACAACAAAATTATAGAATTCAGTTATCCTTCCATCAGAAGAGAAATATAAAATTCCAGCTGAAGATTTCTTAGGAAAATAACAGGACACCTAAGGAACTACTGTTTGGTAAACGCTTGCTGGGGCAATCATAATCAAGGTGGGCAGAAGAAATACTTCAAAGACAACAAATAAACAAGCAAAAATGTAAATGTGGCCAAGTGTGTTTGGCTTATGCCTGTAATCCCAGCACGTTGGGAGCTCGAGGTGGGTGGATGACTTGAGGTCGGGAGTTTAAGACCAGCTTGGCCAACATGGTGAAACCTTGTCTCTACTAAAAATACAAAAATTAGCTGGGCGTAGTGGAAGGTGTCTGTAATCCCAGCTACTCGGGAGGCTAAGGCAGGAGAATGGCGTGAGCCCAGAAGGTGGAGGTTCCAGTGAGCAGACAGCTCCAGCCTGGGTAACAGAGCAAGACTTCGTCTAAAAAAAAAATGCAATATAACTGAGGCTTTTTCTAAACAAAGTAATGGGCATACTAACAAGTCAATGGCAAGCCATTTTGTAAATATTAGCAACAGGAACTTCGAAGAAACACTTTGAGATGGTCCCATGTGAACTGAGGACCACGCATTGGTTTTCACTTGTTTCCTGATACACAGATGAATTACCATCGGCAATGTTTTTCTTAGACATAAAAACCACGTATCTATTTGCACACTACAAATTCAAAGTGTTTTTAACGTAAAAGGTGGAATATAAGTGACTATGAAGTTCACAATAATTTCTAAAAAATGAAAATAAAAGCATAAAGTAGTTGCTTTCTTTAGATAGGGAATCTTATAAGAGATATGAAATTCAACATCTACTGTACTTTAAGCCTATATCTTATTGATAATTTAAAATTATAATTAGTGTTCTTGGGACTGAATGCTACATAGAAAACTAAATATGCACATATGTATGAGATGTGAGATGCTGCTGCAGGAGAGAAATACCCTATTTTTAAAGCAAAAAAAAAAAAAAATCTTAGTGAAGTCTATCCTTTCATTTATATGTCTCATGTAAATTACACATAATTTTAAATTTCCAACACATTGAAAATGTCCAGGTCTCATGGCACTTCTCCTTTATTATCTTCCATTTTTCACTTGGCCGTGCCAATGGAGGCTTTCTAGAAATATTTAGGAATTAAAAATTATAAACTTCCAATTGAACTAAGAAATGACCACTAGAGAAAAATTAATTTTTATTTATATAATCTGGTTAAAAAATATATGATTTTTCTACTCTAAAGGCATTTTCTTATGCAGTAACACCACAAAAATAGCTTAAGTTTAAAATAGTGGATTTCCCATATGGTTAGTCCACAGCAAGATAAAGTTGTAAATGAGGGGACTATGTGAAGAAAACATAAAAAAGCCTTAAGGGCACACGCAAAAAATGTGATATTGCATGATTTACATACACAATTTTATGCCCCAAAATTCAAAGAGAAAAACTTAATATGTCATAACTTGAACTGTATTTCATATAAAGTATTCCTGATTACGTATTTAACTCAAAGATACATAACTCAATTTAGAGCATAATGTGGGAGAGGAGTTAGTAAGAATCTAACCTTTTGCATTTCTTGACTTTTTTGGGCTTGTGGTAATGTTGTATTTATAGAGATTCTACACTTTCAAATTTAAGTCTTGAAATGTCAAAAAAAAATCCCAAAGCTGAGATCTCACAGAAGGTGATTTTTAACAGTCCTTAAAAGTAAAGACTTATGATCTTCTGACAACTGGAGCTTTCACATTTTAAGATTTAAAAATTTCAGTCCTAATATTACATAAGCATACACATCGACACACTTTCAAAGATTCCATCATCTTTGATAGGCCTGGAACGAAGAGGAAACTAAGAAAACAGAAAAAGTTGTAAGGTTCAGGAATACTGTTTAACTATAAAGAAGTAAATACTTAAAAACTCTTGTGTATTTAAAGGTGGTCTCTTATAAGAATATATTTCCAGTGTAAATCACAACATCTAGTTAATTTTTGATTATTTGTCATAATAAAAAATGGAGAGTCCCCCAATATTTTAGAGTTACAACTAGAAGAAACAGAGTCTCAGAGAACTTAAGTGATTTGATCAAGATCATAACTGCTAGTTAGTTTTAGAGTTATGTCTGGAATATACCAAGTATCTTGTCTTCAAGTTTCTCCTCACTCTCATAGCTAAAATTTTAAACATAATTCTTGGAATGCATTTATTTTCAATGCATCCTGCTATCACCCATGTAATTACAGGTATGTCACAAACTGTTTAGTTTTCTCATCACTTTCAAGTCAACAAGTATTTTTCCACCACCTACTATAAGCCAGATTTAGAGATTACAATGATGGTAAGACAAAGGTTAATCTGATTATTGGGTATTTTATGGTCTCATGAGGGAAAGAGGATTGGCAAACAAATATCATTAAAGGCACTACTTAGTTTGACCAGAAAGGTGTCAAAGTCAAAGGTAACATTCAGTTTCTGATTACCAAGATTAAAGATAGGGTCTGGACTAAATGGTGTCTCAGCACCTTTCTAACGAAGTTTTGAGTATTATCTTTCCCTTTCTTCTATTGTTTCTTAGATAGATTTATAAATAAGTAGGTAACTGATAAGACCAAAATTTCCAGTGATTTCAGTGGAACGCAGTGATGTGTTTATGAATAGGTACACAATGAACAAAGCCTTTTATCTGCAAATAAGTTTGTGAAATTATGGATTTCTTTGGCATAGGACTTTAACGTGTTAATGTGCAGTGTATCTCCAAGAAGAAGATTTTATATGCAATGTTTCCTTTTTTTTCCAATCAGGAAAAAAGAAATTACCCAAATAGGCACTTTTATTACTATTTTGAGCTCTCAGAATTACTATTCCCAGTTGTATAGTTTGGGAAATACTAGCTCCAGACCGTTGTAATATTCTAACTGGTCTTCTGAAACAACTTGTCCTACACATGTGCTGGCAAGATAATCCCCCTAAAGAGTTGCTTTCATCAAATTTCCCTGTTTCAAAACCTCCAGTGACTCTATGTGGCCTATAAATTAAAGTTAAAACTCTTTAGACCCTCTAGACATACCGCTTGTAAATTTCTCTCTAACTTTTTCTCTCACAATGTCCTTAAACAAACTCCAGTCACAATGCTGCTGAGTTCACCGAGATCTGCCTTAGATCCCACCCACTACTTTTCTATGCCTAGAATGCCTTCCCCTCTCCACAAAATTACCGGTTACTTCTCTGATAAAACCCAGTTGGGGCTCTATCTTCTCAACAAATTAGCACAGTATGCAAACCCTAAGCTAGTTACCTGAACCACATTTCGTAAAATTGTAATCTTTTTTATTGCTATTTTTCTTTTAAGTATATATTTTCTGCCCCTTGTGGCTACATTGCATAAGTTCACTGAGGCCAGGCACAAGCCTCACATCCCAGAATTTAGCATATTCTTTTGTACTTAATAGTATCGTTTTAAACGATGATAATGACGAGACTACTGATGACAAAGTAAAAATAAGAAGAAAAGAAAGGAATCTAAACCAGGAGTCGCAATGATCATTTACAAACCAAATACAGAGTGGTTTACAAAAATATTCACTAAGTTTTCCAAATGTCAAATTGTAACTGCTCAGGCAAGAGTTTTCAATTTTGATTTCTGACATATCCTAAATGTAGAATATAAGTGAAATATTTGGTAAATATTGAAATTCCATTATTTATTGTTTTCTTCATTTAAATGCTCTTAAGTGGCTTCAGCTTATTTCACATAAAGGAATAGCTTTAATTCAAAATGAGATTTTCATGTCATGCAGAAGGTTTAAATTAGAAGGATGACTCAGTAACAAATATTCTAAAATATTACCTGTTATAATTAATAAATTAATTTGACAAAACATCAAAGTACTAAATAGTTTATCCCTTAATTTTAGGATACAGTCTAACTTACAAAAAAAAAAAAAATTTCTCACAAGTCATTTGATCTTGCCCATTGGAAAAAATGTGTGTGGCTTACTAATATTTGTCACTGCAATATTAATCCTGAAATTTGGATAAAATTTAACTTCAGATAACACAAGGCCTTGGTGACTTTCCACCTTGTAAAAAGTCCCATTTTTAGATATAAAATTTCCCCTAATTTATCTTTTTCTAGTAACTGAAAGAAAGGAACAGATCTTGA
This sequence comes from Mandrillus leucophaeus, assembly GCF_000951045.1. Lineage (NCBI taxonomy): Eukaryota > Metazoa > Chordata > Mammalia > Primates > Cercopithecidae > Mandrillus > Mandrillus leucophaeus. Next base: position 3,644,313 of record NW_012103732.1, on the reverse strand, counting down.
ACAAATTTTGATTAGGCTAAAAGTTTTTTTTTTTTTTTTTTTTTTTTTTTAAAAAGGTATACATTTTGAACCAGAGATGAAAATGAATTCCTTTTAAGATGTAAAAATAACATTGCCCTTTCAGAATATACAGTATGTATTTTTAAAGAAACTGTATTATATTTCAATAGTGTAGTAATTCTTGTCAATGTTATTAATTACCTCAATTATGTCTAGTACTTGCATTAATACGTGCATACTTTCTCCCTTTTTACAAAACCTCTTTTAGAGGCTCTGGAAGGTATAAGCCATGATAGCAATGACCCTGTCAAACTCTTTATCTCTGTAACTCAGGGACTAGGACTGTGCCTGGCACAAAGTAGACACTTGATAAATATTTGTTAAATAAACAGGTAGCTGGAACATATGCTCCATGAGGAAAATGAATGTGTTTGCGTGTTGTCAGTTAGGAATCTGGCCCTGGGAGTCAGAATTGCAGTGTTGAGTTTAGGTTGCACTATTTCCTAGCTGTGAGGTCTCCCTAAATCTATTCCCTCACCTGCAAAGTGGAATGATAATAGAACCTGCCTCATATTGTGACCATGAGGATTAATCCACATAAATACCTGACACATAGGTAGCACTCAATACAGGCTAGCTGTTATTATCATTATCAACATCATCACTATCTTCTTCATTTTTCTTGTTTACTACTTATCTCCTGTTTTAAGCACATAACATATGCTCAATAAAAATCTGTTACATGGAGAAATTAATCAATGAAGTGCAGCTGTACCTGTATACACAAATATGTTTTGCTACCCTCAGTACACATTTTGTCAGGATTCAGACAAATAGCAAAAAATTTTAAAGCACAACTCAAAGTTAGTGTGATTGAGTTTTTCTTATTTGAATCTGCTTTTAAGGGATCTAGTCACATAGTCCCTTGGAGAATAGAGCTCTTTTTATCTCCTTTTTGAATTTCTGGTAGTACATAACACAGATATTTGCATCATTTGTACTAAAAAATATCCTAGTTAGCAACCAAGTCATGTAAGTAAAAATTAAAACAAATGACCACAGACTAAAGAGTGGGTAAACAGTGGCACTCTCATGATATTTAACTACCTCATCTTAACAAAACAATTTGTAGCATTTATATTTCTTACAATATTGCTGCACATTGAAGTGTTATAGTGAGGATCATTGCTTTTACACTTTCTAACTTAAAACTTCAGTTGAAATTGTGTAAGTAGCAACTAAAGAGTTATATTTCTATAAAGTGCCTCACTGTGAGTAGACAACAGAAATAAGTCTCAGGTCATATGGCTCTGAGGTATTTAATTCA
>NW_012103732.1:3613188-3642936 GCF_000951045.1 Mandrillus leucophaeus | reverse complement strand
AAGTGCCTCACTGTGAGTAGACAACAGAAATAAGTCTCAGGTCATATGGCTCTGAGGTATTTAATTCACCACTGACTTACATCCTTTTAGATCTCATGTTTGTAATATTTCTCATCGGAAATGTCCTATATTAAAGAGTACTGATAAGTTTTCTAATTTATTTTGAGCTTAACTCTGCAAAGATGCTATCAGATTATAGAATAGCCTGGTTATATTTAAGGCATATTAGTTTTTAAAAAATTTATAAAATCAATATAAACTTTAGCAGCAAAGAATTTAGGTTTTCTCTTTTTAAAGACAACATAAATAATGAATAATTATTTTGAGTGGGTGAAGAAAGGAAAGATAAAAGATTCAGATAATAATCTTAAATTCCTCCATTTACTCATTTACATTCTTTGTACAATTATTTTCCATCTCCACTGTATTTTCCAGATTTAAAAAAAGTTAAAAATCTTACAAAATATTCACAAGCCCTTCCTCTTCCCCATGACATTTCCCACAAATGTACTGAAAAAAAAAGAACTGCAAGTTCTAAAAGCTGATTCTCTAAGTCAGTGGTTCTAAAAAATGTTAGCTGTTAGTTTATTCACTATAAAATAACCAGAGTGTGCTTAAGCCTCACCCAGGATTTACTGCTTCTTATGTCTTGGTGACTGAATGGGCATATGTGTCAAGGTGAGAAGAAAGAGGACTATCCAGTATTTGCTCATCTATCTAATCCAGCTTCTTCCTAGTTTCTTCTCTCCTTCCTTGCCTCGTTATACTTTCCCAGGCCTTGAGTATGGGCTTCTTCTATGTATTTCCTACCCTGCTGGGGATTCTAGAAACAAGTTCATGTTGAAGCTGCCTGGTCATTCTGGACCAAGGCTGCTGAAATTCCAAATCTTAACTTGAAAGAAATACTAAACAAATACCAATTTTAAAGCATATATAAATAATCTCCCTCTAATATAATAGCTACAAAAATGTACTGACTATGTGTTAGGCATGAGCTAAGTGCTTTACATATATTATTAGCTGCTATCACCTATTAAAAAATAACCCAAACACAAATATTTTTCCAGAAGCAAGTGGAGGTGGGGAGGGTGGTATTATTCTGATTCTGACTTCATTCACTTTTTTTGATAAACTGACTTTTTATTCTCTAGTAACTGGGAATGAGTCTCTCAAAAACAAATAAAGGTTGACAAAGGTGTTGGTGAAAGAAGACTCAGATATTCAAAAGATGCTTCTTTCTACTCAAGTCCAACTATAATCCTGGGAGTCTTCAATATTCCCATGAATAACCTTTCCAAGAGTCTGACTGCTAGATTCCTTGATCTACAATGCTCCTTTCTTCCACTCCATTTCACCTGCCCATTCTTGACATTTTACTCTAGACATTGCAGTATTCTTTTGAAACAATAAATTTAGACATTCCCCCAATTTGGCCACAACGTCCTATCTTTTTAACCATCTTACTAAAATAATTCCCTTTCTTACCTTAAAAAAAAAAAAACAACTTGTAGGGCTTCCAGTCCATTTATCCTTTCCTTTCTTCCTATTAGCCCTTGTTTTGTTTTCACTTCTCAACCTAAGTGCTGGAAGACCATGGTCCAACATTTCATTGTGTTTTCCTAATCTGCTAGGCCCCACTGTCCACTTAAGGCACTTGCCTGAACACTCCAAGGTTGGATAAACCCAGGTGACTGGCTTGTCCCTGGCTAACAGATTGCTGCTCCTACAAACAAATCATTATCAACTACAACTCGGCGCTCAACATTGTTCAACCATTGTACTATGTAATTCTAGACAACTCTCCAAATGTTATCATTTAAAAGTTAAAAAAAATCATAAAGGCTCTAAAAGAAAATAAAAGAGAACATATGCATAATTGTGGGGAGGGACTTATGGCATGACAATAAGAGTGGAAACTAAAAAAATTTGCATTTTTGACTACATAAAAACTAAAAACTATGGTTTGGAAAAATACCTTAACAAACTCCATAAGCAAAGCAAAAAGATAAAAGGCAAGTAGGCAAAAATATACCACATACGATAAGGACTGTTATCCATCATATATAAAGAACTCCTACTAATCAATAAAGAAGTGACAAAGACTTGGTTGACAAGAAAGACCTGGTAATGTATGAGATAAATATAAATGATCAATAATTAATAAAAATATGCTCAACCTCACTGCTTACCAAATAAATACAAATTTCACTGATTTTTTTTTGCAGAATAACAAAGAATAAAATAACACTTAAGACATAAATGTGAACTTGTATAACTATTTTGCAGGACAATTTGGCTATAATTTTCCAAACTAAATACATGTTTACCTTTTGACCTAGAAATTTCACTTTTTGAAAATTATTTTACAGAAACACTAGCAAAATTGTACAAAGATACCTCAATACTGTTAATATTAGCCAAAAAAGGAAGAAAAATGAGTAACTTTCAATAGATACTGTCCAATGGCGGCATATTCAATCAATTAAATGCAATATGGTTGCTGAAAAGGAGAGAGTTGTATCTACATACAACTACATGAAAAATATCCAAACTACAATAGGTAATATGTACATTTTTTTTGGTAAACAGAACGTATTATTTTTATAATTGGAAAAAAGCAATAAAAGGAAAATCAAGTTATAGGACAATGTGCATATGAGCCTGTTTATTTGGAAGTTTGTGCACACTGTTATGAATAGAAACAGGTTATTTCTCAGGGGTGGTATGATTAGAGAATTTAATTTCTTTTCATCACTTGAAGTTTTTTTTTAGAATGGCCATTTTTAAATAAAAAAATGTAGATATTTGTATTTGTAAAATGAAGCCTACCTTACATTCTTCACTTTTCAAACCTCTGACTGCAATCTTCCTTTTTCTTTCTTCACCTGGTCTCCTACTTCCAGGCAAAACCAAAATTTATCAGAATGGAATTCTTTAACCTTTCTTTTCTTCCCTTCCCTTCCCTTCCCTTCCCTTTCCTTCCTTCCTTCCTTCCTTCCTTCCTTCCTTCCTTCCTTCCTTCCTTCCTTCCTCCCTCCCTTCCTTCCTTCCTTCCTTCCTTCCTTCTTTCCTTCTTTCCTTCTTTCTTTCTTCATCTCCTGGGACACAGCACCTGGTGGAAGGGCTGGCTATGGGGGCAGTCTCAGCAGAATCAAACGTTCCTGCCTGCTGGCTCTGAAGAGAGCAGCGGATCTCCCAGCACAGCACTTGAGCTCTGCTAAGGGACTGACTACCTCCTCAAGTGAGTCCCTGACCCCCATGCCTCCTGACTGGGAGATACCACCCAGCAGGGGTTAATAGACACCTCATACAGGAGAGCTCCAGCTGGCTCTCCTGTGTCCCTGATGGGTGACCCTCAGGGATGAAGCTTCCAGAGGAAGGAACAGACAGGAATCTTTGCTGTTCTACAGCCTCTGCTGGTGATACCCAGGCAAACAGGGTCTGGAGTGGACCTCCAGCAAACTCCAGCAGACCTGCAGCAGCGGGGCCTGTTAGAAGGAAAACTAATGAACAGAAAGGAATAGCATCAACATCCACAAAAAGAACGACCACACAAAAACCCCTTCTGAAGGTCACAACATCAAAGACGAAAGGTAGATAAATCCACAAAGATGAGGAAAACACACTGCAAAAAGGCTGAAAATTCCAAAAATCAGAATGCCTCTTCTCCTCCAAATGATCACAACTCCTGGCCAGCAAGGGAACAAAATGGAACAGAGAATGAGTTTGACAAACTGACAGAAGTAGGCTTCAGAAGATGGGTAATAACAAACTCCTTCGAGCTAAAGGAGCATCTTCTAACCCAATGCAAGGAAGTTAAGAACCTTGAAAAAAGGTTAGAGGAATTGCTAACTAGAATAATCAGTTTAGAGAAGAACATAAATGACCTGATGGAGCTCAAAAACACAGCATGAGAACTTTGTGAAGCATATACAAGTATCAATAGCCAAGTCGATCAAGCAGAAGAAAGGATATCAGTAATTGAACATCAACTTAATGAAATAAAGCATGAAGACAAGACTGAAAAAGAATGAAAAGGAATGAACAAACCCTCCAAGAAATATCAGACTATGTGAAAAGACCAAACCTATGCTTGACTGGTGTACCTGAACATGATGGGGAGAATGGAACCAAGTTGGAAAACACTCTTCAGGATATTATCCAGGAGAAATTCTCCAACCTAGCAAGACAGGCCAACATTCAAATTCAGGAAATACAGAGAACACAATAAAGATGCTCCTCGAGAAGAGCAATCCCAAGACACATAATCGTCAGATTCAACCAAGGTTGAAATAAAGGAAAAAATGTTAAGGGCATCCAGAGAGAAAGGTCAGGTTACTCATAAAAGGAAGCCCATCAGAGTAACAGTGGATCTCTCTGCAGAAACCCTACAAGCCCGAAGAGTGTGGGGACCAATATTCAACACTCTTAAATAAAAGAATTTTCAACCCAGAATTTCATATCCAGCCAAACTAAGCTTCATAAACAAAGGAGAAATAAAATCCTTTACAGACAAGCAAAGGCTGAGAGATTTTGTCACCACCAGGCCTACCTTACAAGAGCTCCTGAAGGAAGCACTAAATATGGAAAGGAAAAGCTGGTACCTACCACTGCAAAAACACACCAAATTGTAAAGACCATCGACACTATGAAGAAACTGCATTAACTAATGGGCAAAATAACCAGCTAGCATTATAATGACAGGACCAAATTCACAAATAACAAGGTTAACCTTAAATGTAAACAGGTTAAATGCCACAATTAAAAGACACAGACTTGCAAATTAGATAAAGAGTCAAGACCCATCAGTGCACTGTATTCAGGAGACCCATCTCACAGACAAAGTCACACATAGGCTCAAAATAAAGCAATGGAGGAATATTTGCCAAGCAAATGGAGAGCAAAGTAATAATAATAATAATAATAATGATAATAATAATAATAAAATAAAATAAGCAGCGGTTGCAATCCTAGTCTCTGATAAAACATACTTTAAACCAACAAAGATCAAAAGAGACAAAAAAGGGCATTACATAATTGTAAAGGGATAGATGCAACAAGAAGAGCTAACTATCCTAAATATATATGTACCCAATTCAGGAGTACCCAGATTCATAAAGCAAGTTCTTAGAGACCTATAAAGAGACATAGACTCCCACACGATAATAGTGGGAGACTTTCACACTCCACTGTCAATATTAGATAGATCAACGAGACAGAAAATTAACAAGGATATTCAGGACTTGAACTCAGCTCTGGACTAAGCAGACCTAATAGACATCTACAGAACTCTCCACCCCAAATCAATAGAATACACATTCTTCTCAACCCCACATCACACTTATTCTAAAATTGGCCACATAATTGGAAGCAAAACACTCCTCGGCAAATGCAAAGTAATGGAAATCATAACAAACAGTCTCTCACACCACAGTGCAACCAAATTAGAACTCAGGATTAAGAAACTCAAGAAACTCACTCAAAACAGCACCACTACATGGAAACTGAACAACCTGCTCCTGAATGACTATTGGGTAAATAACAAAATTAAGGCAGAAATAAGTAAGTTCTTTGAAACCAATGAGAACAAAGACATAACGTACCAGAATCTCTGGGACACAGCGAAAGCAGTGTTTAGAGGGAAATTTATAGCACTAAATGCCAACAAGAGAAAGCAGGAAAGATTTAAACTCGACACCTTAACATCACAATTAAAAGAACTAGAGAAGCAAGAGCAAACAAATTCAAAAGCTACCAGAAGACAATAAATAACTAAGATCAGAGCAGAATTGAAGGAGGCAGAGACATGAAAAACCCTTCAAAAAAAAAAAATCAATGAATCTAGGAGCTGCTTTTTTTTTTTTTAAAAGATCAACAAAATAGATAAACTGCTAGCCAGACTAACAAAGAAGAGAAGTATAAAGAAACAAATAGATACAAGAAAAGATGATAAGGGGAATATCACCACTGATCCCACAGAAATACAAACTACCACTATAGAGAATACTATAAACAACTCTATGCAAATAACCTAGAAAATCTAGAAGAAATGGATAGATTCCTGGACATATACCCTCCCAAGTCTAAACCAGGAAGAAGTCAAATCCCTGAATAGACCAATAACAAGTTCTGAAATGGAGGCAGTAATTAATAGCCTACCTGCCAAAAAAAGTCCAGGACCAGATGGATTCACAGCTGAATTCTAGCAGAGGTACAAAGAGGAGCTGGTACTATTCCTTCTGAAACTATTCCACACAGTAGAAAAAGAGGAAATCCTCCCTAACTCATTTTATGAGGCCAGCATCATCCTGAGACACAACACAAAAAAGAAAACTTCAGGTCAATATCTCTGATGAACATCGATGCAAAAACCTTCAATAAAATACTGGCAAACGAAATCCAGCAGCACATCAAAAAGCTTATCCACCACGATGTAGTCTGCTTCATCCCTGGGATGTAAGGCTGGTTCAACATACGCAAATCAATAAACATAATGCATCACATAAACAGAACCAATGAAAAAAACCACGATTATCTCAATAGATGCAGAAAAAGCCTTTGACAAAATTCAACACCGTTTCATGCTAAAAACTCTCAAAAAATTAGGTATTGATGGAACGTATCTCAAAATAATAAGAGCTATTTGTGACAAACAGTCAATATCATACTGAATGTGCAAAAACTGGAAGCATTCTCTTTGAAAACTGCCACAAGACAGGGATGCCCTCTCTCACCACTCCTATTCAACACAGTATTGGAAGTTCTGGCCAGGGCAATCAGGCAAGAGAAAGAAATAAAGGGTATTCAAATAGGAACAGAGGAAGTCAAATAGTCTCTGTTTGCAGATGTCATGCCTGTATATTTAGAAAACCCCATCGTTTCAGCCCCAAGTCTCCTTAAGCTGATGAGCAACTTCAGCAAAGTCTCAGGATACAAAATCAATGTGCAAAAATCACAAGCATTCCTATACACCAATAATAGACAAACAGAGAGCCAAACCATGAGGGAATTCCCATTCACAATTGCTACTAAGAAAATAAAATACCCAGGAATACAACTGACAAGGGATGTGAAGGGCCCTTTCAAGGAGAACTACAAACCACTGCTCAAGGAAATGAGAGGACACAAACGAGTGGAAAAACATTCCATGCTCATGGATAGGAAGAATCAATATTGCGAAAATGGCCATACTGCCCAAAGTATTTATAGATTCAATGCTATACCTCTGAAGCTACCATTAACTTTCTTCACATAGTTAGAAACAACTACTTTAAATTTCATATGGAACCAAAAAAGAGCTCACATAGCCAAGACAATCCTAAGCACAAAGAAAAAAGCTGAAGGCATCACGATACCTGACTTCAAACTATACTATAAGGCTATGGTAACCAAAACAGCATGGTACTGGTACCAAAACAGATCTGTAGACCAGTGGAACAGAACAGAGGCCTTGGAAATAACACCACACATCTACAACCATCTGATCTTTGACAAAAATGACACAAACAAGCAATGGGGAAAGGATTCCCTATTTAATAAACGGTGTTAGGAAAACTGGCTAGCCATATGCAGAAAACTGAAACTGGACCCCTTCCTTACACCTTATACAAAAATTAACTCAACATGGATAAAAGACTTAAACATAAGACCTAAATCCATAAAAATTCCAGAAGAAAACCTAGGCAATACCATTCAGGACATAGGCATGAGTAAAGACTTCAGGACTAAAACAGCAAAAGCAATGGCAACAAAAGCCACAATTGACAAATGGGAACTAATTAAACTAAAGAGCTTCTGCACAGCAATAGAAACTATCATCAGAGTGAACAGGCAACCTACAGAATGGGAGAACATTTTTGCAATCTATCCATCTGATAAAGAGCTAATATCCAGAATCTACAAAAACTTAAACAAGTTAACAAGAAAAAAACCATCCCATCAAAAAATAGGTGAAGCATATGAACAGACACTTCTCAAAAGAATATATTTATGCGGCCAACAAACATATGAAAAAAAGCTCATCATCACTGGTCATTGGAGAAATGCAAATCAAAACCACAATGAGATACCATCTCACGCCAGTTAGAATGGTGATCATTAAAAAGTCAGGAAACAACAGATGCTGGAGAGGATGTGGAGAAATAGGAACGCTTTTACACTGTTGGTGGGAGTGTAAATTAGTTCACCCATTGTGGAAGACAGTGTGGCAATTCCTCAAGGATCTAGAACCAGAAATACCATTTGACCAGCAATCCCATTACTGGGTATCTACCCAAAGGATTATAAATCATTCTACCAGAAAGATACATGCACGTGTATGTTTACTGCAGCACTGTTCACAATAGCAACGACCTGGATCCAACCCAAATGCCCATCAATGACAGAGTGGATAAAGAAAATGTGGCACATATACACCACGGAATACTATGCATCCATAAAAAAGGATGAGTTCATGTCCTTTGCAGGGACATGGATGATGCTGAAAACCATAATTCTCAGGAAACTAACACAAGAACAGAAAACCAAACAATGCATGTCCTCACTCATAAGTGGGAGTTGAGCAATGAGAACACATGGACACGGGGTGGGGAACATCACACACTGGGGCCTGTTGGGGGGTGGAAGACTAGGGGAGGGATAGCATTAGGAGAAATACCTAATGTAGATGACGGGTTGATGGGTACAGCAAAGCACCATGGCACGTGTATACCTGTGTAACAAACCTGCGTGTTCTGCACATGTATCCCAGAATTTAAAGTATCTATAAAAAATCCCACAAACGCAATGAACTCCTTAGCCTGTTCCCTGTCATCTCATTCACACTTATAACTTTTATTTTCTTCCTTCTCCATTCATACTAACGATGCATCTGTCAACATCCTTTTTCACTATTACAAACGTTTATGTCACACGTCCTGTACTTTTAAGCCCTAGCTCATGCTGACAACCCTAGTTGAAATATTCTTCCTCCTTTCTATGAATCTTCAAATCCTACCCATCTTTCAAGGTTCAGTTTAATGGATCTCTCCTTCTCAATCCCTCAACGTCTTATTGGGTCTGATGATTAGATAGAATCACATCGTCTCCTAAATTTCTCTATTACTTAGATCAATAGCTCCTTTGCAATCCTCATCCCTTTCTTCTTGAAGTATTATATTACAGCACGAATGGGGATGGTATTGATTCAATGTGTTACTCATTCTTGGTAATACTTAGATCTTAGATTTTACTATTGTCTTAGAGACTAATGTGGAGAATGCGGTAGCAAGAGAAAGATTTTTTTCTTTGGTATGAGTCAAAAATACCACAATGTCTGCCACATCCATGGCTCTCCTCTCTTCACATTACTGTCTTTTTTAAAAAGGACAAGTGGCCGGATGCAGTGGCTGAAGCCTATAATCCCAGCACTTCGGCAGGTGGAGGTGGGTGGATTGCCTGAGGTGAGGAGTTTGAGACCAGCCTGGCCAACATGGTGAAACCCTGTCATTTCTAAAAATACAAAAATTAGCCAAGCATGATTGTGGATGCCTGTGATCCCAGCTACTCAGGAGGCTGAGGCAGGAGAATTGCTTGAACTTGAGAGGCAGGGATTGCAGTGAGCTGAGATCGCACCACTGCATTCCAGCCTGGGTGACAAAGCGAGACTCTGTCTCAAAAAAGAAAAAAAAAATGGTGGGGGGACAGGTTTAGTTAGATCTTCCCGTTGTAGTGAGAAAAACGATAATCCATCTCTCTATTAGCATGTTTATTTAGTGTTTACTTATCTTCCCATCTGTTCTCTTCTCAAATCTTTTTTTTTTTAATGGGATAGGTTCATCTCATCAGACCTAATAATTACTAGTTTTCTCTTCCCTTTGGATTTTGACCCTTTCTATATCTCTCCCCTTTACAAACGCTTGGGAAGTACATATAGTATCTGGCTCTCTTGACCCATCCCTGTAACAATCGCTCGCTTTCTTTAAAGTTTTTGTTTAAACATTCTTTCTTATCAAGTTATTTTATGACATAATTAAATAGCTAAATAATCTTACAAACAGCAAACTGAATAAAAATCTTACCTCATATGACACCAAGCCTTTATGTTTTTAAAATATTTTGCCCCAATACAATTCTTCTTTACTTCTTATATACTTTTCATGTTTAATTTGTGTTTGTATGATGCCCTCATAATGAATTCAAACAACTAACCAACAAAGTGAAAGTTTAATCTTAATGAAACAATTTTTTAACAAAAATAATGCAGGGAATTAATTTATAAATCACATTGTTTCTTACCACTTCAGCACACCACATTTTCCCTGCTGGTACGAGTGCAATGCTGTGGTTTATGCTGTTAACATGTAAAGAAACAAACTTTTTATTGAAATAAAAACCCCTACTAAGCTGGTAGAATGAAGCATATTTTAATATAGATATTTTAATTATTCTTAATTAAAACCTTGCAGAGATCTTGCATTTGTGCTCTATGGAAAGTTCATATCCATATATTTAAAGAAGCAGTTTGCTTTAGAGTTTAACCATTTTAAAAAATGCCTCTAACACTAGAATCTTATGTAACTTGAAAAATATAGTCTCAGACATATTTTATAAAAAATTGCAATACAGTCCTCAGAATAACCCTTGGAAGAATATTTTGGTAAGAATGATTTTCAGAATTTGGAGGCTGGGTTAAAGGGCTCAGGAAGGTTGAAGTATGCACCTTTAGCAAGTAAAAAACTATATATAATTGATCTCAAGATGGAGCCTGAAGTTTTTTGTTTCTAATTCTCTGTTGACTATCCTTGAATGGTAATTTTGCTTTCGGTTATTTCCAGGTTGGCATCCCCAATGCATTACATTTATTAATTAATTCAACAAATATTTGTTAAAGCGCCTGTCTACTTTGTGCCAGGCACTGTTCCAGGTGCTAGGGATGTACAAGTGAGCCAAATTGACAAAGCTTACATCCTAGTGAGTAGTAGTTGAGGCCAACAAATCACAAATATAACAAATAGCTAAAATATATAGAAGGCTAGACTGCCATAAATGCCATATAAAAATGAAACAGAACAGAGAAGGGATAGAAATGCAATTTCAAATGAGGCAGTCAGGATAGGAAACACTGAGAAGGTGATATTTGAACAAAGATCCGAAGAAAATGAGGGGTGAGCCTGTCAGGTATCTAAGGTGGTTCATTCTAGGCAGAGGCCAATGCAAACAAGCTGAAATAACTCACTGCATGTCAGCCTCTGCTAATACGAGGAAAGTACTTTAATCGAAGCAAAATTTTACAGATGAACACCCTAATATTTGTGATATTGCTTTTATTACATTTTATTTAACATTCATCCAATAAATATTTACCAAGTACAAACTATATGCTAGGCATTGAAGCAATAATGATTATTAGACACACATTTTGTCCTCATGAAGCTTACAGTTTAATGTAGGTGGGACAGGCAATAGATACTGCACAGTAACATATGCTATGGTGGGGGTGGTGCAGGGTGCCATAGGGACAGAGAATAGAAGCTCTTCCAGGTTACAGGAGATAGGATTTTAGAGATAAAACTCCTAGAAATTAAAGTCTTTCATTTCAGCTCCCAACAGCATAGTTATCCGAATAGACTGAATATAGAACCAAATAATAAATGCTGTACAACATCCTCACAACATCCTATGTAGTAAGCCCTACTCTTACCAGTTCTCAGGTGAAGGAATGGAAGTACAGAGAGAGTGACAAGTTGACAATAGTTACAGAGATAGAAAAGTAGCACAGAAAGGAAACAAACTCAGGCAGTCTGGCTTCAGAGCCTGTGCTTTTAACCACTATCTTAAACATACTCTCTGAGCAGCATGCATGTGTGATAATTTGTTAATGAATAAAGTCCTCTAGGCATTTTCTTTCTTTTTTTTTTTTTTTTTTTCTGTCGCCCAGGCTGGAGTGCAGTGGCTGGATCTCAGCTCACTGCAATCTCCGCCTCCCGGGTTTACGCCATTCTCCTGCCTCAGCCTCCCGAGTAGCTGGGATTACAGGCATGCACCACCAGGTATTTTAGTAGGAGACGGGGTTTCACCGTGTTAGCCAGGATGGTCTAGATCTCCTGACCCCGTGATCCGCCCGTCTCGGCCTCCCAAAGTGCTAGGATTACAGGCGTGAGCCACCGCGCCCGGCCTCTAGGTATTTTCTAGCTGTGTATAGGTGAGGCTTGGTTCAGACTATCTGAATAGTTTGCTTCTCAAAAAAGTTCTTATCAGCATGACCTAGAATGTGGAAAGACTATTTTTGTCTAAAAATTAAAATCAAATCATCTTATTCATACTGTGATGTGAACTTCTGACACTGGTATTCACTAACCATTAATATAAAAAGAATGCACTAGGAGCAGCTCTTTGGAATCCCCTTCCCTCTGTCTTTCGACATTCTCGGTAAGTGAAGAACCAGCTCCCTGTTAATTTGACTGCTGTCTATTGAGTGCAATGGATTTTGCAAAATGTCCAGAGTCCACAAATAAATTTAAAAATCTGTCCTCCCCTGGAACTTCAGGCTTGTGCTCCGACACTACCTTCACAGTTAGACGACAGTCTGGTTTCTGCTGAGACTGCCAGTAAAGACAACAGGGATGTTCTGGACCAAGTTTCAAGTTACGTGACTTCTAAACTACTAAAAAGTTGTTAGATGACAGCCATTCTAGGTAGAAATGTCACTAGTACACTAGATGAAAAATCTAGATGAGATCAGAACAGAGGCCCAGAGGCCCATGTGGCTGCAGGAGCGGGCTATGGAGCCTTGTAGAACTATGTATTCCCTCTGTCCAGCTCCTTGACTAGTTAGACACCTGGAGATTCCAACTGGGATTGCACAAATTCTATCTGGTGAGGAGATAACATTTTTTGACAATAATAAGTAACACAAATTCTAGGTGAAATTCTTAGACATAAACAAAAGAAAGAATAATTGTATATAAATATATGGAAATAGCAGGCTTGGGAATTAGAATCCTATCATTTTTAAGACCATTGATACTTTTCTAATAATATTCTTAGCAGAAAGCCATTGAATAATTTAGCAAAAATTGTATGAATATTTACACAACTTACATGCATATATCTTTACTGTACAACTTGGTTATTTTCAGGTATGATGTACCTAACATTAGATAACATTGAAGCTTCCTGTCTCATAAATCATCCCTAAGGCTGAATCCATCAAAACGGAATATCCTAACAGCTTTACTGATGGGGAGACGTAGAATATTAGAGAAAAGTTAGATTCAGGTATACACTTTAAACAGAAAAGGAAGAAAAATGATTTTATCAACTGAATTTAGGGTAATGGTAGTTATAATGATAAAAGTAGTCAGAATAGGATAAAGGAATCTTGAAAAAAAATGGTGATCAAAGATTAATGCTAAATTGAAATAGAATAGCAATGCTATTATCTGAGTGTTACTATCTCCTGCAGCAGAAGGAATCATAATCAATTTTCTATTTATAAAGAGAGTCCTACTTATTATGAAAGGAAAATACTGACCAGGCTTATAGAGATGGCAACATAATGCAACAGTTGTGATTACTAATTTTTAGTTTTATCTTAATCCCATGTTCCCTTCAAAGCAGATAAACATTTCCACATTATGTAAATAACATACAGATTTTAAAGTTCAGTAAATAAAAATATATAACAAAATATGTAACGGCTACACCTAAGTACTTACTATTATCCTGGATAGAACTTTTATTGAGACATTAAAAACATACTCTCTCTCTAAAACACTAGATTGCCTCTGAGAGATAAAGAATTCATAAATTTACAATGGTAACCAAATGAAAACACAGAGTAAACTTTCGAGATGAAAATATGGCTCTCCTAACCAAATGCTGAAAAACAAGAGCAATGTAATACGCACTAGATTCATATTGTGGGGAATGTGTTTGTATCTAATCTAATGCTTGCATACATTATTCCTATGCTTTGAGAACAGAATAACAATTGTAATTTTGCTCTGAATCAAAATAACAGAATCTGTCATTTGACATGCTGTAGTGTTTGCACTTTCATTATTGTTCATAGAATAATTGTATGCTTCTTTTTACTGTTATTTTGTAGCAGTTTATCTCTTTTAAAATGCTATTCAAATGAGCTTCAGCATGAATCTCAAAGTCAAAATCAGTCACTATGTTTTAGCAGACACTTTCAATACGCCCATACATATACTTATGCATATCTGTTTTGATAAAATGTGATTCTTATATGCATAGTATGTTATTTCACCACAATTTGCATTGTTATAATAGGTTATTGACTGATTTTTCAGTTTCAGGGACTAAGGTAGTATTCAGTAATGAATGAGTGCTACAAGCTTATTGCAAGTGCCCAAGGTTCACTCACCCCAAGCAATTTAGTCAATAACCAATTTTTATACTTCTATCTCCTTCAAAATTCCAAACCAATAATCCCTGTTTTTTTTTTTAATTATTTCAGTATCAGACTAACATTTCCCATAGAAATCAATGTGGGTGCGATCCATTAGCCAAAAATCTGCAGCACTGCAATGCAAACATATTAAAAATATTGATCTTGCAGAGCTACTGATGTTTTGATTGACTTTAATGTTTGTAAGCAGCAATAACAGAATTTCAATGACTGAAACAAACTTTTGATTAAAATTATAGATCTTTTGTGGGGAATTTGCTATTTTACTGGTTTAAAGCATATCACATGGCTTACTTGCTTGCCGTAAATGAGTGCAGTGGGATATACTTATCCAATTCCTTATTTGTAAATATGTAGTCCATCACAGCTTACACATCTTTAATCAACTTTGAACTGCCCCGACATTTCAATTCAACTTCTCATTATAGCACATGGTGGGGTGATGTTTTCAGATTAAGAGTAGTAGGAATTGAGAGCTTTAATCCTTATTTTACTATTATGCAACCTGAGGCATTTTATTCTCAGTTTAAATTCCCCAAATGTAAAAATGGAATTAACCTTGGGAATCGATGAACATTCTTATTACATTTTGAGATCAGTGGACAGTAAAGACCATAACTTATACATACAAAAGATTATCTGACCCAAAGATATGTCCCTTAAAGGAAGCACAGAATTTTGCAGCCATTTAGTGATCACCTAGCAATGCTCTCATTTTATATATGAAGAGACTAAGGTCCTAAAAGGTACAGACAACACAAGGAGCTCCTCACTGAGGCCTTTCCTGCAGTCTATATAAAACATACCACCGGGCCCCATCAGGTACTCTCTCACCACTTAGCCTACTTAATTTTTATTCTAACATCACTATCTAAAACATATACTTTATATATCGATTTGTCTATCTAGTATCTATTTTCTCTTCTGAAATGTAAGCTCTATGCAACAGGAATTTTGCTCATCCTTTTCATAGCCAAATCCCTAGTATTCAGAAAAGTACCTGACATATAGAGGGCTCAATAAGCATTTCTGAATAAATGAAGGAAAGAAGGAGCCAGATCTACTAGTGGAAGGGTCGGGTTAGATAGGGGTGAAGTAGGCTTGATTCTCTTAACTCTCAGTCCAGTGTTGCTATGAGGCTTCCTTCTTAATATGTTCCCTTCACTTTCCTGGGTTCCCAGATGTAAGTATCAAAGGGAATTTGCATCCATATTTATTATACATATTTTTATTAAAGTTCACAGATATTTTCAAGTTTAAGAGTTTCATTATTTAATTATTAATCCTTTGCCTGGATTTTTTTTCTCCATTCGTTTGCTCTACCTTCCACCATGTTAACACTGTCATAGATTCTTTATTTTTACTTGTGACATTTTATTGGAATAAAAAGATCGATAGTTTAAAGAAAAAATGAAAATTAAAAATGACCCATTTATCAGCTGCTTATTTCATTTCTACTACAATCACTCCCATAGAGTCCTTCTGGAAAAGCACCAAGGTATAACTTGCAAATGTGCAGGGACTTCGGCCTCCTCATGAATCTTATCAGCTTTCCCCAAATTACCCTAAACACATATACAATATATTTGTAAGTATAAAATACAGCTTGAAGACAAATTCCCTGGTCCTCTTCCAGAGGCTGCTACCATGGCAAACCTTTAGGAACTGCCTCTGGTGCTGCCACTCTCTGGTGGGTGTCGGGGAAGAAGTGTGGTTTGCAACTATCAGATCTGGATTAGAATCTCAACTCTCCCACTTACAAACCACGTGAACCTCTGTTTACTCATCTGTAAAAAAAGATCATAACACTCACTATAAACATAAGCTGTCAGGAGCAAACAAGATGCACATAAAGTGAATGCTACAAAGTAGGGATGCAAAAAGGGTTAACTGCCTTTTTACCTTCACGCATTTGTGAAAAAAAAAAGCTAACTTAATGCTTTCTCTTCCTTAGTGCACTGAAAAGGTGTTTAGATATTTATGTGAGATCACTAATGGTTTTTGGGAATCAATAAGAGGCAGAATGGAAGGTAAAACTATTTCAAAGAACTGACAGATGTGATCAAGTCGCTAAACGATGTACTGTAGTTACTAGAGAAGGTATCTCTATACAAGTACCAGTGGCCTAAGGGTGGCAAGTGATGCTACATTTTGAGCAGGGATGATGCCATTTCTTTCTTCCACTTGCCCCCACAATCTGGCTATTCCATCTCTGTAAGCAGTCCGGTGCCCTCAGTACCCTAATATTCTCACACGCCTTAATCCATTCCTGGAAGCCACCTTCAGTCTTATAAACACCTACCCTCAATCTGCTATTAAAAACAGCACCCTATCAGCAGCTCCGTCTGAACACTCACTGAGACTCCTGATGTCTATCTGTCGCTCTGGAGTTGCAAAGCTGGTAAGCTCAGGATGAGCTCTCATGGGGCTATTAAAGGTCTAGGGGCAGTAAGCTAGGCTAGTCCTTTCAAAGTGGCATCATACTGCATGATGACTCAAAATGGCTTCAAAGAACGCAAAGGTTACCTGCTAGGGGATGTGCATCTGAGGGAAGATCAACAAAATATTACAGAGAATGACAGGTTTTCTTAAAGGTTTATTTTTACTTTTAAAAATAAGGACTGTTAAGTATGAGATGATGGAAAAGGCCAGTATGCCAACAGGAGAAAATGGTTCTTTTTATTATTTCTGCCCAAGTACGTAGTGGACATGCAATGAACTTATAACTCACACCTGTAATCCTAGTACTGTGAGAGGCTGAGGCGGGAGGATCACTTGACTAGTCTATAAGCATAGGGAGACTCTGTCTCTACAAAGCAAAACAAAAATAAATAAAATTAGTTGGGCCTTGTGGCAAGCACCTATAGTCCCAGCTACTTGGGTGGCTGAGAGGGAAGGATCGCTTGAGCACAGGAGGTCAAGGCTGCAGTGAGCCTTGATCATGCCACTGCACTCCAAATTCGGTGATAGAGTGAGGGCCTGTCTCAAACCACCCCCCAAAACAAAGAAATAAACAGAAAACCCCAAACAAGAAAAACTAGTAACCCTGGCATCACTGATTCTCTGCTACTCCCTTAGCACTGCTATTACTCTGGCTCTGCAGTAGAAAGCCTGACTGAAACACATGCCTGATTTAATCACACACCATCCAATGTGTTAGTGGTACCACACGGAGTGTGTCCCCTTTGCTCTCCAGGTCACTGCTAGAACCATCAGATCTTCACTTTTTGGGGACTATTTACCTCTTTGAGAATATGAGAAGAGCTCTGATTCTCCTCCACATAAACTAATTGTATGTAATCTACCAATTCAATACAGAATTTCAAAGGGTTCATACAACTCACTACCCACTCATCCATAAATCCCTCAGGCCTTGGGGGTATTCAAGGGCAATCAATCCTCTTGTGTTGGAAAATATCAAGATGCCTGCTTTCCTCACAGGACTGTAGGTACATAGTATAAAGACATCTGCTTTGGGTGAAGAGGGGAAAGAGAGGAGAGAAGCAAGTTTTAAAAGGAAAGTATCATTTTCCCTCAAGTTAGAAACTATTCAGATAAAGAAAAAAGACCATTCAAATGCCAGGACTTGGATGCATGCAACATAAGTTAAATGCATGCAAGTGGGAGATTTGGCTTAATTCCAAGCACAAAATATTTCAGCTCCATGGGGAAAGTTAACCATAGGCCAAAATCTCAAGACATATATGTAATCCATTTAGTATTTTAAAAGGTCCAATATTTTAATGTCTTAAGAAATTCTCAAACTTCCTGAAATTTTAATGGTGCAAACGTTTTAAATATAGAGGGCTAGCAGTTCTTGAGAAATATTTTGGCACATATTCTAACGGAGATTTGTTGATCTTTTTTCAGGGACACACTGGCAATTTTAAAACATAGTTATTGAGAAGTTGGAAGACACTTCCCTAATTTATAACTATTTTAAGAGGCACATCAGATTAAGGTCTGAAACTTCCTGATATTATGCTTCTAAATTGTAGGGTAAAGCATTTGTCCTCTTCAACTGAAGACAAAAATTGGAAAAAAATGTGTCTGTATATATACATGTATAAAGACTTTGTATATGCGTATTCAAAAGCTCAAATCCTGGTTACCAGTCCTCCACATACACTTCAATTAAGCAACTATCGGTCAGAGAGCATAGAGTAAATGCCCTTCACTGAAAACTCAATTAAGCTTGCAGAGCAATGATTAGTAAAGCCAAAAGAGAAATTTGAACTCAAATAACATTGTATTTGAGATTACTTGCTACATTTTTAAATGGGGGTTTGGGGATTGGAAGTTCTCAACATATAATGTCCTTTTTCCATAAACTGGCCTTTTAACCTTACATTAAAAATATGGCTAGAAAAACGGATTGATAATTCCTCAAGAAGTTAAACAGAAAATTACCATATGACCCAGCAATTCCACTTATAGGTATAGAACCCACAAAATTAAAAACAGATGTTCAAACAAACCCTTATACATGAATGTTCACAGCAGCATGATTCGTAGTAGCCAAAAAGTGAAAACAAGCCAAATGTCTTTCATTTGATGAATGAGTAAACTAAATGTGGTGTATCTATACAATAGAATATTATTTGGCAATAAAAAGTAATGAAGAATTGATACATACTACAATATGGTTCAGTCTTGAGAAGCTTCTGCTAAATGAAAGAAGCTAGCCACAAAAAGCCACATACTCTATGATTCAATTTATATGAAATATTCAGAATAGCAAATGCACAGAATCATTGAAGCAAATTAGTGGTTGCCAGGGGCTGAAAGGAGGAGAGAATGGTGAGTGATTGTTTTATGGGTCTAAAGTTTCTTTTTGGAGTGATGAAAATGTTCCAGAATTAAACAGTGGTGATGGCTATAACACTGTGAATATACTGGAAATTACTGAACTGTGCTCCTTTAAATGGCTATAATGGTGAATTTCATGTTACGTGTATTTCAATAAAAACTGTGGCCAGGAGGCCGGGCGCGGTGGCTCACGTCTGTAATCCAGCACTTTGGGCGGCTGAGGCTGGTGGATCACGAGGTCAGGAGATCAAGACCATCCTGGCCAACATGGTGAAATCCCATCTACTAAAATACAAAAAATTAGCCAGGTGTGGTAGCTCATACCTGTAGTCCCAGCTACCTGGGAGGCTGAAGCAGGGGAATTGCTTGAACCTGGGAGGGGGATGTTGCAGTGAGCTGAGATTGTGCCACTGCACTCTAGCCTGGCAGCAGAACAAGATTTCGTAAAAAAAAAAAAAAGGAGCCAGGATTCTTTTTCACTTTATTTATTATGATTCCAGTAAAGAAAGACACTAATGAAACCAATTTCTACTGAAATTAAACACTGGATATGATCATAAGAGCTCTTTTTTAAACTCATAATATATCTACGTGTGTTTGATTAGGCTGTGCCTCATTGAAGTGGGAAATTAATCATCTGGATAGTTATGAATATTCTCATAAGTCTATACAGTGTTTATAAATCTGACAAAACAAGACAAGGAAAAATGGGAAAATAAACTTTCTTTGCCCAGAATTCATTGGGAGGCTGAACAACTTTGTTTTGCTTTAGAAGTGTTGTCAACAAAATTTTACTGAAATGTAAGGATTAAATTGGCAAAAAATAAAGGATTTACTCTTTTGTATTTACTTTTCATGACGTCCAAAAGCAGCCAGGTTTTCTCGCCTACATAATACAATGTAAGATCTACTTGCAAAGATTGGGGAAGTCTGAAATGAAGTAAGTTTACCAAATAGTCATAAGGCATCTAATTACGTATTTGCACCATAATCATTATGTTACACTTAATTTTTAATACTACACTCAATTTTTTTATTTTAAAAATGCAATACTTTTTAGCATTTATTCTTTTAAAGTAAGTATTTAAGGGTATAAATGTCTCATTTCTCTGGTTAGTAATCTAGCTACGCTAATTTTTTGTTATTTTCGTTTTTTTTTTGAGATGGAGTCTCACTCTGTCACCCAGGCTAGAGTGCAGTGGTGTGATTTTGGCTCACTGCAACCTCTGCCTCCTGGGTTCGAGAAATTCTCCTGCCTCAGCCTCCCAAATAGCTGGAATTACAGATGCCTGCCTCCACGCCTGGCTAATTTTTGTATTTTTAGTAGAGAAGGGGTTTTGCTATGTTGGCCAGGCTGGTCTTGTACTCCTGACCTCAGATGATCCACCCGCCTTGGCCTCCCAAAGTGCTGGGATTACAGGCATGAGCCACCACACTCGGCCAGTATTTTCTAAATTTCTTTGTTGATCTTTTAATTATTTGGAAGACTTTAATCTCTTCTCTACCCATTTACTCTTTTTCTCAATTTTTATTGTAAAAATGTTTAAATGGATAAGAATTTCAGTAGTGCTATGAATGCCCATATGCCTTTCCTATAGATTCAATAATTGTTAACATTTTGCCACATTCGTTTCATCTCTTTCATTCCCTGTACATGTATTTTTTTTTCCTCTGAATCATTTGAGAGCTACAAACAAAAATAATTTAACAACTACACCTCATGAATTTGAATTTAATGCCAAAGTCACAAGAGTCATATTGGGATACATTTTTAAAATTATAGTCATCCACCTTCATAAAAGTTTTAAAAAGGCACTATAATTATCTTGACTTTTCTGTAAAATTCCTCACTATACTATAAGCTCTAGGAAGGCGACATGTTTTCTATTTCTTTGCTATGATAACAGTCTCATGTCTGACTTTGAGTTATTGTTTCACCTTGAAGGGTCCCCTACATCAGCAGTCCCCAACCTTTTTGGCACCAGGGACCGGTTTTGTGGAAGACAATTTTTCCACACACAGGGAGTGGGGGATGGTTTCAGGATGAAACTGTTCCACCTCAGATCATCATGCGTTAGATTCTCATAAGAAGCTCAGCCTAGATCCTTCGCATGTGGAGTTCACAGCAGGATTCGGCTCCTATGAGAATCTAATGCCTCTGCTGATCTGACGGGAGGCGGAGCTCAGGCGGTAATGCTGGCTCACTGCTCACTGCTCACCTCCTGCTGTGTGACCTAGTTCCTAACAGGCCAGGGACCAGTACTGGTCCATGGCCTCTGGGTTGGGGACCCCCGCTCTGCACCTTCCAATTCATCTTCTTTTTTCCAAGTCCTGTCTTCCATAAACACACCATACATATATATATACACATTTATTCCGTTAGCCTTGGAATAGTTAAAGCAATTGCATGTAACCTTGTCTCATCTGGGTACCTATTTTCTGCTCTAATTTGAAATTTAAATTTAAAGGATATAAAGTTTCAGGTATAAGATTTATTAGTTCTGGGGATCTAATATACACCATGGTGAATATAGTAAAATACTGTATTATATATTTGAAGTTTGCTAAGAAAGTAGATGGTAAGTGTTCCTACCACCCACCCCCACCCTACCACACACACAAATGGTAACTATGTAATGGAATTAATATGGACTGATTGTGGTAATCATTTCACAAGGTATATACATGTCAATCATCATGTTGTATACCTTGAATTTTTACAATTTTTATTTGTCAATTATGGCCCAATAAAGCTGAGGAGCAATGCATTTTATCTGCATGCTACATTGCCTCAATAACATCATAAGGTCCTCCAGGACAGGGTCTAGGATTTTTTTACCCCATGGTAGGTAGATACTAAAATTCTTTCTCAACTTAATTTAAATCTTCATAGTACGATATTGGTTAAAGAAAATAAATTGCAGAGGGCTGGGCATGGTGGCTCATGCCTGTAATCCCAGCACTTTGGGAGGCTGAGGTGGGTGGATCACGAGGTCAGGAGTTCAAGACCGGCCTGGCTGACATGGTGAAACCCCGTCTCTACTAAGAATACAAAAATTAGCTGGGCATGGAGGTGCGTGCCTGTAATCCTAGCTACTTGGGAAGCTGAGGCAGGAGAATCACTTGAATCCGGGAGGCAGAGGTTGCAGTGAGTCAAGATTGTGCCATTGCACTCCAGCCTGGGTGACAGGGCAAGACTCTGTCTTGAAAAAAAAAAGAAAATAAATTGCAGATTATATATACTTTTATTGTGTTAACATAAAATAAGATGCTATAAATTCATAGAAATTAAAACCATAGTCTAGTTGACTATTTTTGTTCCATTGAATCTAACCTCATATATGTATACACACACATATATATGTATTTCCAATCCTATAATTTTTCAAGTGATGAAACAGACCCATAGAAGTTAAATGATTGACTTCATAGTATAAAACTTTTAAGAAGCAAAACTAAAGCTATAATTAAATGAGTTAATACATACAAGTGCTTATACCAGGGCCTAGTTAATACAGGAAAGGCTTAAGAAATATTTTTAGCTTCAGAATCAAGGTTGTTGGATGTCTAGTTCAGTGCATTTTCCAATAAAACACATTACCTCAGAACTCTACGGTAACACAGTAAAGACAACCATTTCAGGAGCATATTATACATTCTTTAATGAGCAAGAGTTACACAATAAGAGATCAGCCAGAGGGTGTCATCAGAACAGGCAAACTGGTAGCCTATGGGCCTGATACAAATGGCTGCCATTTTATTTGACCTCTTTAATAGTTTAAAAATGTTTAGTTAGTTGCAACAGTTAAAATTATAGAAATCTGAAATAAATATTCAGACTTTTGATTTCTTTGGGAAAACCAGGAAATCTGACAACACTGGGCTTGCATCCCTCCATGTCACCAATCAGTTGGGGTTTGAATTTCCACTCCTGCCCTTCTGCTAAAGTCTGATTATGATTAGTGCACAAAATGATGACTGAATCATGTAGTAAGAGCTACATCAGTCAGAAAATACTAAGTGATATTTGCTAATCATATGTAATTGCTAGCCACACACACATAGCTATTTCCTAAATTAGAAAAATTGATTGTTATAATACGGAATAAAACTAAAGGTGACTGTAGTATTTAAAGGGTAACTAGAATTTAACCAGAAAATGTATTTAAAAAGACGAGCCCACTCCCTACAGTTCAGTTACATAACGTACCAATGTATTTTTCTTTTATGGGAAAATATGGGTTCAATAACTTTGATTCATATGTTAAATAAAAACAAATGACACAACTTTATTTGGAATATTTTTTTCCCTTAAT
Source organism: Mandrillus leucophaeus (assembly GCF_000951045.1). Classification (NCBI taxonomy): domain Eukaryota; kingdom Metazoa; phylum Chordata; class Mammalia; order Primates; family Cercopithecidae; genus Mandrillus; species Mandrillus leucophaeus. Next base: position 3,619,395 of record NW_012103732.1, on the reverse strand, counting down.
TTAAATATAGCCCTTAAGATCTGCAAACATTTTAGTTAGTCTGCTTTTGACCTGAACTAAGCAGCTATAAGAAAAAAAAATAAAAATAAAAATAGGTTACAACACATTAAATATCCTCCCTCTGCCACCTTACACTTTTTGGTGCTAAAACATATGCTCTGCCACCTGCAGATAAAAGTCACACACTGAGAGTGTATATTCTGACAAGAATTACTAGTTTCAAGCATGCCTGGTGATTTTGGACAGTAGCACTTAAGAAACCTTCAATCTGGCAGTTTTACCACCGCACATTTTTGAAAGCATTCCTACAGCCTAAAGTTGTACAAATTTTGGGATCTGACCTTTGGGAGAAAACAAAATAAAATGAAACAAAAAGGATCCTAGGGTAGCATTTTGATCCAACTGGTTCTATTTTTTTGGGGGGGGTCACATACATATCTCCCCCCGCCCAATTTCACATCTCAATGACAAGTTGCCAAGGGTAATTTGAATTTTTTTAAAAAAATTTCTGATGAGGTAAACTCTATTGTAATATGAAGAGAACTTCTATTCCTACACACACTGGGAACATCTGTCAGAGTTAAAAATTATTGTTACTCCATAAAAAATTTATTTTCCTATTTTTATGTTTCCTTTACTCTCAGTTACTTTTCTATTTTATCTTATTTGTTTGCTGTTTCATCTTGTTCCATAAAGGGTTTGGGGATGTACAAAAATGAACCCAGACAGGACTTCCGAAGATGGCAAGTGAAGAAGTTGGCAAATCCTCTTCCCCTGAACAACTAAAAAGGTGGCAAAATTGTCAAGTACAACCATTTCAGCACTCCAGAAATCAACCAAAAGCAAAAAACTAACTGAGAAATGTTTATTCAAGGAAATCTGCTGTGTTACAGGTAAGGTCAGTGGCAATCTGTGGCGAGTAGCTTGGTAGCAGAGCAGTGCTTCCAGAGCATGACTGGCTGTGAAAACCTGCAGCTTCCCTGCTAGAAGGGGCTGATTTGAATTACAGTAGAAGGAGAGAAACCCATGCCCAATCATATTATCCTCAAGTAAAGCAAATTCAGTGGAAAACCAACCACAAAAACCCCGGCCTTGCTAGTCTGAGGTTGTGGTCTTGCTTGGGGCGAGTGGTAGACCAGTAGACTAGCTAGAAATTCAACAGGGAGATCCTGGAAATGAGTGAGCGGCTGAGAGACTAGATGAACTCCCGCACATTCCTAGCTGACGGAGAGGATGAGCGCTGGGACAGAAGTCCCAGGATAGCCTGGTAGAGAAGGAAAGCTAAGGCAGACTTGGCAACTTTGACTACACTCTGTAACTCAAACACGGATCCACCCACAGAGCCTTACTAGCTTGGGGTGATTGAACAAAAACTCTGACCATTAAGCTATGTAGGCAAAGAAGTCATTATCTAGGAGCTGGCCTAACATAAAATTAAAATTGAAAACAAACAAACAAACAAACAAACAAAAACAACCCACCGAACTATCAACATCTACATTTTGAAGAGGGGACAGAGTCTGCAGATTAAGTCAAGTTTCTAAAAACATAAGAAAACAAAAGACCAGAAGCAACAACAAAGATCCTCAAGGCAAATGAATCAGAATCTACAGTTGCTCTCATTACTCCTGTTCAATATTGTGCATGAGGTTGCAGCCAGTACAGTAAGGCAAGAAAAGAACTTAAGGGCATATATATTAGGAAGGAAGATATACATGGTTTTTAAATCATAGTTGGCATGGTCTTGTATGTAGAAAATCCTAAATATTATATTAAAATAAATCTAGAATGAATAAACAAGTTTTAGCTAGGTCACAAATACAGAATCAATATGTAAAAATCAATTTTAATTCTCAAACTAGCAATAAACAATTCAAAATTGAAATTAAGAAAAGAATTCCACTCAAGAAATAGAGGAAATAATCCTAAAATTTATATTGAACCACAAAAGACACAGAATAGCCAAAGCCATCCAGAGCAAAAAAACCAAACTGAAGGAATCACATTACCTGACTTCAAATTATACTACAGAGCTATAGTAACCAAAACAACATGGTACTGGCATAAAAACAGACACATAGACCAATGGAACAGGGTAGAGAACCCAGAAATAAACCCATACATCTACATTGAACTCATTTTCAACAAAGGTGCCAAGAACATACACTGGGAAAAGGACAGTCTCCTCAATAAATGGTGCTGGGAAAACGAAGTCCACATGCAGAAGAATGAAACTAGACCGTTATCTGTCACCATATACAAAAATCAAATCAAAATGGATTAAAGATTTAAATCTAAGACCCAAAACTATGAGCCTACAAAAAGAAAACATTGGGGAAACTCTCTGGGACATTTAACTAGGAAAAGATTTCTTGAGCAATAACTCAAAAATTCAGGCAATCAAAGCAAAAATGGACAAACGGTATCAGATCAAGTTTAAAAGATACTGCACAGATAAGAAAACAATCAACAAAGTGACAATGCCCAGAATGGGAGAAAATATCTGCAAACTGCCCATCTGACAAGAGATTAATAAACAGAACATATAAGGAGCTCAAACAACTCAAAAGGAAAAAAAAAATCTAATATCCAATTTAAAAATGTGCAAAAGATCTGAATAGACATTTCACAAAAGAAGACATACAGATGGCCAACAGGTACATGAAAAAATGTTCAACATCACTAATCATCAGAGAAATGCAAACCAAAATTACAATGAGATATCTTACTCCAGTTAAAATGGTTCATATCCAAAAGACAGACAATAATGAATTTCGGCAAGGATGTGGAGAAACGGAAACCCTTGTACATTGTTGGTGGGAATGTAAAATAGTACAACCACTGTGGAGGTTCCCAAAAAACTAAAAATAGAGCTACCATATGATCTAGCAATCCCACTGCTAGGTATATGCCCCAAAGAAAGGGAATCAGTATATTGAAGATATATCTACACTCTCACTGGAAAAACATACTATAAAATTTTCATTGTCATAAGATAAAAAGAAACAACTGGTGAAGCACTGAATTCTAAGGAAGATTTCTCCTGTGGGTTCTCCTAAGAGAGGACCTCATGAAATATAGGGAACTACTTCCTTTAAAATAGCAGCCCTCTCCCCATGGTGAGCCCTGAATGGTTTACAGTGGTGCGGAGATAGTGATCCTCAGCCCTCAGTGGCAACAGGACTAGGGCAGCTAAAGCCCTGTGCCTGTGGCCTCCAGCCTTTTGCGGTTCCCTGCAACTATTCCAGGATGCTGGAAAAATATATTTTTTGTAATATGTGCCACAAAATAAAAAGCACTTTGTCTAAAAGATATCTGTAACATCTGTAACATGCAGTTTCACATAATTTTCTTTTAACAAGCTGATTACAAAACATAAATACAATTCGTTAAAACATTTCTGCAAGGGGCTAAAGATGTCCAGTTATTTGATATCTGGCTTCATTTATCCCATAGTATTATACGTGGCTACTAAATGCATCTGAACTCCTTTTAGGTGGCATTTATGTTAATTAGTTTAAGTTATTTATTAACAAGGTCAGCTTTATTTGCCACATGACCAAGTCTGGCCAAATGGGCTGGTGGTGCTGCCAGGTGCAAGCTCGTGCTTCCCAACACTTCAAAAACTCTGAAAGGCTCCCCTCTACAAATCCATTTCTTTACATGCAAGTTTTAAGCTCACAGTAAGCACAGATGAACTACACCGCATAATCACATATTCACATTACTTATTAGAAAGTGACCTTAGATTAAAAAAATTATAGATGATTTTTAGTTTGAACCTTCTCCTTCCCCTCATTTTAAGTTAATTCTACACAGGGTGACTGTTTCTAATGTGTGTCACTGGACAGCATTAAGATTCTACCCTTCAGAATTTTTACGAGGCATGAAATTTCAGGTAAAATTGATGCTACTGAGACCCACCAATAAGGGCTGTAGCTTATGGCTCCATATAGTCTCCTGGTCACCTGCAACTCTTACTCAGGAGAATATTCCTATTGGAGTTTTCCCAATAAATATGACTTTGAAGATCTAGTCTTGGTAAGTACATTATTCAATCTTTACGGTTCTTTACCCCATTAGTCATATCACCACACCAGAGTTACACCAACTATAGACAGTAAAATAATCTTACATATTAATTTCCCATATGGCATATCAGATTCCTGCATCAAGAATTCCTGTTTTAAATAAAAAATTTAGGTTCTTGCCTGTATAACCACAATATTCCATTTAATTATAAAGAAATTCATTCCTCCCTTAATTAACTTTTATTATCTATAAAAGTGAAACAAGAGGATTTTACTCTACTTATATGTACATTACAATAAATTTTGTGAAAGAAATCTATAAATACACTTGTATTTCTAAAATGTATATATAATCAAAAGAGGATTTCAGAGAAAAGTACAAATGTGAGGACAGCAAACGGGAAAAAGTAGTGAGTAGCACTTATGGATAGAACTTAAGCAAAAACTATAGCTAAATATTTTTAAAGCACCTTTAAGTCTCTTTATTAATTTTTAAAATTTATTACAAATACACAACTGCATTCTGATGCAGTCCCCTTAAGTCATCTTGTTAAATTTTTTGTCATAACATGTGTTACTGTAGTTCTACACTTTTACCTTTGCACTTTGTAGCATGTAGCAGAGCACCATAATTAACCACTGGTAGGTAGTGTTTACGTTAGTTCTCAAAAGGTTAAGAAGCTGATTATAGCTAAAATCAGCTTTGCCTGAGGCTTCAGGGGCTCTGTGTAATCAAATTAGACAAGCAGGGCACAGTGTCACCTAACACAAACCAGTGGCACTTTCTTCTTTGCAGTGATCCTTCCCCCCCGACTTTTTTTTTTTTTTATTAGGGAAACAACTCATGCTTTATGCTTTTACCAGATAATTTTGAAAGACTTGTTCCTAATAAATTTGGCATGCAATTTCCTAAGATGTCCACTTCTTTAAAAGAAATGAGAACATGTGGAAAAAATTTTGAAAAAAAAAATGCTTGTTAGAAAAGAAATTTACATTTAGAGACACAGATTTTTTAAAGAAAGTATTTCACAAAAGGCAGGTGACAACATTATCACGTGTACCTAATATTATGGACACTTTCTAGCTTTAGACAGACTGTCAGTTTTGTTTTGCAGAAAACCACACAATGGCTTATCTGCTTCAGAGAACTTTATAAACATGATAGGTAACACATTAGCATTTCTAAGAAACCATGGGAACCGTCTCTGCTGAGTGATAGCTCATCCTTTCTCCATCTCTACTCTTTGAAGCTGGGCAAGGTAAACTATATAATAGATGTATTTAAGAAGGAGGTTTAATACGGTGAAGAGAAGAGCAAACTAGTCCTATTTCAGAAACCCTCTACAAGGTTCTATATTTAAATGCAGAAAGATGTATTAGCCAAGTATAAATCTTGTTACCTTTGAGTCTAAGGAAAACAAAATCGTGAACACCAAAGAGAATGAGAAAGAATAGCAATGGCAAATTTAAATAAAAATCTAGAATATTCTTCTCAGCAAAATTTATAAACTACTGTTAAGAGATAACATTTATTACATCTTTATCTTCCTATATTTGACTTTGAACTTTTGATTCAATTCTACATATTTATTACTTTGCTTGAAATACAGAAGCAAAATGAATGTAAACATCCTACAAATGAGTGATCAAGAGAAAATGAGTTTTACTAATGATTTATTCTGAGCAATAAAATCAAAACTTGTTATTTTAATTGATTAAGTCATAAAGAGTTCCTGGAAAAGTCAAATCTTGCTATTTGCACAGTCAGACAATTTCTGCTAATCCAGCAGTACTTAACAAATTCACATGTGGTTAGTTTGTCTTGCCATAGCTGTATATCACATTTCTGTACTATAAGCTGTGCAAAAAAAAAAAAAAAAAAAAAAAAAAAAAAAAAAAAAAAAAAAAATCAACATGCCAAGTTTAACAAAAGGACAGGAAACATGATATTCTCCTATATTTTCAATAAAGCTCAAATGACTCTGCCGTTCATACTCAGTACAATTTATGGCTGAGAAATGTATTCTTCAATTGAAAAAAATCTACAATGGAATGAATTATATAAATTCAGAGTTGAAGTTCTGCCTTATTTCATAATAACAATTTATTTAGAAGATTCTGACATTCTGATTCAATGTGCACAGTATAATCAGCCATTCAGAGGCATATTTTTTTT
>NW_012103732.1:3602803-3613138 GCF_000951045.1 Mandrillus leucophaeus | reverse complement strand
TTGCCTGTATAACCACAATATTCCATTTAATTATAAAGAAATTCATTCCTCCCTTAATTAACTTTTATTATCTATAAAAGTGAAACAAGAGGATTTTACTCTACTTATATGTACATTACAATAAATTTTGTGAAAGAAATCTATAAATACACTTGTATTTCTAAAATGTATATATAATCAAAAGAGGATTTCAGAGAAAAGTACAAATGTGAGGACAGCAAACGGGAAAAAGTAGTGAGTAGCACTTATGGATAGAACTTAAGCAAAAACTATAGCTAAATATTTTTAAAGCACCTTTAAGTCTCTTTATTAATTTTTAAAATTTATTACAAATACACAACTGCATTCTGATGCAGTCCCCTTAAGTCATCTTGTTAAATTTTTTGTCATAACATGTGTTACTGTAGTTCTACACTTTTACCTTTGCACTTTGTAGCATGTAGCAGAGCACCATAATTAACCACTGGTAGGTAGTGTTTACGTTAGTTCTCAAAAGGTTAAGAAGCTGATTATAGCTAAAATCAGCTTTGCCTGAGGCTTCAGGGGCTCTGTGTAATCAAATTAGACAAGCAGGGCACAGTGTCACCTAACACAAACCAGTGGCACTTTCTTCTTTGCAGTGATCCTTCCCCCCCGACTTTTTTTTTTTTTTATTAGGGAAACAACTCATGCTTTATGCTTTTACCAGATAATTTTGAAAGACTTGTTCCTAATAAATTTGGCATGCAATTTCCTAAGATGTCCACTTCTTTAAAAGAAATGAGAACATGTGGAAAAAATTTTGAAAAAAAAAATGCTTGTTAGAAAAGAAATTTACATTTAGAGACACAGATTTTTTAAAGAAAGTATTTCACAAAAGGCAGGTGACAACATTATCACGTGTACCTAATATTATGGACACTTTCTAGCTTTAGACAGACTGTCAGTTTTGTTTTGCAGAAAACCACACAATGGCTTATCTGCTTCAGAGAACTTTATAAACATGATAGGTAACACATTAGCATTTCTAAGAAACCATGGGAACCGTCTCTGCTGAGTGATAGCTCATCCTTTCTCCATCTCTACTCTTTGAAGCTGGGCAAGGTAAACTATATAATAGATGTATTTAAGAAGGAGGTTTAATACGGTGAAGAGAAGAGCAAACTAGTCCTATTTCAGAAACCCTCTACAAGGTTCTATATTTAAATGCAGAAAGATGTATTAGCCAAGTATAAATCTTGTTACCTTTGAGTCTAAGGAAAACAAAATCGTGAACACCAAAGAGAATGAGAAAGAATAGCAATGGCAAATTTAAATAAAAATCTAGAATATTCTTCTCAGCAAAATTTATAAACTACTGTTAAGAGATAACATTTATTACATCTTTATCTTCCTATATTTGACTTTGAACTTTTGATTCAATTCTACATATTTATTACTTTGCTTGAAATACAGAAGCAAAATGAATGTAAACATCCTACAAATGAGTGATCAAGAGAAAATGAGTTTTACTAATGATTTATTCTGAGCAATAAAATCAAAACTTGTTATTTTAATTGATTAAGTCATAAAGAGTTCCTGGAAAAGTCAAATCTTGCTATTTGCACAGTCAGACAATTTCTGCTAATCCAGCAGTACTTAACAAATTCACATGTGGTTAGTTTGTCTTGCCATAGCTGTATATCACATTTCTGTACTATAAGCTGTGCAAAAAAAAAAAAAAAAAAAAAAAAAAAAAAAAAAAAAAAAAAAAATCAACATGCCAAGTTTAACAAAAGGACAGGAAACATGATATTCTCCTATATTTTCAATAAAGCTCAAATGACTCTGCCGTTCATACTCAGTACAATTTATGGCTGAGAAATGTATTCTTCAATTGAAAAAAATCTACAATGGAATGAATTATATAAATTCAGAGTTGAAGTTCTGCCTTATTTCATAATAACAATTTATTTAGAAGATTCTGACATTCTGATTCAATGTGCACAGTATAATCAGCCATTCAGAGGCATATTTTTTTTTCTTGATGAAGGCTGAAGTACTGTATATTCTTTAGATCAAAGAAATGTATACTATTTATGATAATACTTTGTTGTACATATTTAATTTAGATTTTGGCGACTTTTTTTTCTAATTTCTCTTTTCACGTGGGAAATATATGATGAGATGGTATCTACTGAGCAAATGCTTTAAATTATAACACAAAGAAAAAAATCCCAGTGGATCCCGAGCTACTGCATTGGTTAATTGATTCTAGATTTTACATCGTCGTTTACTGCTGCAGAAGTACATTATGTGTGGAAGTAGATTAGGATGAAAATGCTGAGAATGAGGTAGGAGTGGTCATGACCAATAGGTCAGCACAGAGCGGTGTCACTTCTGCCTTCTCAACTCAGCGATGTGGAACTAAGTGTGGCAAAACAACCAGAAAGTTGGAGTTCAGCCAAACTATTCAGAACTGTTGCCACAGTTGCTTCTTCTTCTTCTTCTTCTTCTTTTTTTTTTTTTAAGTAAAGGAAGAATTGGCTTTGGAATCTTTAAAAGGGCCTTATACATAGAAAATGAGAAGGGCCATATACATAGAAAAGAGAAAAGTGCAACAATACACATACACAGAGGAATTTATTTACACTTGTGAAAAATTCTTTGGTAATTTCTCTTCATTCCAATAACCAGAGGTAAATGGATTAATGACAGCTGAAAAAAGTATGTCACTGATGAGTATGGAAGGTATACACTGTGATATAAAACATACTCAGAGAAGTGCATTTGTTCCTAACTTTCTATTAATGTGTCGTATTTATAAGACGAATTTCACTCACAGATTAAGGCACCATTTAAAAAAGAATAGGCATAAATTCCTGATATTGATGTTGCTATAAATGATCATTTCTGTATAATTCATATTCTTTTTTTTTTTTTTTTTTTTTTTTTTTTTTTTTTGAGACTGAGTCTCAGGCTGTCACACAGGCTGTGGCACAGGCTGGAGTGCAATGGCATGATCTTGGCTAACTTCAACCTCCACCTGTGGGGTTCAAGCAATTCTCCTGCCTCAGCCTCCTGAGTAGCTGGGATTACAGGTGCACGCCACCATGCTCGGCTAAGTTTTGTATTTTTAGTAGAGATGGGGTTTCACCATGTTGGTCAGGCTGGTCTCGAACTCCTGACCTTGTGATCCACCCACCTCGGCCTCCCAGGTGCTGGGATTACAGGCGTGAGCCACCACTCCTAGCCAATATTCTTATTTCAAAATAGAGTATGTGCGGTGGCTCACGCCTGTAATCCCAGCACTTTGGGAGGCCGAGGCAGGCGGATCACAAGGTCAGGAGATCGAGACTATCCTCACTAATATGGTGAAACCCCGTCTCTACTAAAAATACAAAACAAAATTAGTCGGGCATGGTGGTGGGTGCCTGTAGTCCCAGCTACTCGGGAGGTTGAGGCAGGAGAATGGCGTGAACCCGGGAGGCAGAGCTTGCAGTGAGCCGAGATTGCGTCACTGCATTCCAGCCTGGGCAACAGTGAGACTCCGTCTCAACAACAACAACAAAAAAGAGTATGGCTCAGAATAGTGATAGGAAGTTTTTTATATACAAAACTCAGAATAACAGAACTTGGAGAAAAAAATATATCAAGGCATACAAATCATAATTTAATGTATGTTAAAGTTGACTCTGTAATGTCTGCAACTACATTAACAGTCATACATAATCCCCAGTTACTTGTGAGGCCCTAATATATAATTTATTTCCAGGAAATGAAAGACTTAACACTTCTGAAAAATACCTAATTGTCCCGACAACGACGACGACGACAATGACAACAACAACAACAACAACAACAACAACAACAACGTCTGTCCATTTTACTTCTAAGGAGTGGTTTCTTAATTACTGATTTTTGGCTAAATGGCGACTTAAATTATTTTTCTACCTTTATTTATTTATTGTTTCCTAGCTTTTTTCTCATCTCTCTAAAGGTTCTTTGGTAGTATCTCTTCCTATTTCACTGGAAACCATCTATTTATGAGATTTCCCTATCACTTTACTGCCAATAAATCAAACCTACTGATTCACTTCTGATGCAGACGCCTGATTTCCATTCTTTAGGCAACACTGACAGTTCTCTCTTAGATGTCTTCTGTAGACATCCTATCATTTCTTTAAACTCAATGGGTGGGGCTCATCTTAACTTTTTCTAGCACTCCTTCATTTTTGCAGCATCACTGGGTATCCTCACTTCTTGCCTGCCCACACAGGAGATTTCTCCATAACTTTTATATTCCTTAAAATGTCAAAACCTTCATAAAATTATCCTGAGTTTTCTACCATGGCTGTGGTCTGTAGGCCAAAATAAACCAGCTGTTACAAGCTGAAACATTTATCTGTTTGAGCTCCTAGGCTATAGAGTGCTTATTTAATTCTGCCTGCATTAAGGCATTAGAAAAGAATCTTAGAGCTGCAAAGTATAGAAACCATCTACCTAACCGTGTAATATTTAAAAGATTACAGATCCAGAGAAGTTCAACTGGCCCAAAGCCACATATAGGTTAGTGATTCTCATCTTTTTGCACTCACCATGTGTTTTTTTAGTCCTCTGCAATTATTATGCTCCTCAAAACAGAACTGGGGAGAACAATCAATTAAATTTGCCACAGATAACATTTCTACCACTCCCAGTCAGCATATTCCTTTTATTTTTACTATTATATCTTCCATGCACTTTTTCACCACATCTCAAGGTGATGATTATCTGATTCTCCCTTTCTTATCTGCCTGTTAAAACATGTGTGCGAGGCTCTCTTGCTTACAAGCTGCTGTGATCACATTATTTCCTTGTAGAAATTGCTTACGTCAAACTGAACATTTCCAAATATCCATCTACTATCTATCTCCAAAACCTAAAATTTTAGCATCTCGTTTTTCCTACCTGTTTGGTTTGCTTCCTTTAAGTAACACAGATAGAAAATCCTTTGGTTTCTATTTCAGCACTCCGAAAATTCGTTGAGCTTCTTTTCTCATTTTCCTTATGCTTACTTTCCTGAGCACTTCAGAGTAGGTTCCTCCTCTTCCAATCTTTAGCACCAAAAGAGATGTGCATCAATTTTGCTGTTTTCCCTTATCTAGTCAGGCCATCATGCCGTTTCCTTTTCAAGTCCTGTCAGAATACCCGTTTATGAATTCTTTGCAAAACCCATCTAATTACTGGACTGCAGTCAACAGCTATCGCTTAATCTTCAATTCTGTTTCCTCATATCCTTTAATTTTAGAAACATAGAACCCTAGAATTGAAGTAGATATTAAAGATGCTTTATTCTAATCTATCCAATGTAAAAATTCCCTTTATCAAATTCTTGAAAAGTGGTTATTATGACTTCATGACTTCATTTGACTGCTTGAAAAGATGGAAAGCTCGCCAGTTTACAATGCAGTCCATTCCATTTCTTAAAACAATTCAATAATTATATTGAGCCTCTTTAGTTTCCATAATCCACAATCAAAGCCTTTGTCATAATGTCTATTTAGAACCTCATCTATAGTTCAGGGTTAAGATCAGCTAAATCATTAAGTCTTCTGTGAGTTCTTTCGGTACCATATCTTTAAGATCTAGATGCTATTTATTCACTCTCAAGAGATGCTTTCCCCCAGTGGTATTGAACATTTATCACCAACTGTGCCAAATAATTCAATAATATAAAAATTTCAACTGGACTATTAAGAGAAAAAATGAAAATCTTCAACTGATACTAGTTCTACAGTTTTCCAAGAAACTGGTCTGCATAAGATGTTAGTAGCTTGTGATAAGGTAGTGAGTTGGCTAAAAGTCTAAGACAAGCTCGCACGCTAATATATTAACTTTCACAGAGCAAGGAAACTATATACCCATGAGACTTTATTTCTCTTGCTTAAAAAGTAATCACATTTCAGGCATTTATGATGAGTAATCTGTGTTTTGGTTTTCCTCATTTTTACTTTGTTAAAAGTCAAATTAAGTGCCAGACTCATTGTTTTCTTTTTCACTGCGTGATGCCTAACTAAAGTGGTAGGTGTATACTCACCTTCACGTGTATATTCTGCTTCTGAAATAAAATGGTTGAAAAACATTATATTTAATGTCAACATACCCCAAAGCCTTGTTGTGAAAGGTACAATTTTGAAAAAAGTGAATAAATGAATAATATAGTTAAATGGTATAATCTTAAGATTAAGGAAACAGGCTAATTCTCTCAACTGGTTTAAGTTTCATTGAAAGGGTGGTTTTTAATTTGATAGGTTTGTAAAGGGGGAAGGCAGGAAGCAGAGGGGTGGAACCTAGCGAGGCAGCTCTGTAAGATGAATTGCTGTCCGGGTGAAGTGGCTGGTTACAGTAATAGCTGGAAACCGTAAGTGTTACAGGCTTTGAAGTCAGTTCAGCTTTGATGTCTTACTCTCAATAGTTAATCATAAGATAGTATGGAAGGGGCAAAAAATAAGGCTTTCCAATACTGTGCTTGGTGTCTTTGCTCAGGAAATCCTAGCATGAAAAAAGATTGGTGTCTGTGTGAACTTTAAGTGTAGCATTAGTCTCTTCCTTTTTAAAAAGGTTTTAAAGTATTGATGCACGAATTAACATATTTGTTAGTTTGAGGCAAGTGCATGGACATGTAGGAACATGCTTAATTTTGTTATTAGATCATGTGAATCAATCAATAAGGACACACATTAATAATTATTTGGGTTTGTTATCATGCTAGGTACTGCTCAGATCAAGTTATATAGCTGTGGTTCCCAACGTTGAGGAACTTAACTAGCTGAGGACTAATAATCTTGCCACAGGAAGTTAAAAATTCACAGGAAGGAGCCTTAGACATCATCTAATCCAAGACCAAAGTCCAAAGAAGATGGCCTGTTCTGGAAACAAGAGATCAAACTGCCAAGTATACACATGAATTAAATAAACCGCAATAAATAGGTAATATGAAGAAATGAAGGGATAAAAGCACCTTGTGAGTTCTTGGATAGAAGAAAAATTATGGGAATTTCATGTTTCACTAGAGCATTGTTTCCCTATTAATTTGTGCAACACTTTTATGTATTTTGCTATATGCACAAATTACCAGCACTACTAAAATACCTAGCATTTCCTTTACCTCAACTCACTTTCTCTATTTGCCTAGTCCCAAACAATAACATCCACTAAATGGGTTTTGTGTTATTCTGATACATATTAGAATAAACAAATAACTATTAAAATAAAAAATAGTTTACCTATGAGCCACCAGTGGTGTGTGTATAAAACATGAAGGCGGAGGATTCATGGGAAGAATACATCGTTATTATTTCTTTGGGTACTTAAATAAGAACTACGGATTTAAAGTCTGTGCTCCTAAAGTATTTAAATGTGTCCTTAATGAGTGTTCAGTGACCTAGATAATCTGAATTTAAAATATTCTTTTCTTTGGGGTTGTGTGGTTTGATCCTTCTCATCTTAAAACTTCGTTTAGTTATTGGGACCTACGCCGACTTACTTTATGCACAGTAAATAATGTGTACTTTAAAAAAATCTATAATGTGTATCATAATAATGACAGCCTGAGATTAAGACTGCAAAACAAAAAGTTGAAAGGGAAAAAGTTTCCTTTTGACTTTTTCTCAATAGTGCTATCTTGCTGCTTTAAAAGAAAAAAAAAAAAACTTTCTAGCTTTTCTAGGTAGAAACTAACTACAGGAACAACCTTACATATATTACTTTAATGGGAAAAGAAAAAGAATGATTAAAGTTCTGGGGCATTCCTCTTGTTTATGTGTTGGTATCACATAAGAGGAGGAAGCCAAAGTCAGACACTAGAAGAAAGGGGTTAACTACACCTCATGGAAGCGAGGCTATTCCTCTGTTACATTCTTGTCCTTTAACTGCATTAGAACTGACTGTAAACATAAACAAAAGCCACTGGTGGGCAATTAAATTTGAAGAAGTAGCCCATAAAAACTGGAACATTCAGCATGTATTAGAATCAGTTACACAACATCTGATTTAATAGTTAGATTTTAAGCATTCCTCTTATAATACATGTTAAATGTTCTCAACAAATCATATTCTATAATGCAGTAAAATGACAATTTCAATGTAGTCTGAGGTTGGCAAGACAAGAATATTAAAGCAAATTAAACCATAATCTTTCATTCACATTTAGAGGTTAAAAATCTGTAGTCATTTGTGACAAGAACTTTAAAATGAATTTGCCATTCTCAAAGCCATCTCAGTAGACAGGAAGGAGGAACTTGGCACGGGACCAACAAATTCTGAGAGAGCAACACCTCAAGGTTAGAGGGCACTGATGACTTCAACAAATCTCACCAGCTAAGGCAACAGATTAAGCTGGGGGATAGGATGCCCTACAACCTTAACCTGTTAATACCTTTAAATTCTTAAGAGTGACCTCTAGTCTGCTCTTTCATATTAGTTGTTAGTTACACTAATTACAGCTTAACTGGTATTGTTGGCACCAGTTTTTCTCCCAAAAGACATGTAGAGAAAGGTTATCTCTAATAGCTTCAAATGACTTCAGCCAAATTCTGTTGTGCACATTAGGAACACCTACCTCTAGTTTTGAATGGGTCTTTTATAGACATCAAAGCAAAGACACTAAAAGCAACTTGTGTTTGTGGATTCTATAAAGCATTTCATAAAGGAAGCTGTAAAAATAGGAACAGTTACTTCTCCTGTAACTAGAACTTTAGAATGGTTTAAAACAGGTAATTTGTTTTATTTTTTTAATGTTTATTTTCAACAAACAGTGGCTGGTGATGTCACATACTAGGAGCTAGTTATACCTTATCAATGCTAGTGAAGTAAAAATACTTGGCCCATGAAATCCCCTCAAAATTTATGGTTTTAAGAAAGGGATAATGACATTTCTCTCACGACCTTTTAGAGCTGTTTTAACTTCAACATTTACATTGACTTTAACCTAAGATTCCACGGAGTTGTGCCTAGGATTCCAAAGCCCATTTACAAAGATTCAAATACCATCTGTGAAGCTGCTATAAATTATTCTGTAACATTAATCTTTAAACAAGGCACTAAATCAGAGTAGAAACATACCAGAGAGATTTAGAGCAAGAGTCATAACTGAATTATTGAGATTAATGTAAACAGCTTCACGCATAAGAATTGCAGGTTCTTAATATCAGATTGTTTTTGCTTTGAATGAAACATAAGATTTCTTCTAAATCTTAAAAATAAATTACTAATATCTAAATGACACTGACACTGTTTTTTTTTTTTTTTTTTTTTTTTTCATACGAAAAGAAGAGTAAAAATGACCAGTGAATGGAGCTGTTAACCTAAGGGTGCTCTGAGTTAAGAAATACATTAACAAAAATCTGATGTTACAAAATAGACACAGTAGGGAGTAATTAACATCACCAAAAGAAACTTAACTTTACAAAAGGGAATCTTTAAACCAAACCTAGTGTTCTCAAAAGATGTGGACCAATAGATATTTGACTTAAATGAACTCTTTAGGGGAAACAAAGACCTATAACAGTCAATTATAGTATCATGTGTCATCACATCCAAGACACCATTGATTATAAGATTCATCATTACTTTTTGTATCATTTAGAAAGAAAAACATTGCCAATTAAGCTATGGCATGATGCTTTCTTATCACTTATTGCAAGATGTATTCCAACCTTAGCTAGTTAAAATTATGTTTTGTAATTAATGAAATAAAATATTTTATAATAAATTGACTTGTTTATCAATATATCAAATGATGAAATTGTTTTAGTGAGAGCAAGTCGGTTTTGAAATATAGTCACTAGGTGATACAGTAATCCTCCCTTATCCCCCAGTGGATGCCTGAAATCATGGATAGTACCAAACCCTAGATATACAGTGTTTTGTTTTATGCACACATACCTATGATAAAGTTTAATTTATAAATCAGGCAGAGTAAGAGATGAACAACAGTAAGTAATAGTAAGATAGAACAATTATCACAATATGCTATCATCACTACTCTTTCCCTTTGGGGTCATTATTAAGTAAAATAAGGATTACGTGAACACAAGCACTATGATACTGCCACAGCTGATACAGTAACTGAGACAGCTATTAAGTGACTAATGGGAGGGTGGCATATATGGAGTGAATATTCTGGACAAAGGAATGATTAATATTCCATGAGAGACAGAGAAGGATAGCGTGAGAGTTCATCATACTACTTAGAATGATGCGCAACTTAAAACTTAAGAATTGTTTATTTCTGGAATTTTCCATTTAATATTTTTTGGCTATGACTGACTGTAAGTAACTGAAACTGTGGAAAGCAAAATTGCAAATAAGGGGGGAACTACTGTATTAAATAAG
>NW_012103732.1:3469279-3602753 GCF_000951045.1 Mandrillus leucophaeus | reverse complement strand
TTAACCTAAGATTCCACGGAGTTGTGCCTAGGATTCCAAAGCCCATTTACAAAGATTCAAATACCATCTGTGAAGCTGCTATAAATTATTCTGTAACATTAATCTTTAAACAAGGCACTAAATCAGAGTAGAAACATACCAGAGAGATTTAGAGCAAGAGTCATAACTGAATTATTGAGATTAATGTAAACAGCTTCACGCATAAGAATTGCAGGTTCTTAATATCAGATTGTTTTTGCTTTGAATGAAACATAAGATTTCTTCTAAATCTTAAAAATAAATTACTAATATCTAAATGACACTGACACTGTTTTTTTTTTTTTTTTTTTTTTTTTTCATACGAAAAGAAGAGTAAAAATGACCAGTGAATGGAGCTGTTAACCTAAGGGTGCTCTGAGTTAAGAAATACATTAACAAAAATCTGATGTTACAAAATAGACACAGTAGGGAGTAATTAACATCACCAAAAGAAACTTAACTTTACAAAAGGGAATCTTTAAACCAAACCTAGTGTTCTCAAAAGATGTGGACCAATAGATATTTGACTTAAATGAACTCTTTAGGGGAAACAAAGACCTATAACAGTCAATTATAGTATCATGTGTCATCACATCCAAGACACCATTGATTATAAGATTCATCATTACTTTTTGTATCATTTAGAAAGAAAAACATTGCCAATTAAGCTATGGCATGATGCTTTCTTATCACTTATTGCAAGATGTATTCCAACCTTAGCTAGTTAAAATTATGTTTTGTAATTAATGAAATAAAATATTTTATAATAAATTGACTTGTTTATCAATATATCAAATGATGAAATTGTTTTAGTGAGAGCAAGTCGGTTTTGAAATATAGTCACTAGGTGATACAGTAATCCTCCCTTATCCCCCAGTGGATGCCTGAAATCATGGATAGTACCAAACCCTAGATATACAGTGTTTTGTTTTATGCACACATACCTATGATAAAGTTTAATTTATAAATCAGGCAGAGTAAGAGATGAACAACAGCAAGTAATAGTAAGATAGAACAATTATCACAATATGCTATCATCACTACTCTTTCCCTTTGGGGTCATTATTAAGTAAAATAAGGATTACGTGAACACAAGCACTATGATACTGCCACAGCTGATACAGTAACTGAGACAGCTATTAAGTGACTAATGGGAGGGTGGCATATATGGAGTGAATATTCTGGACAAAGGAATGATTAATATTCCATGAGAGACAGAGAAGGATAGCGTGAGAGTTCATCATACTACTTAGAATGATGCGCAACTTAAAACTTAAGAAGTGTTTATTTCTGGAATTTTCCATTTAATATTTTTTGGCTATGACTGACTGTAAGTAACTGAAACTGTGGAAAGCAAAATTGCAAATAAGGGGGGAACTACTGTATTAAATAAGTTTGCTCTATGTAAAGCATTGAAAGGACATTAACCGTATATTTTCTACCTTCTCTGAGGATATAAGAGGAAGAACAGTAGCTGGTATAGTGATTTTAGTTTGCTTGACTAATTTATTGATGACCTAATACCCCTATTTCTTTCCACTAGGAATTTAAGGCAGACTACAAGAAAATCATATACAACAAAGTTATTTCAGAAATTAAAAACAGAAAATCAGAACTGGGGAAAAGAACAAAAACAAGAGCACTGTAAGAATTTAATTAGATATAAACATAATTTATGCATAACAATCTAGGTTCTGGGTCATTATTTTTCACTGCAATTTCAAAATAAAACATGTTTATCAGTGAGATTTTAGGGATTACTTTGCCTGAAGCTTAGGAACAAATGAGATGACAAATACAAGGGCCTTGCTAATCCCAAAGAATTTCTATAAAACTGATTATTACAATCTACTGTTATTTGTTAAAAAGATAGATACCAAATGAAAGTATGATCAAGACAGAAATTAAGTACTGGTAAGAATAATCCCAAAATATTAGCAGCTCTCCCTTAAAAAGATTAAATTGGTTATACCAGAAGATAAAATAGGATTAATATGAAGAACTAACAGACTAAGTCTCTGTATGCTTACATGTTCTCCTGGTCTGTGGTACCAATGCCAGTAAGCTATCTTCGGATATAGGTAGGTGGATAAGTGGGCTCATGTCAGGGATTACAGGTTCTGAATGAAATGAACAGTACTGAAAGAAGGCCCTCCACATAGCAGGCCTCAGGCTTTATGTGGTAATTGGTTGATACAGCAAAAATGATTTGGGGCACTGTGCTAACATTGAGGTCTATTTCAGAATCACAGATTCGAATATCGGTCAAGTGATGGATCAGTTCTAGTGTTTATAATATTGGATCTTCCTGTGTGTAGTATCCTACACTTTCTCTTTTCTCTGTATCAGAAACCTGAGATCTAACTGTGGCCCGTATATTAAATTTTTCAAGAAACTGGAAAAATTGACACAAGGACAATGATGGTAGACATATTCAAAACTCTTCTCTGGGGAAGCATTTCTCTTCAACTCCATATAGTCTTCACTAGGCTGTCAATTATAATACCATGCCCTACCCCCAACCCCCTCATAGATACGGGTACTGGCTCAGGCTGGCCAATCACAGCCTGTCCTAATATGTGACCTCTTTGGCTTCAGTGATATTTAGATGCTAGGGCAGAGAGAAGGCTGTTTCTCTCGGATTATGCTGAATAGAAGTTGCTGCGACTGCCTGTAGATACCCTGCCTGTTTGTGTGAAAAAGCCCTTTCTGCGAGAAAGAAAGAATGAGGCCAACAGGCAAAGAAAAGTAGAAAGAGAGACGGAAGGAGTTTGGATGACAGAATTTGAGTCCCAGGATCTGTTGATACCAGAAGTAGATCTACATCTGGGTTTTTCAGTTTACATGAATCAATACTTTTCTTTTTCTTTTTTGGTAAGAAGCTTGAATTGGGGTTATGTAACTTAAAATGAAGAGTCTGTACTAGTACAGTAACTGAAAAGAGTAGATTGTATTCAGCTTCTTTTTCAGTGCTATAAAACATGAGCTTGATATTCATGTATTCATGTTTGAATTCATGTCTACATATTTGAATATGTAAAATTACTATACAGTAAATTATAATAGTGGCATTTTAAAATGCTAATATGTGTTTAAGGGCAAGAAGTTTCTAGATTATCCATGTAACTGCTATAGATGACTAAAAGTGGTAGGCAATCCAACGTTATTCATATTCAGTTTTCTAATACCTCATAATAATTATAGAAGGAGGGATAGTGGGAGAGAGGGAGTTTATTCTTCTGATTATGTTTTACTTGGCATAATTAAAAGTAGTTTGCATTTGCTGAGAAGATACTAGCTTGGTAGTGGGAAAAAGTGGCATAGAAAATATACTGGGAAGGCCAGGCGCGGTGGCTCAAGCCTGTAATCCCAGCACTTTGGGAGGCCGAGACGGGCGGATCACGAGGTCAGGAGATCGAGACCATCCTGGCTAACACGGTGAAACCCCGTCTCTACTAAAAAAATACAAAAAACTAGCCGGGCGAGGTGGCGGGCGCCTGTAGTCCCAGCTACTCGGGAGGCTGAGGCAGGAGAATGGCGTAAACCCGGGAGGCGGAGCTTGCAGTGAGCTGAGATCCGGCCACTGCACTCCAGCCTGGGCGACAGAGCGAGACTCCGTCTCAAAAAGAAAATATACTGGGAAACAAGGAGAAGCTAGTCTAAGATGATGGTTCATTGTGGATAATTTCCCAAATAAACAACGTATTCATAAACAACTGAAAACTAGCTATAGCTATCTCTCTCGGGTAAGAGAGCAGAAGCACTGGACAATAACAGGGTTAGTACATGCTTTCCAGAAGACAATGTG
This sequence comes from Mandrillus leucophaeus, assembly GCF_000951045.1. Taxonomy (NCBI): domain Eukaryota; kingdom Metazoa; phylum Chordata; class Mammalia; order Primates; family Cercopithecidae; genus Mandrillus; species Mandrillus leucophaeus. The sequence goes on along the minus strand of NW_012103732.1, from coordinate 3,598,927 downwards.
AAAATTCATTCTGGAAAAGCATTTACTAACCCTTTTAAACTATAATATTTAAACTATAACATGTAAAACATTTTAAGAGCTGGCTGGAAAACAACTCATCCGGCATTATGATTCGAGTGAGCTATATTCTACCTCAAGTTGAGTTACAAATAACTCAAAAAACTCTCAGTGTTCTTAGAATAATTATTTAACTTCCATTTTCTAAATATTCTTATTAAATTCCAACATATTTAACTTTTAGGAACCTTAAGCTATGAGGGTATATACCTTCTGGCTCTCCTCTGTAGATGGTAAGGGTCTGAAAAGGCAATTGCCCAGTGGAATGCACTAAACATGAGCCCACTGCCTTGAGCAGACCTCTCAAAATTATTCACCTAACATGTTTCATTATACATACTTTGGGAATTATCAGAAGTAAGAGACATTCTTAAGAAATAGATCTATCAGTGCTGGGTTCTAATAGATTTTTGGCCTATCTGCAAAAAAAATTCACCTGCTGAAACAATTTATGCTAAAAAGTGTCACTTGTATTTAAAAACAAAGTATGGTGTCAGGACTCATGTGTTTATTCATAGCCACTGACACCAGTGAGTCTGCATGACTTGGGGGAAAAATGAATCTTTTTAGAATTCTGCAGTTTTATAGGGACTCATTTTAGAAACTGGACTCTCATTTTAGAAAGTTTTATAAGGATCAATATATACATTAAGGCATTTCAGTATTCACAGATGGAAGCAACACCGGACTTAATAATAACTAAAGATATATATACAGTTTCCTCATTTCACAAAAAAAGTATAATTAAGAACTGCATTGTTCTTTATGCCTCAATGGTTTTCAATAATTCTTACAAAGGTGGTTGGTTTTTTTTTGCTGCTGTTCTCAGAATGACTCTGACCAGGAGTATACCAATCATTTTAATTTCATGTGAGAATAAAATGCAGAAGAATTATTTATCTTAAGTCAATTGTTTGATTTAAACATTTATTGATATCTATTTTATCTCCAGTATCATGCTAGGCATTCTCTCGTATAATGAGCTGTGAACAGAAACAGTTTAACTGCATTCCATGGCAGTCAACAGAGTTTCTAATCAGATACATGTTTTTGCAAACAAAGGCAAGTAGGCTTTTACTTAAGAGATTGTCTTGTGTCTGGTGGTTTCTTCAACTTCCAAACACTTTTTAGTGGTTTATTTATGAGATTATAATAAACTTAAAGAAACTGATTAACAGTTTTTTTTTTTTTTTTTAAATCAAAAGTCTAATGAAGACAATTGACTCTTGATAAGAACAGGCCAGTGGATCTGCTAAGCCATTAATAACACTGGATTTGCTGATCCATGGTGCCAATGCAAATCATCAAGAAGGTTTACAGCAGTACTAAATGACATTAGTTCCTGGAAGAAAGGCCTTTAGAACCTTAGAACTTAGTATTATGACCTAGGCTATTTGACATAAGTCGATATAAAAACCAGTCACAGGAAGAATGATTTTTTTTGGTCTTGAATGACAAAAACGTCATTAACAAAAGTACTACAATTAAATAAATTATCTATTGTGCTGTTCAATGTCTTTTTGAAAGACTGATATATTAATATTTAATGTTAAAAAAATATTTCTTCTCATGCATTTTGGAAGCCTCAAGTAATTATATACTGAGAACTATATAACTTTTTGTCTATGAGTGTATTTTTACCACTACATTTAACTCTTAATTTCAGTAACAAATTACAGTCCAGATTTTCAGTCAAAATAAACTCCCTTCACTTTTCCTCCCCTTCCTGACTTTTGGTCATCTCTCTCTTGCTCTCTCTCTCTCTCTCCTCACCCTCCTCCACTCCTAGTTATCCTTTATGTTGTTCCCTGTTCTTAAGAATGTTTCCATATATTTCCACTGAGTTCTTTGCTCCTTTCTTTGTGTTGTTCCTCTGCCCATTCCTCTCACACTGTTCGCTTGGTGATGTAATCCTTGATTTTCTCAATTCTTTCCTCTCTCAAGCTTATGTGCTTCTTGTCTAATTCTGAATCTTTAGTGCCTAGCCCTTAACAGGTGCTAATTAGAAATTTGGTCACTGAGGATAAAGTATAGAGGTACAATGTTACTGCTTACACGAATATGAAGATGCGGGGCCTGGAGGAAAAGCAGGAGTTGGTTTGGGACCACAGCAAGGATGTCTTGGAAATGGCCAAATATTGCTATGGTAAGTATTACCATTTTGCTTGTCATGTCCTGGGGTATTACATATGGTCTACATAATCCATATTTCACATAATATACTTAAAATATGTATACTGATATGTGTATGCACGTTTTTAGGAGAACAACATAAATGAGATATCAAATAATTGCCTATAGTTTTAAAAGTTAATAATATTTGCAGGAAAATTAGCAATATAAAATATGTCTAGTTAGATAATGTAATAAAATGAATATGCATATCTGTAATTAGGATAGGTAGTTTTATGGTGAGTCTTAGAATGCACATGAGAGTAAACATGCTAAAGATTTATGAGATGTTCCACTGAATACATGGAATCGTTATTGTCCTCATTAAAACAATAATTAAAAAATCTATACTTACATCTTAGTAGAAAGTGGTATTTCATTTATATATGGTTTTATTTCAACTGTAGTATCACTGGATCAACTGTGAGAAAATATTTAAATCTCACAAATTCAAGCACCTTCTGTTTCTTAAATGTTCACATGGTGTATATATGTGCACAGAGAATGTTCACCAAATAAATTGTTTACTGACTAATGCAAGAAACTCAGTTTAAAAATAAAAATGATACAATTTTTTATGGAGCATGCCATTTCTGGAAACTCAAATAAAAAGGATAAAGATGCTTTCACTTCTCATTTAAAAGTGTTACATTTTTGTTAGTATTTTACTTGAAATTTCTTGGCCCAGAAGACAAAAATTTATGGCTGCAGATTAACTACTTTAATGATGTGACACAGAAGCAGCAAAACGTTCTTTTTTCCCTATGGTGTTGCGGTGATTGGCTTTTCAGGGGAGTAAAGAATAACACACTAAATTCCTGTATGGGGAGGTTTTTTTTTTTTCCCCCATCTCTTCTCTTTGGTTTAAATGTCAAAGGTAATACATATTTAGCAAGCAGACTGGTGCCAAAAAATAATGTTTGAAATGAGGTGATCATTTACAATATCTGTATTATTTAATGGTTGATTATTACAGAAATATTTACAGTTAATAAATGTAAAAAACTTAGTGTCTTCTTGGATTTAGCAATATTATTAAAACTGTTTATGAAAACAGTCACTGTCTAAACTTGTTCTCTTCTGTTTTTAGTTCTGCTTTTCATAAACACAATGACAACAAATTAAAGGCAAGTCAACTGACTGTTCTGTACATTAGCTTGATAAACTTAGTGGCTGACAATTCTTAGTGAAAAGTGACACAGCTTTCTTAATAAGTTCACATATCCATTTTTCTGGGGAAATTTAAGAATCATATCTCTATCAAAATATCAAAATTTTCTTCCTAATATAAGTGAGACTGATGAGAGTTCAATTGTCCTGTTCCGAAAATACAGATAAATAAGAAGTTACTGTAATTCTTCAGCCCAGAAGGTTATTGATTGGGAGGGAAGAAATCTTATTTTTGGTAAAATTTTCCTGAGAAGATAACCCTAGAATGGTGGTATTATTTGAATGCAGATCTGGGACTCTTTGACTCTGTGGCTAATACTCTTTCCTTTCCATCATACCACCTTATTTAACTCCTTTGTAGGAAACAAAGTCTCTCTGCCTTTCTAAACCTATCCCTGATCACCTATTTTTTTCTCTACAGTAGGGGTAGTAGCTGTTATTGGGTGAATTGTGTCCGCCACCAAATTTATGTGTGGAAGTCCCAAGCTCTAGTATCTTAGAATGTGACTGTATTTGGAGACGGATCTTTACTGAGGTAATTAGGTTAAAATGAGGTCATTAGGATAGGTCCTAATCTAATATCACTTATAAAAAGAGGAAATAGAGACACACACATATACAGAAGGAAGACAATATAAAGATACGGGGAGAATACAGCCATCTACAAGCCAAGGAAAAAAGTCTGGGCCAGATCCTTCCCTGAAAACTCTCACAAGGAACCAACCCTGCCCACAACCTCATCTCAGACTTTTAGCCTCCAGAACTGCGTGAAAATAAATTTCTGTTGTTCAAGCCACCCAATCTGTGGTAGTTTGTTTGGCAGTCCTAGAAAACGAATAGCGTGGCATACTGAAACAAATTCTCTTTCAATTAAAAAGGTATGTGTTAAGATTTTCCACTACTCAATCAATAATACTCAAAGTTTTAAAGCAGATTTAGGAACATTATCATCCATTCTAAAATAATGAATCAACCCAATGCATCTTATACACTGCCCTGGCCACACGACCTAGACCTAGAAGATGGTCTACATTATATATGCTGAAAGGAAAAGGAGGACTACTTGTTAAGCAATACAGTTACTCATTTGAAGAAGAAATGACATTCAGGCTATACAGTTTTAAAAAAGAATATTGATTTTTAGATGTAGTGAAATCTCAGGAAGGCCCCAACGTTTCCTTTTCCAACCACAGTCTTTGGCAATAGAAGAGGTGACAGCAGCAAGTGAAGCTAGTTTGTATTTTGTCATTTTGTTGGAAGCTGCAGGAAGAAAACCTAAGTCCAAGGTTCAAGACCAAAGTAGCTAATTCTGCCTAGTAGCTGTGCTCCTAGCTGGAAAGTGAGGTGACACAGTTGCAGCTTGACAGACTTAGGTGCTGAACTGTTTTCTAGAGGTAGCCCCTTCGATAAACTATGTAGCCTCTCCCAAAGCTTCCTGTCATGTTTCTCTTCACTGGTGTAGCCATGATAATGCTAATGACTTGTTTTAAGGATTTCACTGGGTATTGGGGTGGATTCAGTTCATGACAGTTCATCTTTCAACTGGCTGGGGATGTAATCACAGGAACTGACCTTGCCTTCCAACTCAGAAATCCATAGAGCTCATTTATATTCATTTGGTTTCTTCAAAAATGACAAGCAAAGAAGATTCTACTGTGTTAAAATCAGGATTTTGATATTTTCAAATGCTTTTTAAAATTGAAAAGTAAACATTCAGAAACATGAAAATGATTTGGGCTTACATTATATTCTAAATATGAGTTAACTACAGAGGTATATAAACACACTAATTGTAATTGTAAATTACCATGTTGTGCAGAAAAACAGACATATGGCAGGTGTCTTCACTCACTGTGCTACGCTGGAGCTCTTTAACATTAATGGGCCTCTGATTTTAAAAAAAAACAAACCTTAATTTTTAGCAATGTTTTTCTAATGTATATGGCTCCGTATTCCTCCATTTAGATAATTGCCTTTCTTTTACAGAAACTAAAAATGTGACTAAAAATGAATAGGTCAGATTTACTCTTTTAAATATTGCTTTGTAAGGAGAAAATACTATTTTAGAAACAAAGAAGACTAGGAGAATGTGTATCTTTTGGAACTCTAGATCTCCTAAAGCCTTCCTTTAAAAAATATTTCTTGGATGTTTAAAATTGTATAACAAATACATACAGCAAAAATTCTAAAAAAAAATCACGAACAATACCAATACCTGTATATACATTTAGATTTTTTTCTCTATGTAATATATATTTTAAAAATGGTATGAAGTTTAATAAGTTGTTTTGCTTCATTCAACAATTTACTCTGAACTTTCTATCAAAACTGTGGTTCTGTAATACAATTTTAACTATCATGTTTAATTTTATTTACTTAACCTTTTGTTAAACATTTAGGTTGTTTCAAATTTTTTGCTGTTAAGCTTTTTAAAAAATTTCTGTATGACCACTCTTTTTGCTAAATCCTTACACACACACACACACACACACACACACAAACACACACACACACACACAATTATTTTCTTTTCTTTCCTTTATTTTTTTGAGACGGAGTCTTGCTCTGTTGCCGGACTGGGGTCCAGGGGCATCTGATCTTGGCTCACTGCAACCTCTGCCTCCTGGGTTCATGCCATTCTCCTGTTTCAGCCTCCTGAGTAGCTGGGACTACAGGCGTGCATCACCACACCCAGTTAATTTTTGTACTTTTAGTAGAGACGGGTTTTTACCATGTTGATCAGAATGGTCTCGATCTCTTGACTTTGTGATCTGCCCGCCTCTGCCTCCCAAAGTGCTGGGATTATAGGCATGAGCCACTGCGCCTGGCCACACACAATTATTTTCTTATAAAAATTATTAAAAGTTGAAATGATGGGCAAATGGAAATGCACATTTTAAAAGCTTTCCATATGAATTACCTAACAACCTTTCATGAAGGTTGTACCAATTCACTTTCCAATAAATAAATATTTGTTTCTGTTATTTTGCCCATCACCGCCACCACCATCACACTGTTAAATAATTGGCCACCTAAATCTTTACCTTCAAAATTTCCTTAACTATCTTTCTAAGTTTTATTCTTTCACTTTAGAATCACTCTCTCAAGTACATTTCCACTAGGTTTAATTGCAATGGCTTTGTAGTCTTCACTTTAAAAACACAGTTTGACATAAATAATACCATTTTGCATTCTGAAAAGAATTAATCTTGAATAGATTTTGCCAAGAAAACCAATATTGTTTAGTAGGCAAGACTATTTCTAGAAGAAAGGCATAAACAAAAGTGGCTATTCTGAAAAACAAATCGCCATGAAACAGATTTAGTATAATAAACAAGGATATACAGTATATCTTTTTTTTAAAAAAATGAAATTATTGAAATAGATGCTAATTCCAGAAAAGGATCATGCTTTGAAATAAGGACAGATATCCAAACACCTCATGATTTCTTAGTGAATAAGAAAACTTCTAGGAAAAAGAGAAATTGTTCATTATGATAAGATTTTAATTAAAGTGCCAAGGATTGATAAAAGTGTAAGAACAAGAAAGGCAATTATCAATACATTATTTAGTCTAAACTTAAAAGACTAATGTAAAATGCAACTTAGGGCCTTGATATGACACTGAGTTGGAGATATCTAGAACATATAGATTCAGAGAAAACCAGAAATTACCTATTAGATAGGTACTGTCAAAGGAAATCATTTGATAAGGTGGCAAAAGGGAAGGTGCTTCTTAAATTCTGTAACTGTAGATCCAAAGAAGAGTCATGCTCCCCTTTGAATATGTGATGAAGGCTATCAACCATCTTTAAAGAAAATGCACATTTGTACAAAAAACACTATTCTGCTTATACTCTAAAGGGGCTCAGCATCTTAGATTAAAAATACTTGCCATGTCTATGGGAAATACAAGATAACCAAAATGTTTGATAAAGAGACATTTTCAGAATGACAGTGAAGATCTATTGGAGTCAGGAGTTAAAATTTATTTTTTAAATTGAGGCAGGAGAAAATCTGGGCAAATATGAAGACTTTGGACTGTTGTTTGACATCTGCCTTTACTAACTATGCCACTGAAATTATTACTAAAGGTATCAATGGCATCTTAGTTATTGAAATGATATGGCTTAGTAGATTTCTTTTTCTTTTTTTTTTCTGAGACAGAGTCTCACTTTGTTGCCCAGGCTGCGACTCTCCTGCCTCAGCCTCCTGAGTAGCTGGGATTAAGGTGCACACCACCATGCCTGGCTAATTTTTGTATTTTTAGTAGAGACGGGGTTTCACCATGTCAGCCAGGCTGGTCTCGAACTCTTGACCTCAAGTGATCTGTCTACCTTGGCCTCCCAAAGTGCTGGAATTACAGGCATGAGCCACTGCACCTGGCCAATGTATCTTGGTTGATTTCTTACATTACTTGATATCTGTAACATTTAACATTGTTAACTACTTAACAACACATTCTTGGTTTTCTCCCAACTCTAAGGGTGGTTATTCTTCTGTTTAAGGGATCTTATGATTAAAGTTTCTACATATCACCTTAAATCTCTGAAAAATCTGAAATCACTTCTGTATAAAGGTTTTCTTAAGGTCCAGTCTTTTCCCTTTTCACAGCAAGCCAAGAGAACTAGTGATGGAAAATCTTTTAAATTATGTGAAGCTGATTAGTGACACATAGAAGCTTTGCCTAAGCAGAGGTGGGGCAGCTGTGTCAATGATGCAGCTATGCGGGGGCTGAGATGGACTCTAGGAGCTGTTCCCTGAGACTTGAGAGCTCATCACAATTTCTCCACATCTGTAGATGCTGCAGAGGAACCGAAGGAGCAGCTGAGGTCAGCGGCTCTTCACAGCTCTTATGTTCACAACACAATCAGAGTTGTTTATTCTGGCATTCAACACTGTCTGACTCTGCTGAAACATCTCCTTTCCAAGGCTTTCCAGAAGGGCTGTCTAGGAAAAGGATGAAATGGAGTTGGTGCCGTGTGACTTTTAGTGGGATAATCCAATAGTAAGTGATTAGTCACCTATTGAATCTAAAGATAAGCAATTAGGATTTGGCTCTATTTTCACTAACTTACATGGATCCTCAGTGCTCTACCTTTAGATACTGACAAGAAGAAAAAGCACACATTTGTGAAGCTGGGTCCCTGTAGCTTGTGTGGAGGAAATGGTCTCACTGGGATGTTGTAAGCTGGGATCAGAGACCCAGGCAATAATTCAGATTCTTCTGCTTGATGATGTTGTGGATTCACTGTCACTGAGTTTGGTCCAAGAACCAGAAGAAGCTGAACATCTCCAAACATTCTCTTAAATGGAAGCATTAAGAGCAGACATTAAGTTGTTCTTGAGCACTGATGTAGCCCTAAGGATAAAAAAGCTATAGTGTGGAATTCATTTCCACACTTTTTATCCAGTGCTGTATTTTGGGCATTGTCATAAAGGACGCTGGACCATGGGAAGCTGTGCTGATATATATGGTTCATTTACACATGCTTTGTGGCCATCATATTTCCAACGTGATTCTATATTCTTGAGTAAATAAACTGACAACTCAAGCTAATCTTATACAAGTGTATATGTGTAACCTTGATACATCTCCATTGTCCACCTGAAACAATACAGCTTATAGGTATGTTCTGAAAATTAAAGTTGTTACAATTTGTTTATAATTATGTAATCTTTTTAAAGAGTTAGAATAATGTAAGTGCAGCATTAATATTTACTTGACTTTTTGTTTTTAAAGTACTTCACCAAAAGTTCATTCCTGAAAGCTGAGCTACATCTGGGCTGTTTCATGTTGTGGACTATGGAAGATCTGGTTTAAAACTTATTTTCATCACCCCGGGTAAGTCATTTATTCTTACAAAGATGTCATGAGAATGAGATCCCTCAAAACAGAAAAATAACCACTCTTACAGTAGGAGAAAAAAATGCTTAGGTATCTTAGGTGTGGGTGCAATGGTGATGGTAGTACTGGGGAAGGAAGTAGTGGTACTGGTAGTTAGCATAATCTTATGAAATAGTCATAGGATTTCATATATCCCTTAAGCATTTTTCATTTATCCCAGAGAAACGGTCAAAAACCCATACCCTTGCATATAAAACATTCAATAACCTAAGAAAAAAGGAACTTCCTCAACATGATAAAGACTACATATGAAAAAGCCAGAGCTAACGTCATACTCAATGGTGAAAAGACTGAAAGTTTTTCTCCTAAGAACAAAAACAAGAAAAGGATGTACCCTTCTGCTACTTTTATACAACACAGTACTACATATTCTTGCCACAGCAAGTGGGTAAGAAAAAGAAAGAGTATCTAAATCGGAAAGGAAGAAGCAAAACTATCTTTATTCACAGATGACACTATTTACATGTAGAAAACCCTAAAGAATGCACCAAAAAACTAGTTAGAACTAAATCTACAAAGTTGCAGGATACAAAATCAACACAGGAAACTCGGTTGTATTTCTATCCATTAGCAATGAACAATTTGAAAAGGAAATGAAGGAAACTATTCCATTTACAGTAGCATCCAAAAGAATAAAATACCTACAAATAACTTTAAGGAAGTGAAAGGCTTGTACACTGAAAACTAAAACATTGCTCAAAGAAATTAAAGAAGACATAAGTGGAAAGACAGCCTGTGTTCATGGATTGTAAGACTTAAAATTGTTAACATGACAACACTCCCTAAAGCAATACGAGGGTTCAATGCACTCTGTAACAAAATCTCAATGGTGTTTTGGGCAGAAATGGAAAAACTGATCCTAAAATTCCTATGAAATTTCAAGTGACCCACAATGGTATGTGTGTGCATACATATATATATATATATATATATATATATATGGAAAAAAGGAACTTTTTTGACTGAAACAGTACAGTCAAAAGAGTGAAAGGACAACCCACAGAATGGGAGAAAATATTTGCAAACCATCTATCTGATAAGGGCTTAATATCCAGACTCAATGAAGAAAAGAAACAATCCAATTTTAAAAATAGACAAAGGACTCAAATAGATGTTTCTTCAAAGAAGATACAAAATAGATAATAAACATATGAAAAGATGCTCAACATCATTAGTCATTAGGGAAATACAAATCAAAATCACAATGAGATACCATATAACAGCTACCAAGATGGCTATAATTAAAAAAAACAACAACAAGTGTTGCCAGAGATATGGAAAAACTAGAACTCTTGTAGATTGCTGGTGGGAATGTAAAATGGTGCCTTCACTATGGAAAACAGTTTGGTAGTTTCCCAAAAAGTTAAGCACAGACTTACCGTATGACTCAGAAATTCCACTCCTATGTATACATTCAAGAGAACTAAAACAACAGGTAAACAAAGAGATTATTATATGTAAATGTTCATAGCAGTATTATTCACAATAGCCCATTGGCTATTAATGAAAATAATCTAAGTACCCATCATCAAAGGAATGGATAGACAAAATGTGGTATATCCATACAATGGAATATTATTCAGTCATAAAAAAGGAATGAAGTTCTGATACACACTACAACATAGATGAACCTTGAAAACGTGCTAAGTGAAATAAGCCAGATACAAAAGGTCAAATGTCTTATGGTTCCATGAATACGAACTGCTTGGAACCGGCAAATTCACAGAAATATAAAGTAGATTAACGGTTACCGGGGGAGGGAGGAGGGGAACGGAGTTATTGCTCAATGAGAAGAGTTTATGTTTGGAGTGATGGAAAAATGTTGGAAATGGATAGTGGTGATGGTTGCCTAACATTGTGAATGTAATTAATGTCACTGAATTTACACTTTTACAATGGCAAATTTTATATTTTATCACAAATAGGGAAAGGTAAAGTTTCTACAGCCTCATGAAGAAGATCTCTTGACCTCGTGGTCCACCCGCCTTGGTCTCCCAAAGTGCTGGGATTACAGGCATGAGCCACCGTGCCCAGCCCAGAGTTAAGTCTCTCATTGGGCCCCTGATTTACACTCCTGGGCCCACAAAAATTATTTTCTATACAGTCACTAGAAAAAAAAAAAAAAAGAAATTAAGTACTCATCTAAAAACTATTTAAAAAAGAACAATGAAAGAAACCAGAAGAAACTAGGAAAAAATTAAGAAGAATGAAGTGAAAATTAATTAACTAGGGAATACAAATAGTAGTTAAGTAGAATAAGTCAAAAAGCTTATACTTTGAAAATACCTATAGATAAAACCTTTGTAAGACTGATTACAAAAAAAGCAAAAATTGACAAGATTAGTATCCAGAAATAAGACATAAACTCTGATATAATACATACTGATAGAATTCCAGGACAATAAATAGAGCACGCAGGTGTGTGACAGCAGATCTGAAAACACAGAGGGATGAATGATTTCCATTTGGTATATGGTGACCAAAATTGACCAAAGTAGACGTGAAAAACTGAAAGGACCAATTTCAGAGAGGAAATTACAGGAGTGGTTTGATGTATAATGGCAAAAACCAACAGGGAAGTTTGGATAAACTATTACAAATATCCTCTCAAAACTATATAAGAGATCAAGAGAAAGTAAGGGAAATTCCCAGGGACTGGAGGAGTAAGCTACAGCTGGGACTGAAGCTCTGGCTGTCCAGCTTGCCAACCTCAGTAACGAAGGAGTTTAAAATACAGTGACTGTGGCAGGACAGGACATAATCCCACGAGACTGCATAAAGTGGGGAGATGAACTGAGACCCTGACATGAAGCTGGGGCACCGGAAATGAAAAGGTAAATTAGAAAAAAAAAAAAAAAGAATCTTCCAAGAAAGCTCAGGTGTTTCAGCAAAGGCTCTAGGTGTGCTCTGTGTGTTTCTTCCCTATCACATGCTCAAGTCATCCCCTCAAGATAACTATTATCCTGGATTTTGTATTTGTGTTTACACAGAGTTCGGCTTGATTTTAAGTAAAAAATTGTATACTAAGGGAGTCTTCTGTGACTTGAGTTTTTCACTTAGTATTGTGTTTATACAAAAATTTAAACCCTATGTTTACTGATAACCACAAGGAATAACAGACACAATATTTAATTTTAAAAAGGAACAAAATATCGAAACCATCTATATACTGTAATGTACCTTGAAATCAATGCTAGGGAAAAACAAAGGGAAAACACAAAACTGCAATAAACTTCATCTTCTCTCCCAGGTTTTTCTTGAACAATTCCAACCCCCATTCCCTACTATGTATCCTTAACTTCGTTAGACAGTGAATGAGAAATTAATGCTAAAAGCCCTCAAATGAACCCCAGGGACATTTCCTGGGTTTTCCCTTCTCCCCTCTCCAACCGTGCCGCGAAGGGCAAGTCCCTCAGCCCTAAAGTCTGAGAAGGCCCACAGCGGTGGCTGCGGCAGAGGAGTGGGCTACCCCCGCAGAGTAGAGAGGTGTATAGTGGGGGATATCCATTGGGACCCCCAGTCCCAGGTGAAAGCACACTGGTGCCCCTGGGCAAGGAGGCCCGGCTGTCCCCACAACCTCCCGTGGGGAAGCATCATTGGTTGATCGACTGCCCATCTTGCTGCGGTTATAGAACCAAACTCGAACCACATCCTTCTGCAGCTGGAGGCACCCAGCAATGTGGCTGATTTGTTGGGGCGTGGGCTTAGGGCACCGCTGAAAGAATTTCTCTAGGCTGTTTCCGATTCGTCGCTCCCTGCTTGCCCGTCTCCACTTCCGAGACTGTTGCAGGATCATCTCCATTTTGCATAAGCCCAGAAGGTTCTCTGCTTCCACTTCTTCCAGCCACTTTTTCAGCAGTGGTCGCAGCTTCCACATGTTGGCAAGGCTTAGCTGCTGGGCCTCGAAGCGGCAGACGGTCGTCTGGCTAAGCACCTTCCCAAATAGAACTCCCACAGCGATCCCCACATCGGCCTGTGAGTACCCTAGGCTCAACCTCTTCCGCCTCAGCTCCTTGGCCAGCTGCTGCAACTCTTTCAGTATGCCCGAGACGTCCTCTGGCAGCGGCAACTTCGGGATGCTCCGCAGGGCAATGTAGGGCCCAGGGAGGGCGCCTTCGGAGGGGCTTCGCAACCAGTCCCCTGCCTCACCAGCTCCAAGACGGGGCCTGCAGGGTGCTATCCAGCCCCGGAATTCGTGTGGCAGGGGAGCCGGGGAAATCCTCCATACCTCAGGGTCTGGGCAGACCCCTGGCCTGACTGCTGGCCAGACCATCACCCTGCCAGGGGCCGCCTGGGTGCTCAACCAGGTCAAGGTGTCAACCCGCAGGGGCACTGGCCCTCTGGGGCCGCCCCCACCACTGCCTGGAAGGGGGAAGAAGTGGTTTGAGGGCCTGTGTCCGGCCATGGGTGGGATGGCACCCGCAGCAGCTCTGGTAGGAACTGATGGCCCTCGAGGCTTCAGAACAGCCACCGGCCCCCTCAAGCCCCGCCCCCCAGTGGGCGGAGAAGGCGTTACAGGCCAAGGGTGCCTGTGCATAGGAGGGAAATCTCGTAGATCTGTAGGAACTCCTGGGTCCTAGGGTTAAGGGAGTGAGCCCTCGACCCTGACCTTTGCTTCCAACTCCCATAGAGGTACAAAGCTCCCTTTTGGGATTTGCATCTCCAAGCTGTCTGGAGTCCCTTAGTCACTGCCTCCATCCTCTCCCTGAATAGAACCCAGGTATTTTCTTATGGCTCTTCAGAAACTCAGGACCCCTGATCCCCAGGAACTACCTAACTTCTTGTCTTCACAAATAATTATTAAATATTTATATGCCAGATATTGCTGGGACGAACCCTCAATTCATAAACTGCCCCCTCACTACTATCTTTATGGTCACAAGTACTGCCAATAGTTCCTCTTTGCACATCCCCAGTACCTGTGCCCTAAGAAACCTAGGCATCCCTGCTTGAGTTTCTAGTTAACATGAGTTTACTGCCTCAGATTCTACCCCCACCACTCCACCCCCAAACTGCCAGATTCCACTCCCTCACTGGGGCAGAACTTTGTAACTAATTCCATGTTTCTTCCCCCAGCCTTGAAAGTCCTTTTGTTTCCCATTCTAACCCAGCTTCTTGGTCCAGAGTTTCCTCAACCAACAGAGATCTAGGTGTGTGTCTTCTCTTTCCCACTCTAGAGACAGGTCTCTGAACTGGCCTGACCCACTGAGGATGCTCCCTGCAATATCTGACTCACCAACATCAGGCTCCTTTATCCTTGGGCCCTTATCCCACCAGAGACCCAATGATCTTAATTTGTCCCTCCATCATGCCCCTAGCTCAGGCATCCAGTTGTGGGCCCTGTGTGGAGAGAGCTAAGGAGGGGGCGGGTGGAGAAAGAGAAGCTCTGACCTCAGTTTCAAAGTTTCCAAAGAGTAAGAGCACAATGACCTTGGCTAGACAATCACAGCCCTTCATTCTTTAAACTAACCATGATGTGGTTCTGTCCCCACCCACATCTACTGAAATTGGTCTTCTTGAAGTCATCAGTGATTTTTCAACTGTCAAATCCAATGGCCTTTTAAAAAAATCCTCATCCTGCCGTATCTGCCAATGTTGACTACTCTTCTTGCTCCTTTTCCTTTTAAAATTTACATGAAATGCTGGTAGCAGCCAAATCTGTCTTTCAGTTCTGACTTCTCTTCTGATTTCCAGTTTTGTATTTTTCACTGCCCCTAGTCAAATTCATTATCAGCACTTCTAAACCTGCCTCCAATCCCGGGACTTTTGAGCTAGTTATCACTAACTCAGTCACCCAAGCTTAAACCTAGGAGCTGTTCTTGACTTTTTCTATTCTCCATAGGGTGTCAAATCTTATATACTGGGTCTCCTAAAACATCTGAAATCTACCATCTTCTTCCTAGCCTCATCTTCTTGGGCCCTTAAATACCTTTTCCTAGATGAAGGCAGAACATTGAGACTAAATTCAACCCAGCACTACAGGTTGTATTGTGTTGTGTTGTGTTGAGATTGCAGATGCGGCCTTGAAGCAATGGTAAAGGGAAAAGAATCAGAAAATTGGCTGCCATCGCTTCAGGCTGTGTACTTAGTTACGTGTCATCTGTATCTCTACTGCAACCCTTGCTAGAATGTGTGCTGGCTATGAGCAGGGTCATTGTCTGTCTTGTTCACTGCTAGATCCTCAGCACCTGGAACTATACCTGGAACACAGAAGGAAGTCAAGAAATATTTATTTAATGTTAAATAAATGAATCTCTGTAGCATTAATGGCAAAAAGACTTCCATATTTGCGTTTAATTAGATTTTAAGATGACAGTCTATAGAAAACAGCTTGCAATATACAAAAGTTCATTTAAGAATAACTTTGCTGGTATCTATTCTCTCGAGGTATACTTACATGCTATTTTTTTTCAAAATCACGAAGCAATCAGTATATGCCAAACAGAATGAAAGTTGGATCACAAAGAAGGATAAAGAAGAGAAAGCAATATATATGCTAAGGTCCACATATTGAAAACTGCCTATTTTCTTCTTCTTCTTTTGTTTTGTTTTGAGACGGAGTCTTGCTCTGTCACCCAGGCTGGAGTGCAGTGGCGCGATCTCGGCTCACTGCGACCTCTGCCTTACAGGTTCAAGCGATCCCTCTGCCTCAGCCTCCTGAGTAGCTGGGATTATAGGTGCCTGCCACCACGCCTGGCTAATTTTTTGTATTTTTAGTAGAGACTGGGTTTCACCGTATTAGCCAGGATGGTCTTGAGCTCCTGACCTCGTGATCCGCCCACCTTGGCCTCCTGAAGTGCTGGGATTACAGGCATGAGCCATTGTGCCTGGCCAACAGCCCATTTTCACAAGAAGGAAAAAGGTTCATTAGTGGTTTAAAAACAATAGTTGAATGAAAATATTTTTAATGAATTAGAAAACGTGAGTTCAAATAGATGTGAGCAAAGCTTTATTATATTTAAACAGAGTTAAAACACAGTGGCTACAAACATTTACTAAATTAAAAAGTAACACTGGCCAGGCACGGTGGCTTACACCTGTAATCCCAGCACTTTGGGAGGCCAAGGTGGGTGGATCACAAAGTCAGGAGTTCAAGACCAGCCTGACCAACATGGTGAAACCCCATCTCTACTAAAAATACAAAAATCAGCCGGTCATGGTGGTGTGCACCTGTAATCCCAGCTACTCAGGGGGCTGAGGCAGGAGAATCACTTGAACCCCGTAGGTGGAGGTTGCAGTGTGCTGAGATCGCGCCCCTGCACTCCAGCCTGGGTGACAGAGTGAGGCTCGGTCTCAAAAAAAAAAAAAAAAAAGGCTATATATTACCTTGATGGGTTTTAAGATTTACTTGGATGCTCTCACTTAAGGCTTTCTTTGTACTTGGTCAATGTGCATATCTACCAATGTGCATATCTCCCGGTTTATACGCATGTGCTGCTAAAAAGAAAAGCCCATGTTCTTAAGGGAAGTCTTGCCATTTCCTTAAAAGTATATTCAACTTCCAATGGAAATGGGGTTAGCAGGAAAAGGAAGCAGGAGCATGTTTGGTTAGAACAGGAATAGAGATCAGAGGAAGGCAGTTGCTGGGAATGCCCAAGACAACTGGTGCTGTTTGTGCTGGGGCATCTGAAAGGCTAATCCATCACCTTCAACAAAAAATCACTCTTAGTAAGTGATTAGATTAAAGTGTAAGAATCAGGCTGGTCTTATCCATGGGGAATTACAGAGTAAGGATGAGAAACACATGATTCCAGTCTCCTATATATTTATAATCTAAATGAGGGAGAAGAGAAAATGTCAGTAGAGCAGGGAAGTTGAGAAGTTTTCTATTATTGTGATCTTTGGAATCAAGGGTGGTTTTCTGAAAGAGTTGTTTTAAGCAGAAATGCTTAAAAATAAAAAGTATAAGGATTTTTATTATTAGGTTCTCCTTAAGAATTCCCTGTTCTAAGGAGACAAAGCAACTGCCATGATCCACAAATGATAGGAAGCAGGAAACAGTGGACACAGAGTTAAGAATCAACATTCTTGTAAGGTTTGGTTCAAGTTTGATAGTTTTGAGAAGTCTTGCCTTATACTCTGGACCACAGTGATATCCCTCCCCTCTGAACTTACTGCCATGTCCACTCACATACCTGTGCTGCCTTAAACAGCTAGAATTTTATGTCTTAGTTATCCAGCTAAGAGATATGGAACCTCCTAAATTCATATTATAGATATACGATTTATTTTGTACCTATGTGCCAAGTAACATGCTAATGCACAAGCCAGTCACAGTGCTCTGAGTATAGTAAGTCCATGAAAACATCTGGATGTGAAAGTAATCTGCTTTTTATGTCATTCTGTTGGTCAGTTATTTCACTGGATAGGAAGGTGATCTTTGCTTCATCATTCCTCCAAATGCATCTCTCCCAAAAGCTTCTCATACTCGAGAGAGAGGAGGACATGGCTTTGCTCAAGAGTCTATAAGAAACTCTACTTCTCTATAGCAGAATCTCCAAAAAAAAAAAAAAAAAAAAAAAATTTCTTTTTTGACTGCAATAAAGCAACAGAACCGACCAGAAGATCTAAGAATGATATCCAAGTTAGAGAGAGAGGGCAGGGCAGACTAGATGGTGCTGATCTTTATTGTCTCCCCACTCTGCAGATGTCCTAGTAAGTTAGCACTGACCAGGCATTGTGGTGCAAAGGCATTGCCACTAAGATGGAAAGGTGTAGGACCTCAAGAATCATATTAGTAAAGGAGCAAGACAAAAGGCTAAGGCAGAAGACAAGATGCAGAGACTAGATACTGGGAACACCGTCTCTGGATCCAGGGAGTAAAGTCAGTAATCCAGGAAAACTCTGGCAGCTGAGTACTTTAAGGAACGATGCCTCCCACTTCACAGTGAAAGCGTTAACATCACACATTACAACAATTCAGTTCACTGGAAACTACCTGAAAATACACTGAAATGATTAACTGTCAATCCTTTGTGTGGATCTTTACTAAACTGTATAAAGAAAAGTGAGCCATCAAAGATAAGTTAGGCAATTAAGAAAAACTAATAAAGTATATACAATAAGAACATTTATGTTGTAATAACATAGAAAAAGAGCTAATCAAATCAAGGTAGTTACTAAATAGGATAATTTATTGCTTTTCAAGATAATTTTCATAATAGATAATAGTACTATTCTGTACAGGAGATAACAGAGGACAAGAACATGGATGAAAGAATAGCCATTTGTAAATAACAGTAATACAAGATGCTTTTACTCTTATATGTGGAGAAATGCTATAATGTAGTAGTGTTGCTAACAGAATTTCTTTGATTTCTTTAATTTCAGATTAAGATTAGGAAGGACTTTTCAAAAATATTACTTCTTTTTGCTGCTGTTCTTTTTAGTATTTTAAAAATGGCTGCTTTGTAATGTTGTAATGATGTAATTGCTGCTTTGAAACAAATACTCATGACACAAATATGACATAACCACCACATAGTCAGAGACCAAAAGGGGACTTAAGAGTATACAGAGAAAAAGTCCTTCATTTTATTTTGCATATCTGAGATATTCATGAGCTATGAACTTCCTATGCTATAAAATAAAATAATATTAAATATAAAAACCCTGCAGCCTTCCCCAGAAGCCTTAAGGAATTTTAAATGTCTGTAAAGGCAGGAAGAGCAGTTGAGCTGAGTGGGGCTGAGTTGAAAGGCACTATGATGATGAGTCAGGTATATTCATAGATAGTCAGAGACAGATAAAGTTTCAAGGCTCTTGTTATGCCAAGCATGATTTAAACAAACTTTTTAGCTGAGTTTGCCCTTGTTACAGAAGAAAAGCTTTAAGGATGCTCTTGCATTGATTACTCTAGTCAGGGTGCAGTCACTATGTTCTACATTCAAATTATCACTCTGCTTCCATTTTAGAGCAGGAGATGCACAACTGGTTTAACGAAAAATTTTTCATTGCATTGCACAGTAAAATATACTAACAAAAATGACAGCTTATGACCAAGGAAACTAGTAATCATGATGTGATAGGGGCTCAGAGAAGTAAATGAGAAGTAGAAAAGAATTTCTGTTTACAGCAGATAACTCTTTTAGGTGTTGTGAGAATTATGTTTTTTTTTTGTTTGTCTGTTTTTGTTTTTTAAAGAGATTCCAAATTAATTGACTGTGGTGCTATTACCATCACAAGTTTGAGGCCTCTGAGGATTTCCTTGGAATCTCTTTAGGAAACTGAACTGAAACAAGCCAAACAGAGCCACACGGATGCTTTTCTTTTTTTTTTCTGAAAAATGAACTCTTATTTTAACTAGCATTAAATGCAGCAATGACCATGGAAAATTCAAGAGGTAGTACCAGACTAAAAATTCTAAGCAAAATTTACCTAAATATATAGATTAAAAACTTCTTTCAGCATTTTAAATCTGACAGATATTCAGACAGCATTCAGTCAGCTTATCAAATTGAATCCTCTTCCAGTCACCTCACTATAATCCCAAAGGTCTTAAAGAGAACAAACTAGGTTGTCAGCCTCTCTTTGAGCAAAATACTCATGCCCAAATCAAAATTTATCTGCCTGTAGTCCATTCCTCAAGCTCCCAGCAGCCTGCTCATCATTCTATGTGTGTGCAGAAAACGTCAGGCAAATGAAGCTTTCGTCTTCTGAAAGCCTCAGAACTCTTGGCAGTAATTATATCAAACCAACTGTGAGTGGAAAACTGAAAGCAAGATTTCTATTATCCGATTCACTTAATGTAAATTTCATTATTTTTTGAATATTCACCTATACAATCACATGGCTCAAGAGGTACAAAGGTGTATACAGTGAAAATGCACAGTATTTAATTCTTATTTTGTTGCCAATCACGCCATTGTTGGCAAGTGCTAATCTAGTCAATGTCCAGTTAGAATTTTGCATTTTGCTTACATAGAATTTTCTGCAATAATTTAAATTCAAGCAAGACATTGGTCTTTTCTGATTGACAGACATGTAGATGAAACATAAAGAAGAAGCCAAGGAATTCAAAGAAGTTTCTCTTAAGGATATGTTCTAGGGCAGGTGTCATTTTGAAAGGAAGACAATGTATTAAAGAACTGATAAGCTTTCCGGGGTTGAAGAAGAGTATGGAAGAATATAATATTAGCAGGAAGAAGAATAAAAGGAAAAGGTTAGCACAGAATTTAAGTAGAAGACTGAGGAGAATGAAGAAATAGGGTAGAATATTGAAGAATTGTAAAATAAGGAGTTTAAATACTGTACTGCTGTATATTATATCAGGAGGCTCTGAGGGTAACCCTGTGATAAGACATGATTAGAATTAGAACTTAGACACTTTGAAAATGCAAAGACAGAGGCAGGAAAGACATGACAAAGTTTTTAAATTCTCAAATATTGAAAAGCAATGAACAGTTTCCCTGAAACTGTAACACTTGACTTGCTGGACAAAATAATTATTAATAACAACTACAGGAAGTTCTTGCTTTAGATGATAATGAGGGACTATAAAAATGACCATACAAGCTGAAAACATGCAAAGTGATCATAATAATCAATAGGATAAATTATGATTTTTCTATGACCTTTAAAATTTCGTCAAAATATTAAAAAGTCTCTATTGTCAGCTAAAAATAAAAAAGGAAAAATAATAAAACTAATTTTATTTAGTACACTGTAATTTAAACATTAGAAAGAATGAGAATTACAGTGCTTTATTTCTATGTAAAAAAACTTATTTAAAATATATTGATCAGTGCTTGCCTTCTTTTCATCATATCACTTATGGTATGGTTTAAGCATATCTTTTCTATGCCTGGGCAAAATGTCATAATCTTAAGTTTGAATCAGCTTTCAACGTTTTATCCTTTGCACTTTCAATGTTGTGAAATAGCTCTGAGAGTTCATTTAACATGAGAGGTTTTCTGTCTTACTTTTTCGTTTGCCAGTGTCACTTTCTCTGGGATATCTTTATCTTTTTTGTTATAAACACTTTCGATTTCATTTCCAGTGTTTCATTTCTTTACCGCACTGTTATGTGTGTTGGTCAAGTCTCTCTTTTGATCATCCATTCTTGTAAAATGGGAGACAATGCCATCTGTACATGGACTGAAAGCAGATATGAAGTGACTAATCAGTGACAGAGTTTGAAAAAAGTGATGTGATTGGCCATTGATCATGATGTGCATCTGTTATTCACATAGAGATCTGTGGACTGAAGGGCCAGTGGCAAAGTTTGTGCTTAATGCATTTACAGGTAATATATTGTATTGAATTTTGAATCTTGTTTTCTGGGGAATTGATGTTATTTAATTAAACTATGGTAACAAAAATTTGTGTATATCTAAACTATGCAAAGTCAAGAATTATGAAGTTCTTACTATATGCCAGGTACTGTTTTAAGAATATAAATTATTTCACTTAATTCTCAATATAACCCAATGCGATGATACTAGTCTTACCCCATTTTACAGACAGCGTGATTGTGAATATTTATCTGGCCATTAACTGTCCACATTTTTGGGAGAATACAAATTTCCCACAGTAATGATAAATCCAAAGATCTTCCTGGTAAATGCTGACACACTACTATTAAAGAGTTTGAAATGACAAGTGACATATACTTGTCTATAATATCTAGAGTAAAAAGTCACATTTTCATGACAGTATGGAAGGAAGGTAGATACTTTCAGAAGATGCACTAACACTTCAATAACATTAGAGTGTCATTTAAAAAAAGGGTGTTGGTGAACTAAGAATTACTCTTGGATTCTAAAAGAGCTCAGAAGCCCTTTATTTCCCCTACTCCCAACCCCACCATCCATTTCAATGATCATTCTCTGACTAGAAGCAGAGAATCTTTGCAGTAAACACAAGACTTCTTTCTAGGAGACTGCGCGCTCCTTGAGGGCAGAAGTCATGTCTAACACTCTTTGTACCCTTGGAGCCTAGACTGGTGCCTAATACAGATTAGGTGTTCAATATATCTTTGTGGAATTCAAGAATAAATATTTACAGTTAGTTTCTTGCCTCAAGAGAATCAAGAATAACTCAAATTAGGGGTAAGACATGAAATTAGGCTCTAATTTTTGGGGGAAGAATTGAAGATGATTAACTAATTGGTAAAATAATTAAATTTGGATTATCTAAAAATTCAAGCCTTGCTACTTATGCTGATTTTTATATGCTTGATATTGTTTTTGAAGAAAAGCAAAAACAAATAACTCTGAGTGATTACTCCTTCATAAGAAAAATATGGCAAAAATCTAAACTACAGTGATTATGGAAGACTATACTTGTCACTGTAATATTCAAACTGAGTACCTCTAATTTAACATACAGCAGCTTTCCTACATATTGGTTATATTTAATCACTCATATCTGTGGCCTTAAATTAACAATGTCTTATTTTATTTTTGAGATGAGGTCTCATTCTGTTGCCCAGATTGGAGTGCAGTGGCACACTCATGGCTCACTGCAGGCTCAACCGATCTGCCCATCTTAGCCTTCCAAGTAGCTGGGACCACAGGCATGCTCCACCAGGTCCAGCTAATTTATTTATTTATTTTTTTGTAGAGATGGGGTCTCACTATGTTGCCCAGGCTGGTCTCAAATTCCTGGCCTCAAGCTATCTGCACCTTTGCTTCCCAAAGTGCTAGGATAACAGGCATGAGCCATCATATACAGCCAACATGTCTTATTTTAAATTTAATCACCTTCCATCTGGAAACTGAGGAGAAATTTAGCTACTATTTCATATAAATTAATATTGACAGAAGACTAAATTTCTTTGAAGAGAATTTTTAAAAAGTAAATAAAAGTAAAACATCTGAAAATTTTTACATTACTTTCTTCAAACTTCTGAAATATTAGCTAATAACAAAAGCATCTTCATACCAATTTTTAGATTATCAATAACTTTTTAACTCAGGGTCTCCTTAAAAAGTCTCATTTATAGAAGTCATTGCTACAAAAAGTTTAAGAAGTTTAAGGGTGTATGTTTTTTTGCCCCAACTTTTTTAACAAGTCACTTCTATAGCACTTCAGAAATTAAGAAATTATATAACACAACTGAATTCTGTCAAGGATTGTGGCATGCAGTTATGCAAAACATCCATAAACTAGCTGGTATAAAATGTTTTCATTTATTGGTACAATATATTAAATAATTAGGGTCAGATATGTATGACTGAAGGGGATATTAACAGACACTATGGACAGAAATGCTAGCACAAGGTCTCAAAGAATATTTAGACGTCAAATATCAGTTAAATTAATTTTTGCACCTACATAATGAAGTCATTAATCCAAACAAATTATCTCTCAAAATTTATCATTAAATAGAACTATTTTCCTTTGGAAAAAGACTATATTTTAAGAAACATGAAAAAGTAAAAACTTTAAAAAAAAGTATACTCCTGCTTTTAAAGTGCTGATAATCAACTCTGAACATCTTGAGATTTTATAAATAAAGAATATTTGGCCTATGTATAGTGCCTAATGTTCACTTTCAAAGTTCGTTTTAGTACCAAAGAATATGCATTTTAGATGTTCCAAATCACCTCTAGAAATCAATGCAGTTTTCTTTGAAGATGTATGTTTTGGGAATATTCTGGTCAGCAGACAGATTTATCACTGGTGACTTGCTGTCAATTTGTCTATGACAAGACAGAGCAGGCTGAGAGAGTGTACATGGGGGCACACAGAATGTGTAGGCGAGAGCAGACAGTGAGCCTTGTGGCTTGAGGGAGACACAGAGCCCACGTCAAAGGGAAGTGAAGGGCAAGTGAACCCAGGTAAACCACAGTCAGGCAGGGGAAGACAGAAACATGTGGGCTGGGGGGTATGTGATTCCATGGGCTAGAAGAACAGTCTTAAGGTCGGGGAGACTGGAAGCCACGAAGACATGGCATAGAGGCTAAGCCAGATGAGAAAAACACCCAGAGTCAATAAACAGACATAGAGAGACCCATCAAGGGTAGTGACCCAGACAGAGCTAACGGGGGCAAGTGAAGCAAAGACAGCCACAGGAAGGGAGATCAAGACTTAACATATGATAAAAGGGATGAAAATGTCTGTCTTAGGTACCACTGGCTCCTGACTTATTTTTTCCAGCAATTATGCACAGAGCATTAAAAGCCATGAAGATATTCCTATGGGGGCAGTAAAAGGAACAGTGTTTCCATATTAACTCAAAATTTATAATTTTAAGTACAAATACAAATTCTTATTATTCAGTTATTTATCTAAAAACATTTCAAAAACAATTAGTTAAATTTTTTTTATCTTTAAAGAGAAGAGTTAGCTCAGGAAAAGGAGAGTTGCCACCTTTACTGCCAAATTCTTCGAAGGATTTTTCACAAATTGGTTCAGAAAGCTGTAAAAAACATGATGGCTATTTTTAATTTTTTTAAAGTGAGATTTTTGGAGTGAGACTACTTATATTCACTGGAATTACTGGAAAACTGAAAGAGTCAAAATCACAGGATAATATTGGACTTGATGAAATATATATAATCAGGGCAAATGATTATATATACTAGTGATCTATATAAATGAAGATTTTATATTTAGATAGGTTATCTTAATTGATTCTTTAATTAATAACTTTCTGAGAGTTCCTGATTCCAACTATTTATTATGAATGATAAACTGAAAACACAGAGTTCCTGGTGGTCAACTTTTACAATACTTATCCCCTTACATTAACTAATAATTATAAGGTAGTATACAACAATGAATAGAGGAACTGATAACTAAAAGCTACAAGGTTAACTCTACAGTAATAAAAACTGTCTGAAAAGTGTTATTTAGTTCATGAAAACATCACTTAAAGGATTAGAATATCTTCTGACTGCAAAGAGGAATGCTATACTTCTTGAGTAGTACACATACTCAAAGGTAGTACAGTAATTCATATATGCTAATATGCCTTGAATTTTAAGATATGTTTACAAGGCAAAGTATAGATTTCCAATTACCTAATTAATTTGAGCTGTGTCTAAAAACATATTAGACAACACAACTTGTCTACACATTCTGAGTGACATCACATTCTAGAGGCAATTACTGTTGATTTTTCATTGCTATCTTTAGAAGGAAATGATTATTCACTAACAAAGAAGAGATATAACTCCTTAATGTCATTTCCTCAAGAGGTATTTTCAGCAATAACGTGAAGTGACTATTTAGCAAATATTCAGTAAGTTCAGTCAGTATAAACAGTCAACCTGGACTATTTAAGCAAATAAAAATTAGGGTTACATTAGCAGGTTGTCTACAATTCAAATTCACCTTGTAACGGTTAACTTTCCACTTCATGTTCTGATGAGAAAATGGGGCTTAGTAGTTAGGTACATATGATCAATGGTCCCCCTCTTTACTTCCAAATCCAAGAAACGCCCATCTAATAGAGGAACTTGTTTAATTCTTAACCCAGAAGACATCTACTATGCTTGGTTGTTTTCCTTTTCCTTTCTTCTTCTTTTTAAAATACATTTGCTGTATTCTGTTATCTTTCTAATTTTGAAGTGCCTAGATTTATATCAAGTGTTCTAGGAAAGCTAAAATAACAGAGAAATGCCTGTCTAAGCTATAGTATGGGCAAGGAATAATGTGATGGTTATAAGTTCTGGGAGAAAATATGCTGACAGGTATCAGGCGTTTAGACAATATAGTTTTAGTGAATCTAGGTTCAGGTCTCTCCTCAAGAGCATGCAGAAAAATGACACGTTAAGGTACAGCCTTCCATCCTGTGTGCCTGGTACAAAGTGGCCAAAGGCATGTCAAGATCCCCTCACCATTCAGGTCAGACAGGAGGGATGTAGGGTAGCAAAACTGTTGATCTACCTCTGGATATAAGTAACCTTGTCTGTGATGCCTAGAGCACTGTACAAATAGTATACTTTCCTATAGCCACTTTAGGAATAGTGGAATAATAATAATTTGCCAGTAACTCTGCTTTATGGTAACTATAAATCTTAAAGGACTGGTAAAACAAGTCTCAAAATTCATACCCTCTCTTCTAGTCTTCCCTTCCTGCTTTATATTTTCTCCTACATGGAGCTTACATTCTAGTAGGGGAGACAGACAATAAACTTCTGACATCCTATATACTTTTCTTACTTATCTTGATAACTGATAGTTTCCCTTACTAGAATGTAAGCTCTGTGTTGGAACTTCACCTATTGCAATTCACTGTTGTATCCCTGGTACCTGGAGCAATGTCTTGTACACAATGACTACTCACTGAATTAATGCATGAAAACTGAATGGGCATACTCAAAGGCACTCAGGGAGCACATCTGGAGGGGGGCTGAAAGTATGTAAGCCTTAGCAGCAACACTTTTCCAAACACAGCCCCAGGTAGAATCAACCTAGCAAATAGTGTCCTGTCAGTCATGTGCCAGCCAAAGCAAACTGTGCCAACTTGTAAGAAGTCAGAATATATCAATGTTCTACAAGCTTGTCTGTTTTCAAACATTTATATTTTCCTTTCTTTTCACCCTGATAGAATGCCCCGTCATACACAGTCAAAAATTAAATTGACTATTTTGGGGAAGCAGCACATCACAGAAGATCATTTCTAATATTATCTAACTGCTATCCCAATGTCTCTTTCAGCTTTATTGCTTCCATATTTCTATGTCCTATGAATATTTTCCCTTCAAGTATTAATTTTCCTTTTAATTTCTTCACTATATTTTCTATCATCTTTCTGTGGCCCTGATTTCTGTATAATATTTTGTGACCCTTATCAATGTCTCAGAGAACATAGGAAAGCCTAAATAAATAAGTTATTTGTTCTGTATAAATAGAAATAGAAACAGGAAAATGAAAGTATTTCTGCAAATGCCTTTTCAGTCCTATAGAATTAGAATAATCAGTAATAGTTTTAAATTATAGTCTTAAATTCTAAAATGCCTAATGGGAATATACAGTACCATGTGGAATTTTTCAGTGTCTTCCTTCTGATGAACTCAAAATGTCCCTCCAGAAAATATACAAATTGTCCCCATTTTTATACAAGATAAGTGAGGCAGATATTTACTGTTGCCACTTTATAATAAATAATTAAAATATGGACTATAAAATAAATATAGATCCTATGAACTGATTACACCATTCTCTGAATAACAGTGTCCTTAACTGGCCAATTTTACAAGTAGAAAACACCATAAATAGAGTGAGAATTGGTCTTTAGAGGAGGTAAGATCATCATGGCTGATGGGAGGCAGGACTGGATTGCAGCTCTGGATAGAGTAGCATGCCGAGGCTTGCATTATGAATTTCTAGCTCCAGATTGACTGCAAGAACAAACCAGCAATACTGAGAGGACGCAGACATAGCGGGCTGCTCCTGCAGGACCTGGGAGACACCCCAAATACTGAGTGCCCCAACTGCAGAAGTGGGAAAGGGAGAGCCTCCACTCCCAAACATACACCCCCATTGGAGAAACTGAAGGTCTGTTTGCTGGAGAAGTTTCCAACCTTACCTGGAGCTGGGTCAATCTGGAGAGTCAAGCGAAATACAGGGTTAGAGGAAGCAGCAGAAAGGCTCTGGGAATTTGCTGGGTCCCCCAGCAGGCCATTCCTGCCTGGCACCAGAGGAGCAGGGGATAAAATTTCACAGGGAGAAGGAAATCTCTAGCTGAACTTTGTAACAATTTGAACAGGGTGAGAAGCCTCCTGGCCAGAACTCGGGGGGAGGGTACAAATCCGGTGTAAAGACTCTATAGGCGAAAACCAAGCCCTTTTCTTTTGCAGCTGGGAGGCGAGTAGCCTGGGGCAAGTTTTCGAGCATGTCTTGCCCTCCGCCTGGACACAGACTCAGGTCTGTTGTTGGGGGCACGGTGGGAGTGAGACCAGCCCTTCAGTTTGTGTGGGAGCTGGGTGAGGCCTGTGACTGCCGGCTTTCCCCCACTTCCCTGACAACCTGCATGACTCAGCAGAGGCAGCCATAATCCCTCTAGGTACACAACTCCAGTGACCTGGGAATCTCACTCCCATGCCCCAGGGCAGCTACAGCAAGACCCGCCCAAGAAGAGTCTCAGCTCAGACATGCCTAGCCCTGCCCCCATATGATGGTCCTTCCTTAACCACCTGGGTAGCTGAAGGCAAAGGACATATAATCTTGGGCGTTCTAGGGCCCTGCCCACTGGTGGTCCCTCTGGACGCTACTGAGAGGTGACAATGTGCTGGCAGCCCTTGCTCTCTCTCAGCGCCTCCTCCGCGTCTGCTCTGGCCACGCTTGAGGAGCCCTTCAGTCTGCCGCTGCACTGTGGGAGTCCCTCACTGGGCTGACCGAAGCGGGAGCTGGGAACTGGGGCTGCAGGAGGCGCTGGCGGGCCAGTGCCAGTTCCGGGTGGGCGTGGGCTCGGCGGGCCCAGCACTCAGAGCGACTGGCCAGCATGGGCACTGAGGGGCTTAGCACCCGGGCCAGCAGCTGCAGAGGTTGCACCGGGTCCCCCAGCACTGCCGGCTCGCCCGCACCGTGCTCGAATTCTTGGCTGGCCTCAGCCAGGTCCCCCCCCCCCCCGCAGGGCTCGGGACCTGCAGCCCGCAATGCCTGAGCCCCCATGCGATGGGCTCCCACGCACCACAAACCTCCCTGACAGGTGCCGCCCCCTGCTCTGTGGCGCCCGGTACCATTGACGGCCCAAGGGCTGAGGAGTGCAGGCAAGCAGCGTGGGACTGGCGGGCAGTTCCGCCTGCGGCCTTGGTGGGGGATCCATTAGGGGAAGCCAGCTGGGCTCCTGAGTCAGGTGGAGACTTGGAGAACTTTCATGTCTAGTTGGAGGATTGTATATGCACCAATCAGCACTCTGACTAGCTTGGGGTTGGTGGATGCACCAGTCAGCATCTGTATCTAGCTAATCTGGTGGGGACTTGGAGAACCTTTATGTCTAGCTAAAGGATTGTAAATACACCAATCAGCACTCTGTGTCTAGCTCAAGGTTTGTAAACGCACCAATCAGCACCCTGTGTCTAGCTCAAGGTTTATAAACGCACCAATCAGTGCTCTGTGTCTAGTTAATCTGGTGAGGACTTGGAGAACTTTTATGTCTAGCTAGAGGATTGTAAAGGCACCAGTCAGCACTCTGTCAAAACGGACCAATCAGCGCTCTGTAAAATGGACCAATCAGCTCTCTGTGAAATGGACCAATCAGCAGGATGTGGGTGGGGCCAGATAAGGGACTAAAAGCACGCTGCCCCAGCCAGCAGTGGCAACCTGGGTCCCCTTCCACACTGTGGAAGCTTTGTTCTTTCGCTCTTTGCAATAAATCTTGCTGCTGCTCACTCTTTGGGTCTGCACTGCCTTTATGAGCTGTAACACTCACTGCGAAGGTCTGCAGCTTCACTCCTGAGGCCAGCGAGACCTCAAACCCACTAGGCGGAATGAACAACTCCAGATGGGAGGAACGAACAACTCCAGACCACCTTAAGAGCTGTAACACTCACGGCGAAGGTCTGCAGCTTCACTCCCGAAGCCAGCGAGACCACGAACCCAGCAGAAGGAAGAAACTCCGAACATGTCCAAACATCAGAAGGAACAAACTCCAAACACACCATCTTTAAGAACTGCAACACCAGCCAGGCGCGGTGGCTCAAGCCTGTAATCCCAGCACTTGGAAGGCCGAGACGGGCGGATCACGAGGTCAGGAGATTGGCTAACACAGTGAAACCCCGTCTCTACTAAAAAATACAAAAAACTAGCCGGGCGAGGTGGCGGGTGCCTGTAGTCCCAGCTACTCGGGAGGCTGAGGCAGGAGAATGGCATAAACTCGGGAGGCGGAGCTTGCAGTGAGCTGAGATCCGGCCACTGCACCCCAGCCTGGGCGACAGAGCAAGACTCCGTCTCAAAAAAAAAAAAAAACCAAAAAAACTGTAACACCACGGAAGTTCACGGCTTCATTCTCGAAGTCAGTGAGACCAAGAACCCACCAATTCCGGACACACTCTGCAGTTGATGTTCTCTGGAAAGTGCCACTGCCTGGCAGGAGGCCAACCAGCACAAAAATAAAGCATCAAACCACCAAAGCTAAGAACCCTCACAGAGTCCACTGCACACCACTGCCACCTCCAATTGAACAGGCATTGGTATCCACGGCTGAGAATCCAACAGACAGCTCACATCACAGGACTCTGTACAGACAACCCCCCAGTACCAGCCCGGAACGGGGTAGACTCGCTGGGTGGCTAGACCCAGCAGAGAGACAACAATCACTGCAGTTCAGCTCACAGGAAGCCACATCCATAGGAAAAGAGGGAGAGTACTACATCAAGGGAACACCCCGTGGGACACAAGAATCTAAATGACAGCCTTCAGCCGTAGACCTTCCCTTGGACAGAGCCTACCCAAAAGGGAAGGAACCAGAAAATCAACTCTGGTAATATGACAAAACAAGGCTCATCAACACCCCCCCCCCCAAAAAAAAATCACACTAGTTCACCAGCAGTGGATCCAAACCAAGAAGAAATCCCTGATTTACCTGAAAAAGAATTCAGGAGGTTAGTTATTAAGCTAATCAGGGAGGCACTGGAGAAAGGCGAAGTCCAATGCAAGGAAATACAAAAAATGATAGAAGAAGTGAAGGGAGAAATATCAGGAAATAGCTTAAAGAAAGAACAATCAAAAATTCAGGAAATTTTGGGACACACTTTGAGAAATGTGAAATGCTCTGGAAAGTCTCAGTGATAGAATTGAACAAGTAGAAGAAAGAAATTCAGAGCTCAAAGATGAGGTCTTCGAATTAACCCAATCCAACAAAGACAAAGAAAAAAAAACAAGAAAATATGAACAAAGCCTCCAAGAAGTCTGGGATTATGGTAAACGACCAAGCCTGAGAATAATTGGTGTTCCTGAGGAAGAAGAGAATTCAAAAAGCTTAGAGAACATATTTGGGGGAATAATCGAGGAAAACTTGCCCAGCCTTGCTAGAGACCTAGATATCCAAATACAAGATGCACAAAGAACACCTTGGAAATCCATCACAAAAAAGATCTTCACCTAGGCACATTGTCATCAGGTTATCCAAAGTTAAGATGAAGGAAAGAATCTTAAGAGCTGTAAGACAGAAGCACCAGGTAACCTATAAACAAAAACCTATCAGATTAACAGCAGATTTCTCAGCAGAAACCCTACGAGCCAGAAGAGATCGGGGGCACTATCTTCAGTCTCCTCAAACAAAACAATTATCAGCCAAGAATTTTGTATACAGTGAAACTAAGCATCACATGTAAAAGATACAATCTTTTTCAGACAATTATGAGAGGATCTGCCATTACCCAGGTACCTCTACAAGAACTGCTAAAAGAGCTCTAAATCTTGAAACAAGTCCTGGAAACACATCAAAACAGAACCTCTTTAAAGCTTAAATCACACAGGACCTAAAAAACAAAAATATAAGTTAAAAAGCAAAATCAAAAAACAAAAAAAACCAAAGTACACAAGCAACAAAGAGCAGGAGGAATGCAATGGTACCACACATTTCAATACTAACATTGAAAGTAAATGACCTAAATGCTCCACTTAAAAAATACAGAACCTCAGAATGGATAAGAACTCATCAACCAACCATCTGCTGCCTTCTGGAGACCCACCTAACACATAAGGACTCATATAAACTTAAGTAAAGGGGTAGAAAATGGCATTTCATGCAAATTGACACCAAAAGCAAGCAGAGGTAGCTATTCTTACATCAGACAAAACAAACTTTAAAGCAACAGCAGTTAAAAGAGACAAAGAGGGACATTATATAATGGTAAACGGCCTTGTCCAACAGGAAACTATCACAATCCTAAACATATATGCATCTAACATTGGAGTTCCAAAATTTACAAAACAATTACTAATAGACCTAAGAAATGAGATAGACAGCAATACAAAAAAAGTAGGGAACTTCAATACTCCACTGACAGCACTAGACAGGTCATCATGACAGAAAGTCACCAAATAAACAATGGATTTAAACTATACCTTGGAACAAATGGACTTATCAGATATATACAGAACATTTCATCCAACAATCGCAGAATACACATTCCATTCAACAGCGCATGGAACTTTCTCTAAGATAGACCTTATGGATAGGCCATAAAACGAGCCTCAATAAATTTAAGAAAGAAATTATATCAAGCACTCTCTCAGACCACAGTGGAATAAAACTGAAAATCAACTCCAAAAGGAACCTTCAAAACCATGTAAATACATGGAAATTAAATAACCTGTTCCTGAATGAGCATTGGGTCAAAAACAAAATCAAGATGGAAATTAAAAAATTCTTTGAACTGAACGACAATAATGACACAACGTAACCAAAATCTCTGGGATACAGCAAAGGCAGTGCTAGGAGGAAAGTTTATAGCCCTAAACACCTACATCAAAAAGGCTGAAGCGTAAAAACTGACATTCTAAGGTCACACGTCAAGGAACTAGAGAAACAAGAACAAACCAAATCCAACCCCAGCAGAAGAAAGGAAATAACCAAGATCAGAGCAGAATTAAATGAAACCGAAACAAAGGAAAACGATACAAAAAATAAATGAAACAAAAAGCTGATCGTTTGAAAAGATAAATAAGATTTACAGACCATTGATAAGATTAACCAAGAAAAGAAGAGAGAAAATCCAGATAACCTCACTAAGAAACACAGGCGACATTACAACAGACACCACTGAAATACAGAAGATCATTCAAGGCTACTATGAACACCTTTATGCACATAAACTAGGAAACCTAGAAGAGATAGAAAAATTCCTGGAAAAATACAACGCTCCTAGCTTAAATCAGGAAGAATTAGATACCTTGAACAGACCAATAACAAGCAGCAGGATTTAAATGGTAATAAAAAATTACCAATAAAGAAAGTCCAGGCCCAGACAGATTCACAGCAGAATTCTACCAGACATTCAAAGAAGAATTTGTACCAATCCTTTTGACACTATTCCATAAAATAGAGAAAGAAGGAACCCTCCCTAATTCATTCTATGAAGCCAGCATCATCCCAATACCAAAACCAGGAAAACGACATAACCAAAAAAGAAAACTACAGACAAATATTCTTGATGAACATAGATGCTAAAATCTTTAACAAAATACTAGCTAACCAAATCTAATAACATATCAAAAAGAGTATCCACCATGATCAAGTGAGTTTCATGCCAGGGATGCAGGGATGGTTTAACAGATGCAAGTCAATAAATGTGATACACCACATAAACAGAATTAAAAACAAAAATCACATGATCATCTCAACAGATGCAGAAATAGCATTCGACAAAATCCAGCATAACTTTATGATTAAAACTCTCAGCAAAATTGGCATACAAGGGACATACCTTAATGTAATAAAAGCCATCTATGACAAAGCCACAGCCAACATAATACTGAATGGAGAAAAGTGTAAAGCATTCCCTCAGAGAACTGGAACAAGACAAAGATGTCCACTCTCATGACTCCTCTTCAACATAGTACTGGAAGTCCTAGCCAGAGCAATCAGACAAGAGAAAGAAATAAAGGACTTCCAAATCGGTAAAGAGGAAGTCAAACTCTCACTGTTTGCTAACAATGATCATTTACCTTGAAAACCCTAAAGAGTTCTCCAGAAAGCTCCTAGAACTGATGAAAGAATTCGGCAAAGTTTCTGGACAAAAGATGAATGTACACAAATCGGTAGCTCTTCTATACACCAACAAGCGACCAAGCGGAGAATCAAACCAAGAACTCAACACCTTTTACAATAGCTGCAAACAAAACAAAACAAAACAAAACAACTTAGGAATATACCTAACCAAGGAGTCAGAAGACCTCCACAAGAAAAACTTCAAAACACTGCTGAAAGAAATCATACATGACAAAAACCAATGAAAACACATCCCATGCTCATGGATGGGTAGAATCAACATTGTGAAAACTGACCATACTGCCAAAAGCAATCTACAAATTCAAAGTAATCTCCATCAAAATGCCACCATCATTCTTCACAGAATTAGAAAAAACAAGTCTAAAATTCATATGGAACCAAAAAAGAGCCTGCATAGTCAAAGCAAGATGAAGCAAAAAGAACAAATCTGGAGGAATCTCCCTAATTTCAAACTATACAACAAGGTTACAGTCACCAAAACAGTGGTACTAGCATAAAAATGGGCACATAGATCAATGCAACAGAATAGAGAACCCAGAAATAAACTCAAATACTTACAGCCAACTGATCTTTGACAAAGCAAACAAAAACATAAAGTGAGGAAAGGACATCCTTTTCAACAAATAGTGCTGGGATAATTGGCTAGCCACATGTACGAGAATACAACTGGATCCTCATCTCTCACCTTATACAAAAGTCAACTTAAGATGGATTAAGGACTTAAACTTAAGACCTGATACTGTAAAAATTCTAGAAGGTAACATTGGAAAACCCCTTCTAGACATTGGCTTAGACAAGGATTTCATGACCAAGAACCTAAAAGCAAATGCAATAAAAGCAAAGATAAATAGCTGGGACTCAATTAAACTAAGGCGCTTTTGTACGGCAAAAGGAACAGTCAGCAGAGTAAACAGATAATCCACAGAGTGGGATAAAATCTTCACAATCTATACGTCTGACAAAGGACTAATATCTAGAATAAACACAAACAAATCAGTAAGGAAAAAAGAATCCCATCAACAAGGGGGCTAAGGACATGAATAGACAACTCTCGAAAGAAGATATACAAATGGCCAACAAATATATGAAAAAATGCTCAACATCACTAATTATCAGGGAAATGCAAATCAAAACCAAAATGCATTATCACCTTACTCCTGCAAGAATGGCCATAATAAAAAAATTAAAAAACAGTAGATGTTAGCATGGATGCAGTGATCAGGGAGAACTTCTACACTGCTGGTGGTAATGTATAGCCGCTATGGAAAACAGTGTGGGAGTTCCTTAAAGAACTAAAAGTAGAACTACCATTTGATCCAGCAATCCTACTCCTGGGTATCTACCCAGAGGAAAAGAAGTCATTACACAAAAAAGATACTTGCACATGCATGTTTAAGTAGCACAATTCACAACTGCAAAATCGTGGAACCAACCCAAATGCCCATCAATCAATGAGTAGATAAAGAAACTGTGGTGTGTGTGTGTGTATTCCATTCCACACAATGGAATACTACTCAGCCATAAAAAGGAATGAATTAACAGCATTTGCAGTGACCTGGATAAGACTGGAGACTATTATTCCAACTGAGGTAACTCAGGAATGGAAAACCAAATATCATATATTCTCACTGATATGTGCGGGCTAAGCTATGAGGATGCAACGGCATAAGAATGATATAATGGACTTTGGGGGAAGAGTGGGAATGGGGCAAGGGATAAAAGACTACAAATATGGTGCAGTGTATACGGCTTGGGTGATAGGTGTACCAAATCTCACTAATCACCACTAAAGAACTTGCTCATGTAACTAAATACTACCCGTACCCCAATAACCTATGGAGGAAAAAAAAACGAGAATTGGTCTTTAGAAGCCAACCACAACAAAAAGAAAACAGATAAAATTTTAGTGGAGATGAGGTCTTGCTATGTCACTCAGGCTGGTATCGAACTCCTGGCCTCAAATGATCCTTGAGCTTTGGTCTCCCAAAATGCTGAGAGTACAGGCATGAGTCACTGTGCTTGGCCTTCCCTACCTGTTAATAATGAACAACAAGGCCAACTTGGGCACCAGTGTGAGACCATGGCTCTACTAAAATAAAACTAAAAAAAAAAGAAAAATAGAAACAATATAACTATGCTGAACATACAGTGATATTTTCAGTAACAATTTAAAATTTTTATCTGGTTTTAAATTACATATAAACAGGTAACACTCATAAAATGAAATTATTATGACCAATATATACTTTTTTGGTAATGGGAAGCAAATCTAGTTATAAAGGAAAAACTACAGTATTAAATAAGTGTGTATGTTTATAGGCAATTTCACTGCTCTCACTGTGAAACTTTTAGTCAAAAGATCAAAGCATATTATAACAAGAAAAAAAACTTTACAATTTAGCAAGGTGGAAAAAAAAACTTCATTAAACTGAATATACAGCCTGAAGATCCGTTACTAATTTGTGGTCAGTACACATGTTGAAATCTTCAAATAATATTAATATTTTAAATTACATATAACAGAAATTATTGATCAGAGAAATTTGGGTGTTTCAAAGCTACTTCATCAACCTTTGGTTGTTTCTGTTTGAATTTTCTGCCATCACCTCAATCAATTAACGTTGAACAATTAATCTTGTTCAACATTTTTTATGGACTCTGAGGGAAAGCACTAAGTCAGGCTGAAGAAATGGTAAGTTTTTATAAGTAGGTATAGGAAATGATAGGGGTGCTGGTCCTAACTCTCTTCTTATTTGATGCAACCTAATGTTGATGCCAGCTTCTAAAGGAAGAACCTTTTTGCTAGCATAGGCCCCGAAAGCAATTCATTCTCTTTTAAAATTATGGAGAACAAGATGGTCATGATGAGCTCTTGTTCACTGCTATGTCTCCAGCTTCCAGAACAGTGCCTGGAACACAGTAAGTGTCAATAAATACTTTAGAGATAAATGGATATGTGCTAGGGAATGTATGTACAATCTCCTTCTGATTTAGGCCAAATTTGTTAGAATGAAACCCCACAGGGAATGAAAAGTTACATTTAGTAGCAAGTTCCGTCCTAAGGAAAAAAAATGGTCAGAGGAAAGCTGAACAATAAAGGTGACTTAGTAAAAGGTAAGTATGATAAAGAAATTTAATATCTTCTTTCTGATAAATTATACAGCAAAGTATAATCAGTAGGGGAGCAAGGGTAGGAACAAATTGTCTTCAATGAGCATTTTAGTGCATCTTTAGATATAGATGCTCTTAAACCCTAAGTTATCAGGGCTAAGATGAGCCTTACAAGGCTTTAGTCTCGAAAAAAGGTTTAAAGTTGTTTCTACTTAGGCTATGCAACCACCTGAGTTTAAGTTTAAGCCTGTTGCATTAATTATCTACTGCTGTGGAACAAATAACCCCAAAATTTGGCAGTTTAAAACAATATACATTTATCATCTCACAGTTTTTGTGGGTCAGAAATCTGAACACAGCTGAGTGATACTAGCTCAGGGTTTCTCACAAGACTACC
The DNA here is from genome assembly GCF_000951045.1 of Mandrillus leucophaeus. Classification (NCBI taxonomy): domain Eukaryota; kingdom Metazoa; phylum Chordata; class Mammalia; order Primates; family Cercopithecidae; genus Mandrillus; species Mandrillus leucophaeus. Next base: position 3,561,481 of record NW_012103732.1, on the reverse strand, counting down.
ATCAAGGTGTTGGGCTGGGGTTGTAGTCATCTCAAAGAGCTCAACTCGGGGAGAATTTTCTTCCAAGGTCACTCACATGGCTGTTGGTGGACCTCAGGTCCTCCCTGGCTTTTGGCCCGATATACCAGTTCCTTGCCATGTAGGCCTCTCCACAGGGCAGCTTACAACCTGGCAGCTGATTTCCATCACAGTGAGCAAGCTAGAGGACAAGAGAGAGCCTGAGGGCTGCCATCATTCACTGCTCTTACCATGTTCCCCATTATCCTTAAGCAGCAGGCTTGAGGATAAAGCTGAAATGACCTTTTGAAGACTCATCTGTGACTGCTAGGTGACAACACCTTGTGTGGTTGGACAATATCCTCCAAATACGGACTTTTCTCTAAATCAGCATTTAATTTAGGTTGCTATTTGCCCCAAATCTGGGAATAAAGGCATAGATATGGGACTGCCTTCTTTTCCCACTATCCTTAGTGATCCCACTATACTTAGTGAAGTAGAGCTCTTGCTTCCCATGCCCATTACTTCAGATTCTGCTGGTCTAAAGGTCTTAGTTCCAAAAAGGAGAAATGTTTCCATTAGGTGATATAATAATAATTCCTTTGAACTGGAAGTTGAGACTGCAATCTTGCCACTTTGGTCTCCTTATGCCCCTGAATCAACAGGACACGGACGTACTGGATAGGAGCACTATACTGGATGGGTGATAAATCCGGATTTCCAAAGGAAAATGTAGTTGCTACTACACAATGGGTAATAAGTAATATCTCTGCAATGCAGGAAATGCTCCAGAGTACCTGTAAGTAGTTTCTGTAATTACAGTCAATAGCATACTATGATCACCTAATTCAGGCAGGACTGCTAATGGCCAAAACTCTTCGAGAATGAAGGTGTGGATCATTTCACCAGGCAAAGAATCTTGACCAACTAAAGTGCTTGCTGAGAACAAAGCACACCTCATTTTACTGTGCTTCAGTTTACTGCACTTCACAGATACTGATTTTTTTTAACCAATTCAAGTTTTCTGGCAACACTGCATCAGGCAAGTCTATCGGAGCCATTTTTCCAACAGCATGTGCTCACTTCGTGTCTCCCTGTGCTAATAAACTTTTCCATTATTATCATGTGTTATGGTAATCTGTGATTAGTGATGGATTTCCTTCCTTCTTTCCTTCCTTCTCTCCTCCTCCTCCTTCTTCTTCTTTTACAGACGGGGTCTTGCTCTGTCTTCCAAGGTGGGGTACAGTAGTACAATCATAGCTCATTGGCTCACCGTAGCTTTGAACTCTTAGGCCCACGTGATCCTCTTGCCTCAGCCTCCTGAGTAGCTGGGACTGTAGGTGTGCACTACCATACTTGGCTATTTTTAAAATTTTTTTTTGTAGAGATAAGGTCTTGCTTTGTAGCCTGGGCTGGTATCAAACTCCTGGCTCTGAACAATCCTCTTACCTTGGCTTCCCAAAGTACTGGGATTACAAGTAAGAGCCACCACACTCAGCCTTGATCAGTCATCTTTGATGTTACTACTGTAATTGTTTTGAGGTGCCACCAACTGCACCCATAGAAGACAGTGAACATAACGATAAAGGTGTTCTGACTGCACCACCAACTGAGCAGTTCTCCTGTCCCTATCCCTCTCCTGGGGCCCCCCTGTTCCTTGAAACACAACAATTTTGAAATGAGGCCAATGAATAACTCTCCGATGGCCTTTAAGAATTCAGGTGAAAGGAAGAGTTGCATATCTCTCACTTTAAATCAAAAGCTAAAAATGATTCCGTTTAGGATGACATGCATGTCAAAAGCCAAGAGGGGCTGAAATTTAGGCCTCTTGCACTAAACAGTTAGCCAAGTAGTGAATGCAAAGGAAAAATTCTTGAGGAAATTAAAAGTGCTACTCTAGCGAACACATGAATGATAAGAAAGCTAAACAGCTTTATTGCTGATCTGGAGAAACTTTGAGTGGTCTGGTTAGGATATCAAACCAGCAACAACATTCCCTTAAGCCAAATCCTAATCCAGAGCAAGGTCCTAATTCTCTTCAATTCTATGAAGGCTGAGAGGAAGATGCAGAAGAAAAGCTGGAAGCTAGCAGAGGTTGGTTCATGAGATTTAAGGAAGGAAGGAAGCCATCTCTGTAACATAAAAGTGCAAGGTGATACAGCAAGTGCTGATGTATAAGCTGCAGCAAGTTATCCAGAAGATCTAGCTGAGACTATTGATGAGTGTAGCTACACAAAATGACAAATTTTCAATGTAGACAAAACAGCTTCCCACTGGAAGAAGATTATGGCCATCTAGGACTTTCATAGCTAGAGAGGAGAAGTCAATGCTTGGCTTCAAAGCTTCAAGGGACAGGCTGACTCTCTTGTTAGGGGATAATGAAACTGATGATATAAATTGAAGCCAATGCTCATTTACCATTCCAAAAATCCTAGGGCCCTTAAGAATTACGCTAAATTGGTTGGGTGCAGGGGCTCATGCCTGTAATCCCAGCACTTTGCGAGGCCGAGGTGGGTAGATCACCTGAAGTCAGGAGTTCAAGACCAGCCTGCCCAACATGGTGAAACCCTGTCTCTACTAAAGATACAAAAAATTAGCAGGGCATGGTGACGGGTGCCTGTAATCCTACCTACTCGGGAGGCTGAGGCAGGAGAATCACTTGAACCCAGGTGGCGGCAGTGAGCCAAGAGAGGCGAGAAAATCACTTGAATCCAGGAGGCAGCACTGAGCCAAGACTGTGCCACTGCACTTCAGCCTGAGTGACAAGAGCAAAACACCATCTCACAAAAAAAAAAAAAAAAAAAAAGAAAAGAATTATGCTAAGTCTTCTGTGCCTATGCTCTATAAGTGGCACAACAAAGCCTGGATGACAGCACATCTGTTTATAGCATGGTTCACTGAATATTTTACGCCTGCCATTAAGACCTACTACTCAGAAAAGATTCCTTTCAAAATATTACTGCTCCTTGGCAACACACCTGGTCATCCAAGAGCTCTGATGATGAACAAGGAGATTCATGTTGTTTTCATGACTGCTAACACAACACCCATTCTGTAGCCCATGTAACAAAAAGCAATTTCAACTCTTAAGTCTCATTATTTAAGATACACATTTTGTAAGGCTATGGATGCCAGAGACAGTGATTCCTCTGATGAATCTGGGGCAAAGTTACTTGAAATCCTTCTGGAAAGGATTTACTATTTTAGGTGTCATTAAATATTTGCTTTATTGCAGTTGTGTGGAATGGGTCTCACAATATCTTTGAGGTATATCTGTACTGAATGGGTAACAGAAAAAGGTAGTTATAAATACCAGCTATAAGTATATAAGTTATAAATACTTATATATATAACTTACATATAAGTTATAAATACCAGTTATAAGTATATACCAACATAACTGGTTACAAAAACAAAGCATGTAGTAGTACTTATTTTGATATGAATAGTTTTGTATATACATATAAGTTAAATATTTCTGTTTTCATGTTCTCTCTTATTCCTTTATCATCTAATATAACACATTGTCAAAAGTAATTAACTTTTATTTCTCAGTATTTAAATTACAGGGTACCAAGGGTGAGAAGAATGAATATCAGCAAAGGACAATAAAGGGATTCTGTTCCCTCTTCTAGGAAAGGGATTAGTGTGTTTTTGCTTGTAGTGTGTTTTCGATTGTACATTTAAATGGCTGTATGATATTTGGTGGAAGCATGACTTTCTTAATATTAACATCATTATTTGGACAATAAGTCTATTTTGAGGAGATGTACATCAGTGCCAACTTGGCAAGAGGTGGACTGTGGTGGCTTTTGAATGTGTCAGTTTGGTTAGGTTGAACTACATTTCCCAGAATTCCTTTCCTGTCTGTTTCTGGTTAGGATGGCACATAAGGGAGATTTTTTTGTGGAAAATTTGGAGGGGTAAAGTGAAGCAGCAGCCATTTCTAGTTCACACATCTTGTCACTTATCTGCTGGCTTGCCTTGTGGTGTGAGGCAATAGCTAGGACTGCATCTGCTCCACCTTCCCGTGAATTCTCCTTCAGCAGCTCTGACTCCTGGAGTAGGTGCAGGTGTTTAGATCCATGACAAAGGGCACAGGGTTTCTACAAGACATCCACAGAAGCAACAAGACAGAAGCAACAAGAACTGATATGGGCCAGGTGTGGTGGCTCATGCCTGTAATCTCAGCACTTTGAGAGGCCAAGGTGGGAGGACTGCTTGAGCTCAGGAGTTCAAGACCAGCCTGGGCAACATAGTGAGACCTCGTCTCTACTGAAAATCAAAAAAATTAGTTGAGCATGGCAGTGTGTATCTGTAGTCCTACCTACTTGGGAGGCTGAGGTGGGAGGATCACTTGAGCCCTGGAGATCAAGGCTGCAGTGAGCTAAGATCACACCACTGCACTGTAGTCTGGGTGATAAAGTGAGACTCTGGAAAAACAAACACACATACACACAAACAAACAAACAAACAAACAAACAAACCTGATGTGGGTTTAAGCTTACCTTCCTGAACTCCAGCTCTCGCTTATGGGTTCTAGCTCATTGTTGTCTCTGCCACTTCACATTCATCTTCCCTTACCAACTGCCTGCTCTGTGAACTCAAGCTCCTCCATCAGATATAAGGTCAACATCCTTACAGAGATTGCTCAACCAGCCTCAGGTAAAGTCCCAGTGACAAATCCGTTCCTATATGCAGTTTGTCTTCATTATGTGTGGATTCTAAACTTACAAATTCACCTACTCACTAAAATTTATTTGTAACTCCAAAATCCATACTCATGGCATTTTTGCCGTTATTTGCAAAATGCACATATGCAGAATGGTGAAAAATTTGAGTCATTCATTCTTAATTAAGGCTGAACAAGGTCATGCCCTGCCTTCTTGTTTCAGTTCTTACATTGTGAACACGTATCCTTTTTATAGACTATTTAGTGCCACAGTTTTCTATTTTTGTGCCTTTTTTTGGTTTCACTGTTTACAATAGCCCCCAAATGTAGTGCTAAGTGCTGTGTAGTGTTGCTAAGCACAAGAAGGCTGTGTTATGCCTTATGGAGAAAATATGTGTTAGGTAAGCTTCATCGAGGCCTGAGTTACACTGCTGCTGGCCATGAGCTCAATGTTAATGAATCAACAGTATATATTAAATAAGGTGTCATTAAACAAAAACACACATAAACAAGTTTACATATTGATTGGTTGACAAAAATGTGACCAGAAGCTCACAGGAACCTGGCCTTGTATTTCATCTAGGAGCTATGATTATTTGCTAATTCAGTGTTTTTAGTGACTTCGCATTATATAACTAGCATAAATAATGAAAATTGATTGTATGATATTTAAGAACACACACATATATACATATGTGCATAAGTATGTGTGTGTATATGTCTATCTCTATGTGTATGTATAGTAGCATATACATCTTCTAGTGGTTCTGTCTCTGTGGTTGAACCCTGGCTTATAGACTTATAAAATTCAGCTATAATGATAGTGAAACTCAGTTGAAGTTTAGGTATTAATGATAGTGACGTTTAATTGTAACAGTAGTTCTATACCTAGAATCTGAACTATTCTCCAAATTATTTTCTTCAAATATGTACACATATTTTCAACTTTAAGTACTCAGTGATTAGCTATCACTTACGATTGTTAACATAAAGTAGTTTGTGTTCCAAACTTTTACCCATTCTCCAGCACCCATGGCCAGAGCAAACCCATTTCTGCTATCAGTTATAACAAGATGCCACTGCTCACTTGGTTGAGAACAGTGAAAGTTGAAACCAGAAAGCTTACAAATGTCATTCTCTCTTCTTATCTAGTGACTCCAATACAAAGACTTTAGGCTGGTAATCAATGCTATCCTTAAACTTCCTAGAGTCCAACTGCTCCTGACGTGCTCACCTCTTCACCTCTTCCCTTTCAATAGGCAGTCCAGTCTTGCCTTTGTTCCCTGTGAACATCTTCAGATCCATTCCTGCTGTTGCTCCTTAAATTGCTCTGTCTCCTTTGCATAGGATGCTATCTTGCATGTTTTCCCACAGTCCAGAGTCTGTCTGTCTAACACAAGAAGCAACTAAACTCTTTACATGAAATATTTTTTTCTAAAGTCTCTAGGACACACAACATCATTGCCTGCCTGTCATATCATTGAGTTGGAACTCAGAGACACATATCCTATGAAAGATCCTGTATGTCTGCCCAATCCTTGTTGTTTAGGTATCCATGTATGTATGTCTTATCTCTCTAAGTTTCAACAGCAGTTGTCTATACTACTCTTGAATTGTTTCACCTATTCATCTTACCGAGTTTGTTGGTAAGCATTTTAAGTTGCTTAACAAATATGTGATAGAGGATTCTACCCATGCATAATATTACCAATAATTCATCCAACAACTCAAAGACAAAAACAAACTAATTCACAAAATAGAATTCTACATTTCATTAGCATATTTTTCACCTTGATAAACAACAGCAATCATATATCTCTTATCAAACACATACCTGCTGAGACTCGGGGGCAATCAGGTAGCATGGACTCCACTGATGTGTCTAATGGTTCTGAGCTAGAGACCCAATTACAACAGTTCTGCAACGTAATAGAGACAATATTGTTGAAATTCAATTTAAGCCAAGACCAAATGCTGAGGGAGAGATTAATTTATCCTATGAAATCAACCACTAGACTGTATTCAATTTATTTTTCAATACACTTAACATTTTTTTCTTACGTAAACAGTCAGTAATTATTCATAATTAACATGACTGTGAAAAAGGTTTTTTTGTTTGTTTTACAATTCAGCAAATCATCTGTGCTGATATTAAGATGACATGTAAGGGCAGGGCATGGTGGCTTGCGCCTATAATCCCAGCACTTTGGGGGGAGGTCGAGGCGGGCAGATCACTTGGGGTCAGGAGTTCGAGACCAGCCTGGCCAACATGGTGAAACTCCTTCTGTACTAAAAATACAAAAATTAGCTGGGCGTGGTGGCGCATGCCTGTAGTCCCAGCTACTTGGGAGGCTGAGGCAGGAGAATGGCTTGAACCCAGGAGGCAAAGGTTGCAGTGAGCTGAAATCACTCTATTGCACTCCAGCCCGGGTGCCAGAGGGAGACCCCGTCTCAAAAAATAAATAAAATAAGATGACAGGTAACCTTCCATGAACCATGATGCAATATATTTCCAAGTGAAGTTTAGATGGCCAAGCAGTAAACAAATAAAGGTATTATAATTAAGGGAAAATAAAAGAAGTATCCATTTTTAACTTTTAGATTAAAATAAATATTAATATGAACACAAGAAAGAATAGCCAATTTTTAAACTATATTCTTTGCGTAATACCAGAATAAATGAATTTTGTATTTACTCCTCAAAATCTGACCCATATAAAAATACTATTTTTTAATTTTTACTTTTACCTGCTTTAATGAAGGCTGTATCAAAATAGTTATAAAGAATCACCATCTGGTGAGTTGTAGCTGTGTGTCTATGGACACAAAGCCTCCAATATTAAAAATTAGGTAATTTTTAATAGTAACGATGTAAGGTAATGATTTACAATTCAGAGAAATAAAATAATCTATATTCCTTCTATACATTTTAAGTCTGTATTTGAAGTCTGGCTAAAAATATGTGATTATCATCACATGGTTTTTAAAACATTTCTCAACACACAGACACATACACACTCACACACACACACACAATGAATTTCCAGACAGATTTTTTTTTAAAGAAATCATCCCATCAATCATTTTGGAAAAATCGGTGATTGCTATTTTGGTAAACAAGCATGTATTGTGTATTTTTAGATGCTTGCTGCCCTGGTTGTGCACCATGGAATCCGTCCTCACTGTGGAAAGATCCTTGACTGGTAGATCAAGTGTCTTATTGTATTTCCTTAATTCATTCTGTCTGGAAGAAGATGTCAGCTGTGTTGCAGTGAGGAGAGAATTTCAAAGGCCCCAGTCCCCACCAATAAAGGCCGAGGAATGGCTTTTGAATAGATTTGTCAAGGCAACCCTACTGTTCTGGGACCAGGGAGAGCAGGAATAACATAAAGGAAGGGTTGCTGTATGAGATTAGAAAGTGAAGTTCACAAAGCATGGCAGATTTTTGTAAGAAACAGTAGATCAATGAAACTATTGAACTGTGTAGGAAAAAAACATGAAAACAAACATAACATGTAGTAATGTTCTTAAATGCTTTCTCTCTTTTTACATTTAAAATAGATAAAATATTAGTATTTTTCATGCATTACAAAAGCTTGGTGGTTTAAAATGGATACATATTCTATAATGTGCTCTCCTAATCTTAATTAGCAGTTGAATGCAAAACTACACAATGTAAGGGTAGAAATTATAAAAGGAATAGGGTTTTAGAAGATATTTCATACATTTGAAATAAGTAAAATTAATATTACCATTGATATAACACCACATCAGAGAGTTCTAGATAATGCAGAAGATTAGCACACAATTAGCCAGCTTTTATATACAATGTGACACTTGCTTGTAAGAAATAAGTATTCTCCAAAGCAGTGTCAAGATATGTAAATGGATGATTTGTTTTATCATTCATCACAGCCCCTAATAAATTCAAAAATCATGACTTCTATAGGTACTAAAAATAGGCTCCCAATGATACAGGGAGATAGCTTCAATGAAGAATGACTTTCTCTTTCTCTCTCTCTTTTTTTTAAACAATTCCGTCTTTTCAATGACAGCAATTAGCACTACCGACAGACAGGCAGCGATTAGGTACTGTATGTATTTTAATTATTATTCATCCAACTAGTACCTCCAAATCTGATGAAAGTCAGCTATTAACCAGGTGATATGTCGGTCTTCCTACTGTTCACCTACACTTCACATACGTAAAGCTACGTCTTATAGGATTTTCTAGTATTTACAAGTGATGGCACATTACAATATGCAGACGATTAATCATTTTCTAAATTGTTACCTTAAAAAGCTGAACAACATGAACTTTTGTCCAGTTTGCTCAGATCACCTTTAATTCAAACACTTAAAGCAAAATATAGGTTAACATTTTATGTTTGTGAAATTTCAGTTTTTATCTGGCCACGTGTTTAAGGCTTTGATCTCTCATAAAAACTGGACAGAAGTTGAACACCCTATAGTTAAAGTGAGTATGTCCAAAAGTTCTCTGCAATGACAAAGTACCTGTGTACAACTACACAGATTTGATATGGCCATTTCAGAGTGTGTGTGTGTATGTGTGTGTGTGTGTGTGTGTGTGCAGGGGCATGTGGCATTTTTACCCCATTGGGAAAATTATGTAGAAAAAAGGGCAAAACAAGTTAAATGTTTGTTATATGATAGAGTATAATGAAATAAAATAACATAAACATATGCAAAGAAAGACATGCAGTTATATCTAAATTCAATTTGTCTGAAATTTTATTTTATCAAATCTAACTCCCTATTCTGAAATGTGTTACTATAGTTTAGAAGTCAAGTCTCTTTCGATGTTTTTCTAATACTTACGTATCCCTTTTTTCAATGCCTCACTTTGTCCCTATTCCAATTTTTAGTTGAGATGAACACTACCAAAGTGTTACAGGCAGCAACGCAGGCAGCCCACTAGGAAAGCCCTACCTAAATTCAAAACATGCTGGAGAGGGTTAGCAGCCCCTGACATTTATTCTCAGGTCCCCTGAATAGGCAACAAGGTATGCTGAACTCAAGGTATCAATAGTGCCATGCTTGAGACTCAGATGCAGCCTCCCCTAGTTCCAACAAACAAGCATAGAGAAAGAAGTCCTTGGCCAGGGCAGGCAGATAGGGACAGACTACATGACTAATGTTTCTCTGGATCTGAAGGAAAAAGAGAAAAATAGGTAATGTAGAAAGTATTTCTTTAAGCTAAGTGTTATCAGTTTAAACATTTTTTTTTTACCCTAAAATGATGATCCTATAGATTTTTGTGGTTGTAAATTTTCCTTTTTGTAATATCCAAAATTTGGGGCGCTATCGATATGGATTAGAAATGCCTACAGGCCACAGTGCTGAGTGATTCCCTTTGACATTTGAACCAAGGTCAACAATATTTCAGAGTAGGTTTGAAATAATTTTTTTAAATAAAAAGATTACAATTTAGTATATTATATTTAAAGAGAAAAGTAGGTAGTAGCTATTCCTGTGCAAGGTGTTTGGAGGTATTTGGAGATGCTTACTGCCTTGGTTGAAGCCAGATTTTTATGCATTTTTATTGCATATGTCTGAATTGTAAATCACCATTGCTTTAAAGGTTGATTTTTTAATGTGAAACGTTTTGTGTCCTCGGACAAATACAACTATGGTTCACTAGGTCAAGTTTCTAAGGCCCTACACTCAGAGTTGAATGGTGATGGAAAGGGTTTACAACTATTACATAGAATCGTACATCTGGTGTGGCTGGAGAATTTCAGAGGCCAGGGGAATGTTGGGAAACATTTGCCCACTCAGCCTAGACAGTCCTGGGGCTTGAAGTAAGAAGTTCCTCAGGAGCTGCCTTCATTTACCTTTTACCTCTCCTCAAGAGGCTGGCTTAGCATCTATGCGTGGTCTTTTAGTTCAGAATAGGTTTCACTTGGAGTAATTGCTCAAAGTAGTACTACTCTTTGACTTTCTTTCTTTTTTTTTTTGAGATGGAGCTTTTGCTCTGTTGGTCAGGCTGGAGTGCAATGGCGTGATCTCAGCTCACTGCAACCTCCACCTCCTGGGTTCAAGTGATTCTCCTGCCTCAGCCTCCTGAGTAGCTGGGATTATGGGTACCTGATACTATGCCTGGCTAATTTTTGTATTTTTAGTAGAAACAAAGTTTTGCCATGTTGGCCAGGCTGGTCTCGAACTCTTGATCTTAGGTGATCCACCTGTCTCGGCCTCCCAAAGTGTTGGGATTAGAGGTGTGAGCCACTGTGCCCGGCCTGACCTTCCTTCTTTACAGGAAACTGTTACTAATATTTATAAATTACACAAGTAATACAATAATATATTTCTTTTTTTTTGACGGAGTCTCGCTCTGTCCCCCAGGCTGGAGTGCAGTGGCCGGATCTCAGCTCACTGCAAGCTCCGCCTCCCGGGTTCACGCCATTCTCCTGCCTCAGCCTCCCGAGTAGCTGAGACTACAGGCGCCCGCCACCTCGCCCGGCTAGTTTTTTGTATTTTTTAGTAGAGACGGGGTTTCACCGTGTTAGCCAGGATGGTCTCGATCTCCTGACCTTGTGATCCGCCCGTCTCGGCCTCCCAAAGTGCTGGGATTAGTATATTTCTTAACCTTTGTTCTGTATGCTAAATTGGTAGGTTTAAAAATTAGCTTTTTAAAAAATGAATGCATAACATCAGTAACTTCATCACATCCCTTCTTATTGTTACAAATTTAGGACTTTCAAGTGCATTTTTGTTACATGGATATACTACAGCATAGTGGTAAAGTCTGGGCTTTTAGTGTAACTGTCACCCAAACAGTGTACATCGTACCCAATAGATAAGTTCTCATCCTTCATCTCCCACCTTCCATCTTTTGAAGTCTCCAATGTCTATTATTCTACTTTGTATGTCCGTATGTACCCATTGTTTAGCTCCCACTGAGAAGTGAGAACATGTGGTATTTGACTTTCTGTCTCTGAGTGATTTCAGTTAAGATAATGGCCTCCAGTTCCATCCATGTTGCTGCAAGATATAATTTCATTCATTTTTATGGCCGAGTAGTATTCCAAAGTATGTATCTCTATATATCTATATACATATATTTAGATATGTACCACATTTTCTCTATCCAGTCATCCTTTGATGGATGCTTAGGTTGATTCCAAGCCTTTGCTATCATGAAGAGTGCTGCGATAAACATACCAGTGTAGATGTCTTTTTGGTAAAATGACTTCTTTTGCTTTGGGTAGATACCCAGTAGTGACATGGCTAGATCAAATAGTACTTCTTTCTTTAGCTCTTTGAGAAATCTCCATACTGTTTTCCACAGAGGCTGTACTAATTTACATTCCCACCAACAGTGTATAATAATCCCCATTCTGATTGGTGTGAGATGGTATCTCATTTTGGTTTTAATTTGCATTTCTCTGATGATGGGTGATGTCGAGCATTTTTTTCATATGTTTGTTGGCCACTTATACGTATCACATTAATTTAAACATACTTACAAAACAAAAAACTTTCCAACACCCATGCTTAAGACAATCGCCCTTTCCTGTAATCCAGGTTTGTTTCTCTTCATTATTTCAAGGAGTCTTGCAGAGAGGATAGGAAATAAGAAAGGAGAAAGAAAAGGGGAGGAAGTTTCATCCTGAGAGTTCGGAAACACTGGACTCTTATATTGCCAAACCACACTGTAATCTTCTCTATAAGAGGTCACACATTTAGGTGGGTTCCTACAAGGATACCTGTCATACACTTTTACAGTCTCTCTTTTTGTTCTCGTTTTGGAGAAGATCACTGAACAGGGGTAATTTCAAAGCCCCATCAGGAATGCTCTAATAAGTTAAATCTCTGAGATATTACAGTGTTTTCAATAATAACACATCTCATTTCTTTATATAGTACCATTTGCTTTTCAAAGAGCTTTCATCCTTGATTATCACCTTTGCTTCTCACAATATTTCATGAAGTAGATGGAAAAGGAATTACTGTCTCCAATTCAATTATGAAACGGACCCAAAAAGATGGAGTGGCTTTTCCAAGATTATAAATCTTAGCAAACTAGCTGGTACATGCTAGATTCTTAATTATTGATTTACCTAGCCAGAGTCATTATCAAAATTTAGTTCTCCCATATGCTTGTTCTGAATTACTTCCAGTATGTCACCCTGTTTCCTTTTTGTAAGATATTTTGAATAGGCAAACCATTCATAAAACAAAAGATGAATATAGTTTATGTGTTTTATATTATTTGGGAGTGAGACTGTAACAACAGTGACAGCTCTAACTTACCGAACTTTTTTAAAGTGCCAAGAACTGTGCTATTTCTTTACATATGTTATTTTCCATCACGTTTGCAAGGTAGGTATTATAGTTTACAGATGAGAAAATCGAATCTCAAAGAGATAAAATAACTTGCTTCAAACTACAGAGTTATGTAAGTGATTGAGCTGGGATATCAATTTTGATAGGTCAAAATACAAAACTCTTCAAATTGCTTCCCTAAGGCTTAATTGAGGGAACTGAAAGAACTATCCAAGAACTAGGGCATTTATAAAATTTTATAAATTTTACAACAGCTATGCTTGCAAAGAAATTAATGGCAGCCTTGATTAAATTATGATGAATTCAACTACTGTCTAGTCAGTTAGATGGAAGCTACACAGATTAATATATTCTGACTTTTGAAAGGAACACCTAATCCAGCCTTAGTTAGAAATACTTAAAAAGTAAACCTAAATAAATTTTGTTATATTTGTCATCAGGAATGAAAAACTCATGAGCCAGGATGTTTTTAGTTTGAGCCAAGTATCGAATTCCATACTAGTTATGTGTGTGGGGAAAAGTTACTAACAGCTCATTTATTAACCTTACTATTTATATAATGCTGGGAGCTTTCTGTGTCATCATCAAACACCTACATGTTAGAAAAGATTTAAAAAACCCATCTTTATATGTTTATAGTATTAAGAGGACTGGAATAAAAATATTTTAGACTTTTGCATGATGAAAGTACTTTTTCTAATGCAGAAAAACAAGTGGTAACAGACTGGTGATAATATAACGCTACTATGAAATTATATAGCCTAATTTTTCTGTCTCTTCAGACATTAACTCTGTGGTCCTTACAGTGCACCATGAAGGCTGGTAGAATTTACCCACCACACAGTCCTATGTGTATCAGCTGAAGGGCCACCAGGTATTCTATCAAGAAAAACTAGAAGAAAACCAAGAAGGTCAATCAACTCATTCATACTATATAAGTAAATGATTTGATTAAACAATTACTATGGCATGGGTGGCTGATGCCAACTGCTTATAATATCAGAAAGATAAATAAAAATAAAAGAAAATTTCAGCTGGATATTTGTCATAGGAATAAAAAATATAACAGGCTGAAAGTTAAAAAATAATAATAATGGGAGCGTATTCAATGAATCCTTGTTAGTTTTCAGGTTCACCAGCCCTTAGGAAGTATGAAAAGAAGCTTTCTTAGCCTAAGGCTGAACCATGGCTAGCCCCTGGGTTTCTCTTAGCTCAAGGGTCTGGCATAACAGCATTTCAGCTTTTTTCTTCTCTTCCCTCTACTGGATGTAGTCAGCCAATCCATTTAAGAGTGGCACACACTGACTGCCTTTCAAGAAGAAAAGGAGACCAAGTGTACCTTATGCGTCGTTCTTGTAACTAAGCGGCACCAATGCTAAATAGCTGGTGGAAAAATTAAGCATCAGGGAATAAGAATCTCTTAATTCCATGACCTTTTTCAGCACAAGTTCCCACCTTAGACTGAACACTATACACACAGTGTTCTATAGAAAACCAAAAAGAAGGGAGGGGGGTTTCAAAAATATTGGTTCTTCACACGGGTTTTCTATTATTATTTTAAGCATGTCTAACATTTTCTATTTCCTCGCAATGTTCTGCCTCTAGAAAGGGAGTCTGAGGATGGGAGGTGTTACAGGTTGGTGGGGGCTGAAGACATAAAGGCTCACACCCATTCATCTCAGCACTAAAAAAAAAAAAAAAAAACAAGTCTCACCTCTCTCATCCATTCTCGAATCGTTTTGCCAGCTTCTTGATGCCACACATTGTGAACAGAGTCTGTCAATGCCACAGCAGTTACCTTATTTTTTACATCTGCTTCTCGTTGAATCATCTGTTTTAAAAAAGGAAAATAAAATATTGGCTATAATTGTTTTTCCTACTGGGTGCAGCCTGCTTAGTCAGAGATAACAACAATATTATATTAAAAATGAAAAAGCAATATGTATCTCTGGTTCAAAGTTACTCTTTTTTGCATTGAACACATACCCTATTCTTGTCCAGAGATGTGAAAAGACCTAACATTTTCCTTTAAAAAGATAATACCACTTAAGTCTTAGAACTACGCAGCTCTATTATTTTCCATGTGGTTTGACAATTCGAGGATTAAAGGGATCACAGGGGAATCCCTGAGGGTTTCTTTTACAAGTTTCTTCCACCACTTCCTGTTTCAGTGCTTCAGGGAAGTTAGTACCCAGGGTTCACTGTTAGCTACTTAGGACCAACTTCTACTAGTTTTCAGTAGATGGCACATCAGTAAAGAAAGATATCTTGCTTTGACTTTTCCAATTTAGTAATTCCTTGGTGTTTTAAATGCCCACAAAGATATTTTTCATTCAAAGCCCATTAATATAATTTTGCTTTCTAACGTATTTCTTTATGTTGGCAAACTATTACATTTTATAATAACTTCTTCCTATAGAATGCTATTTCTACAAAACAAAACAGCTTCTAAAAATAACAAAAAAAGATTTGCTTGGCTTGGAGATACCGATGGATTCATCAGTGGTCTGCCAGATAAAGAAATTAAAAGCGAAAATTTCTACATCAGAAGAACTGAAAAAAGGTTTTAATCTACTACACTAGTGGCCCTAATTTGGTGTAACAAATGTAAGAAAGCTTTGAAAATTACAGTTAAAATATCATAAATAGTAACCTTGCATTTCATAATAATGTTCTCTTTTTGCTTCAAGTGTCTTTTCTCCCTCTAAATTCTTTTATTGAAAAAAAGAACAATTTATCATTTGCTGTTAATTTCTATGAATTGTCTATCAAAAATATAATAGTGCACTTCAAAAAAGAGAATTCTGAATGGCGATGAAAGTGCATACAGAGAAAGAATATTGCACACCATGCTTATGATACCAAAGGATGCCTGTTGGCATTCTGAATTTAAAATGTCTCTCTCTCTCTTAAATTTTTTTAAGCCCAGCATATGCACATGATGTCTCAATGAATACTACCTAATGGGAACCCAACTCACTGTTAATGCTACCTCACGAACACTTCTGCACCTCAACTCTTTGTGCCCTGTGTTTTCTGCTTATATAATGTAAAAATCTTAAAATCAATATTGGTTACCAACATCATGATATTACTGCAAAAATTTATCTTGCAATACCAATAATACTTTTCAAAGCATAAAATAATACTCGAAATTAATACTTCATATGAATTATTAAGTAGTATGCTACCTTCTTCTGGATTTTATTTTACAAATACACTCTCATTGGATCACACTGGCACTAGCATATAAAAGTTTAAACCAACATTAGATGATAAAACCCCAAATTCCACAACAGTGAATCCATCTGGCTTATGAAGAAATTATACGTCCTTATTCTCATTTTCTAAATAGTAACACTTTTAGAGATCTAGACCAATTGTTGCTGAAGTACAAAATAAGAACATGCTTTCTGGTATTCTAAGGATATGCTTATGTTTTAAAATATTTGACCTGGATTTTGTTGTGGCTGTTGTTAACATATGCAGATTTACTTAAGACAGCATCTGAAGACACTAAATCTTGAGAGCCATTTGTGAAATGAGATACAATGAAGTAATGAATTGGTGAGGAGTTAGTGTTAAAATAGAAAACCTGGGGATTAAAATTCTACAAGCTGGAAAAATACAGAGTTTTTAGAGGGACTACCAGAGGAAAATATCTGTAGTCTGTTTGTCTTTCTGGCTGACGTTTCATACAGTGGAAGTGATAACACGCAATTTATCATCACATCACACCGTCACATTATAATCCAATATGATTCTCTCTTACACTGTTATAGCATTTTACACTTTAAAAATCACTTTCATATTTTATTATCACAGGTGGGGAATGGCCAAATTCCAGAAGATCTTAATGAAGAGCTGTTTACAAATTAACCCAGTAGCAAAGAATTTCCAACATTTCACTGTTTAGGATTAGTAGAATTGTGAATAAGTGAATATGTTAACAGTCTTAACTTTCTGGACTATTTACCTCTGTTCCAGCCTTGCTGCAGCCTAATTTAGTAGTCCTGGAACTACTTGCAACTGCCATTTCTGTCCAGACCCTCTGCTTCTTGCATTTGTTAGTCTGGGTCACAGTGACTTAGTTACTTCTTCCACTGTGAATGAGCACTGATGAAAAATACCAGAGAGAGGCAATGGTGCAGGGAGATGGAATTGAGTTGCTTAAGAGACAGACCTTAGATGAAATATAGCCAAAGCAAGGAATGAGTGGAAGCACAGCTGGGCAGGAAAAATCCTTCTACAATATGGTCTGTAACAGAAGACCAATAGTCTAGAAAACGCTCTCTAAAAGGGAGAAAGCCATATCATCATATCACCTTAGATTCTCTATAACAATCTAAGGTGGACATGGCAGTATTTAATTAGGATCCATTGATATGAACAACTTGAAATTCTTTGTAAAATGTTTTCTATATGGGCATATGAATATTTTTCTGAGGAGAAGATCTTTAACTTTCATGAGATTCTCAAAGGAATCTTAGTCTGTAAAAAAGATAAGCCCATGTGATCTAAATGTCTCCATATATGCTTGAATAAATTACGAAATATCCAGTAAGAGATCCCTTTGAATAATTACACTTAAGGTCAACATCCATTCCATTTTTGTTATAATATCTTCAGTATGGTATCAAGAGTTGGATAGAAGTGATGACAAATTTTGATACCTCAGACATCAACATTCTAAAGGTCCATGGCTTAATAGGATATACATTGTAAAGTTACAATTAAAATTTGCTTTTATTTGTCTGTGTATAATATTTATTTTAATCTGAATAGCAGTTTCCAAATTTCAAAATAAAATACAAATTAATTCTCATTTTACTCTCAAATAATATGGAAATGTATGCAAAACTTGTATTATTTTCCCTATTTGTGGATAAGTAAATTGAGACAGTTTAAGAAACTAGTTAAAGGCCACCCAGACACAAAGTGACAAAACCGTGACTTGACCGTGGATATATGTCATGTTCTTTCATCTGTATTACACGAGGTCTACTTCTTAGTAATACATAACACTCTTACATAAATAAACTCATTTGATTAATTCCCTTTTCATATATACAGCATTTCATTCACTTGGACATTTTTTTAAATGGTAAAAAGATCCGTATCAGTAAGGAATGTTGAAATTCTAAAAATCATGCCAACATAGAAATCAGCCAGGAGGAGAAACTGACAATAGCACTTTAAAATTATTACAGTTCTAAAATAAATAATGTTTAAGGTAAGAGGGAAAATTAGATATTCCTATAAATCATATTGATGATTTCAGCATTAATAAAAAAATGTGGCCCTGTTACTTGATAGTTTTGTTTGCTTAATTCTACCCATTTATCCATTCTTAGTGTTTTCACTTGAGCTTAAACATAATTAATCTGCTCTTTCCTTCACTATGTGGCATGCTCCTAGTCTGACAAAAGTTTAAGCCACTAAATATCAAGTACAGTACTTTGAACAGATTAAAAACATATGCCATCTGTATGCAAGTTCATATTATTAACATTGTTGATGGGGTTGAAATTGAGGGGGGGAAATCTTGTTTATCATTATATTTTCTTCCAGAGTAAGAGTTAAAAAATTAACTAACAGTGACAAGACGGGTGAGTTCATCTGAATATAACAGGAGTATTTGGTGAGATGAAGACCAGAGGACCAAAGGGAGGTGTGGGAGGGCCAGAGGCAGCAGGGGTACCTCTGCTCCCTTCCACGTAAAGTGCGGGCCTTCCACAGGGCTGCTACCATTTCTCTCCAGAAATCCTGCAGACCTTTTCTGTCCACCTAATTTAACTCACCATGCTTTCTCTAAGGTCCTCAAATGATGTACCTGCCTACTGTCTTCACAGATACCTGGCCAAATCCAAATGCTTCATGTCATCCTAAGCATTCCTCAATTTCCTTTTTGTGCTTAAAAACTATTTTAGCATTTCTCTGGATTTCATTTCTTCCAGAACTCTACCATAAATGACTTTCTGCAAAGGAAAACACAAAGATGCCTTTATTTCTGCCAAACTGAATTATGATTTAATTTAATTTAAACTGAATTGAGGTAGAGAGATGCCTTAATTTACTTTGAAGGCATGGAGATGTTGATGTTATGGGGATGCTCTGCCATGAAGCCTTTGGCATATCTCTAATCCAGGGCCTTGGGTTATGGGAATTGTAAATCCAACCCAATTCAATCTCCCAACCTAAAGGAGAAAGAAACTCTAAATTAGGTTGGCTTTATCCTAACCTAAAAGAAGTTGATGCATAATTTCGTTTTCCTGTGTTTGTAGCCTGGCAGCCATGACATTCAGAATAATTACTTCTCCTTATATTTTAAAGTCCAAGGAAATTCCTAAAAAAGCCAGTGTGGGTTGGGGTAGGGATGTGTATATGTGCATGCAGACCCACAGCTATGTTTGGATATATCATATGTTTTAAACGTGTTTTTGAAAAAATATTTTAAAGTCTTCCATCAGCAAAAGCTATTACTTTCTTTTTAAATTATGACATGTGTTACACATATGTACTGTGAGGGTTACGGCATGTGAATTACTTGTACAGGAAATAATATTCTGAGAAGAAAATCAGATAACACATATTTGCATCAGATTAGGATCTGACACTACTGTACGTTTATAAATCCAAGGATCATTACTACCGTATGAGCATGAATGAATCATCACTCTGGTTAATAGCACAGTTGAGGTTTGAGATGCCTTTTAAAAAAAATACATGTATATAAATAGATTAGCTCCCTCTAGAGCTCCTTGAGTTAAAATTTCAGATTAAGTTGTTTCAAAGGCTTGAAAAGTATAAAATGCTGGTACCTTTTCACACTTTCATTATGCAGATCATAATTGCATTCAGTGCTTCTACTTGAGTGCAGTTTTCATGTGGTTGTAACAGACTATAATATTTTATTACAAATCTCTCCTATCACTTTACATTTCTGCCTGCATATTCCCCATTTCATGGTACTCTGCCCTGTGCTATCCAAGCCCACCTGGTTACAAGTGTGCCCTGTACCACGATGACTTATCAGCTAACTCTGGGTTTGGCAGTCTTTTCTCTTAGGGTCAGAGACTACTTTGTATTCTTCTTCCTGAAGATTCTTTTGGACAAGTCTATCCCAACAGAATGCTACTAACACAATCTTTGGTGTAACACTAAAACCTTGATTCTATTACCTAAGGCACTAGCACCTCTAGTGATTATAATGAAATACACACACTTCGGTAGATATAATGTGAAGACCAAACTGCCCAGCAGGAAATTCAGATGAGTATGACATTCAACTCTCCTGTTACTTGCAGTTCACACCTTTAATCTGCATTCACAATTTCTATTTTGAAAGTAGAAGCTTCGGAAATAAAGTGCGCGTTAAATTCAAGGATAGTGGAGTCCGATTCTCTGGGTTCAAGTTCATGCTCTGCCACTTCTAGTAATGATACTTTGAGTAAATTATTTTTCTGTACTTCAGTTTTATCAGGTGAATGTCATGGGAGATGAGAAATCCATGTAAGTCACAGGATTATTTTGAGTATTAAATGAACAAACTGTAAAGCAATTAGCAGAGGAAATGGCACACAGTACACAATTATAACAGGTCATCCCACAAAAATATGCAATGTAAACTATTCTAAATCTTTAAAAAGTGCATTATCCTCACTCATATAGAGGAAGCTAACAGAAGTATAGTTTATAAATGCACTTAATGACAAATATTACTTTAAAAAAGGCACAGGGCCACAAAGAAAATATGTACAAAGGGCTACTTTTTCCTTTGATTATGCGGTGTAAGACTTCTATAACTGCATGGCTAAGAAGCACTAAGACCTGATGATTGTGTGTATTTAAAATCCTGTCATCAGCATACTAGACCGGTCATATCACCATGCACTTGACAATGAAAACGGAATTGGTGAAGCAATACTGTGGTAGTTCTACTTTCCTCCCACCAGTGAACCCTTTCAGAATAGCTTGAGCTGGCAACGAAGCACGAAGCCACGGCTCAGTAGTGCCACGCCGGGGGAGAGTCCCTTTACCACCTTGTTTTCTACATAGAGGTGGTGTAAATGACTGTATTTTTTTAAAAAAAGATAATCACAGAGATATAGAGTATGTCCAGAGGAAGGCAGTATAGTGTTATAGTTAAAAGCATGCATAGGCTTTAGAATTAGACGTGCTTAGATTTTAATTTTTGGTTAATAGTCTCTTCATAGGGCTGCGGAAGCATAAAGGAGATAAGGCACGTAAGAAATCAATAATGTCCGTTATTATTATTACCTTGACATTCATCTCTAATTTCTAAAATGTAACCTACCTTTTAGATGTGGTATCTATGTACTCTTCAGTGACATCAAAATTCATACTGATAGATAGCAGTTTTGAAGTATCATACAGCTTCTACTCCCATCTCCACCCCTACTTCCCCGATTTTGTAAAGTGATTTGGGCTTGCTTAAATATTTTAAAGGAAATAATTAAGTATAAATAAGATGACTACAGATTCCAGTTTGCTCAGAACAGTCTTGGCTTATGACTATTAAACTGGCATAATTAATAATAGTGTCTCCTTTCCCTGTTACAGTGCTCTGGTTTGAACGGGAAATTTAATTTGGTCATCGTATATATAACACGATGTTGAATGCTACCCTGGTAAACAGGTAAGGCTTATAAAGTTTCCTTCTGTTCAATGCTTAGCAATTTAAGCATATACCCCAAACCTATACAACTGTCTAAAAATAACGATGTAGGAAAACACACAAGAGGGATTTCAAAAGGTTTCTAAGTCCAAAATTTAAGAGCAAGCCTTAGCACTGTGCTGAGCCCTTCACAGATGGACAAGCAGTCTCACACCCTGGTTAGGTAAACATGGCCAGCTGGATCTCCACTGTAGCAACAGGATAAGACAACATTCTCTTTTCCTGTGCTTTGAAGCCCTAGCTTCAATTCTTGCAACCTTTGTTTAATTTCAGGAAGGAAAAGGCTCTCCATAGGCAAGAACACCAAGGGATAGGGTATGTAAACTGAAACTTCTTGGGTCACATGCATTTATGAAGATAAGTCTCCAGCCACCAGTTAGGGAAAGGCAAGTTATGATTTATTATTGCAGGCGGCCAGAAGAGAGCAGTAATAACTTCCTTTTCCTTTCCTGCCTAGACCATGCTGCCACGTGCAAGCTCCCTCAACAACAAAAAAAGCATGTGTAAGATAGGTTTAA
The DNA here is from genome assembly GCF_000951045.1 of Mandrillus leucophaeus. Taxonomy (NCBI): domain Eukaryota; kingdom Metazoa; phylum Chordata; class Mammalia; order Primates; family Cercopithecidae; genus Mandrillus; species Mandrillus leucophaeus. Next base: position 3,539,286 of record NW_012103732.1, on the reverse strand, counting down.
AATAAAAAGAAAAGGAAAAAAAAAAAAAAAAAGCAAACATTAAGTGATTGACAATCTGGGAGTTGAGAAAGAAGACAAATGCTCTACGAAATACATGATGTGGTGTGGCTGGGGATGGGGAGGGGAAGGCGACTGTTTGAAAAACTTGCTCTACCAATCAAGAAAACAGCTAGTATCTATTATGTAAGAGACAAGTTAATTGCAAGGAAAAAGTAAAAGGGGTCACTTGCATAATAAGAAAATAGGATAAGTGATCATCATGTTGACTTGTATGATTAAAACATTTTATTATGTAATATGACTGACCAGAGTAGGCAAGATGTTATAAAATACAGATTTAAAAATTACAATGAATACATGTGAAGTAGATACAGTATAAAAGTGTAAGTTAGGACTAAACATTGTCAAACCAAAAAACTAAGGCAGGCTCAGCGAAGGAGAATTTAAATGGTGACATTGTCTTATATGAAAAAGTGAGAAAATTTATCAAAACTTTATGAAAAAAAATTTAGGTAATAGATTATAACTATAAAGCAGAGGAAGGCATGATTTCTGACCTCTGGGTAGAACTCACATTTTAGGAAAGAAGGCAGGTTAGATACATTCCATAGAGACCCTTCATATTCTGAGTATTTATATACAGATTATCTCATGAGAGAGAACAATTCCTTTTTAAGTACACAGGTCGGTAGCTGAAGGATTATGCACCTGTTTTATGGATGAGGAAACTGATGCCTAGAGAGAGTAAGTGACCCACGCATACCACATTCACATAATGTGAATGGTGGCATAGGCAGATTTTTTATTTTTAGTTTTAAGAGACAGGGTCTTGCTCTGTCACCCAAGCTGAAGTGCAGTGGTAGGATCATAGCTTACTGTAACTTTAAACTCCTGGGCTCAAGTGATCCTCCTGCCTCGACCCACTGAGTGGTTAGAACTACAGGCGTACACCACCACTTCTGGCTAAAATTTTTTTTTTTTTTTTTTGTAGAAACAAGGGCTCCCTATGTTGCCCAGGCTTGTCTTGAACTCCTGGCCTCAGGCAATCCTCCCATCTTGGCCTCCTGAAGCCCTGGGATTACAAGTGTGAGTCACTGCATGCAGCGTACCTTTTAACTCCAGATCCCGTCTTTGTACCATGGCTATTTGTACATAATATCCTGTATTTTTTTCTTCTGAAATATTTATAAAACCAGTAAGGATTTGTTTGCCCCCATGTAGGCTCCATGAGGACAAAACCATATTTGTTAACACCACATTCTCATTCCCTGCACAATGACTGGCACATAACAGGTGCTCAAAATTATTTGTGGACTGATGAAAGTTTACAGAAATGGAATAGATAAGGGAAGGTGATGGTTAGGAAGCTAGAGTAATGTCTGGTTTCATGTTATTTAGAAATGACTTACATCACAGGTTGGGTTCCCAGGAAAGACTCTAAGACAGTGTTTAGCATGCAGAATATCAACGTGTGTCCTTACAATCAACATCTGAGGAAGGGAGGGGAATGAGGCAAGAATGAACAGAGAGAGAAATCAAGGTGACATGCAGATCCCATTACAGACTTGCATAACTCCTGGGGAGCTCAGAACTCAAAATGGCCCTTCAGAGTTGTTCCAAGTTGGGTCTAGATGGCATGGCCTTTAATCTACCACACTGTTCTTTGAGTATGAGCACCAAAGTGGCTGAGGCAATCTCTGATAGGGATTGACAGCTGAAAGATGTCTGCTGAGAGCACTCCCAAGGGCTGAGGCAGTAAGTCCTTTATTGAAGGTGCAACTGAGTAGTGCATCACAGTGTGTACCACAGGCCATAACAGAAATTATAGCATTTGTTTACCCTACTTTCAAATCTGTGTCTTTGACGCATTGGGTTATTTCGAAAACCTTGTCTTCAAGCTCTGAAGTTCTTTCTTCTGCTTGTTTGATTCTATTGCTGAGATTTTCCAGTGCATTTTGCATTTCTCTAAGTGTGTCCTTGATTTCCAGAAGTTGTAATTGTTTTTAATTTATATTATATATTTCACGGAAGAACTTTCCTTTCATATCCTGTATCAAGTGTTTGATTTTTAAAAATTGAACTTCACCTTTCTCTGGTGCCTCCTTGATTAGCTTAATAATTGACTTTCTGAATTCTTTTTCTGGTAATTCAGAGATTTCATCTTGGTTTGGATCCATTGCTGGTGAGCTGGTATGATCTCTTGGGGGTGTTAAAGAACTGTGTTTTGTCATATTACCAGAGATGTCTTTCCAGTTCCTTCTCATTTGGATAGACTATGTCCAAATCTGGGATTCAAGGGCTGCCGCCGTTCAGATTCTTTTGTCCCACAGGGTGCTCCCTTGATGTGGTGTTCTCCTGCTTTCCCTAAGAATGGGGCTTCCTGAGAGCCGGGCTGTGGTTGCTTTTGCTCTTCTGGGTCTAGACACCCAGCAGAGCTACTGGGCTCTGGTTGGTACTGGGCAGTGTCTCCAAAGAGTCCTGTGATATGATCCATCTTCAGGTCTTGCAGTTACGGATACCAGCACCTAGTCCGGTGGAGGTAGCAAGTGAGTGAAGTGGACTCTGTGAGGGTTCTTGGTTGTATTTTTGTTTAGTGTGCTGCTTTTGTGTTGGTTGGCCTCTAGTCAGGAGGTGGCACTTTCAAGAGGGCATCAGCTGTGGTTCTACAGGCAGGATCCAAACTTGCCCTAGGGACACCTGGTTAAGTATTCAGGTTTCTCAGGTGGTGGGCAGGGCCACAGAGCTCCCAAGAGATGATGACCTTTGTCTTTGGCTACCAGGGCGGGTAGAGAAAGACCACCAGGTGGGGGTAGGGATATGTGTATCTGAGCTCAGTCGCTCCTCTGGCAAGCTTGCTGTGGCTGCTGTGGGGGGGTGGGGCTGTGGTTCCCAGTCCAGTGAAGGAATATTCACCTCTGCTGAGTCATATAGGTTACCAGGAAAGTGGGGGAAAGCTGGCAGTCACAGGCCTCACCCTGCTCCCATGCGGCCCACAGTCCTAAAAGTCAGTCTCACTCCCACCATGCCCCACAACAGCACTAAGTCTATTTTTAGGCAGCCGGTGACCAGGGCTGAGAACTTGACCCAGATCATGAGCCTCTCTGTTGAGAAGGCAGGCAGACTCACAGTTTTTCAGCATCTCAGGGAGCCTACAGCAGTGATTCAGTTCCTTCAGAGGGTCTGCAGATTCTCTTGGCTTTCTTGGTATGTTCCTGTGGTAGTTCTTGGAGCATACGTTCATGATGTGAGCCTCCACACACTGCTCTGTCTATCCGAGTGGGAGCTGCATACTAGTCCTGCTCCCATCTGCCATCTTAATCCTCTACATTCAAATCTAAATTTTCCTTCCAACCTGCCAACACCCCATTGTCTTATTCATGTACTCAAGATCACATTATGATTTGACTCACTAATAGCTAAGAGATCAAGTAGATTTTTCTTAGATCTCAGATTTTAGACCTTTTACACACTGATACCATATCAAGCCACTAAAAGTTGGATTATGAAGAGAAAAACACAGAGCTAAAAGAATGTGAGGTCTGCTTTCAGAAGACTATTGAAAAGCAAAAAAAAAAAAAATAATAAAAAATAAAAAAAATAAAATAAAATAAAATTCACAAATTTCAAAAATTATCCTATAAATCCAGTGGGGAATGACTGGATTTTCCAAATTTCAAATGAAATGCATATGTCAGATAAAGCAAGTTATACTTGTGATTTCAAAACTAAATGCATCTAAGTGCAAAATAACCCAAACTTCAAATAAAGTATGCAATCATCACTACTTAGCATCTGGCATAATATGCTCAAACCTGATGGTGTTGGTAGGAGAAAGAAGGATAAGTATTGACAGAGAGGTTTCATTGTAAAAGTAGCAAGATGGCTTTTCAAATCTCAGCCTTTATTCCCTATGATACAAAGAAAATAAAGACTGTGCTATATAAATTTGGGGACTAAAGACAATTGACATTTTGATTCTTTTCCAATCTTAGTTGGTTTATGCCCTCAAACGTTTCTAAGTTTTTGCCTCTAGAAATTCAGGGTAATCTTCATTTGATCACATTTTTTCAATGTAAGCTCAGGTTTATGGAGCTGAAATGGTGTAGCACTAATGTGATTGGCCTAGATGGTGGGGGGTGGTTCTTGGCCAGCTCAATAAAAACCATCTAAATGTTCATAAGACAGGATGCGTTAATCAATTGTGGGTTATTATAGCTGCCAGATACTGGGAGAGGTTGACACCCATCTGTAAATGAGAAAGTGACATCATTATAGTAAGTATAAGTCACAGGCTTTCTACATTGTTTGAAAATATTTGAACGAGGATCTCCAGATGGCTCTTCTACCTAGCAACTTATGCTAAATACCTGAAACTTCTGTTCCCTGCAAGTGAATACTGTTGCTTGAAGAAACTTCGATTCAACTAACTTTTAAGGGCTGTTTAAATGCACATTTCCCAACCAACAAATGTGGACCAATTCTTTAAGTTGGGATTTTAAAATCTGACTTGAATTACATGTTGGAGACATTTTTCTTATGAAGGCATATCTCACATTTCTGAAATAAGAAAGTCTGCAGAAATAAATGGTTTGAAAGGTTTATTTGAGATAGGAATTTTAGGGATTGTACTTACTGCACAAAACCATATAAACACTGGGTGGAAGAAAAGATAGGACTGAACTGAAAGTAGCTACTTACCTCTATGTATATGGCTGCATCTTCCTTCCACAGATAGAGAGCATGTATATACACTACACGTAACAAAAGAACACTTCTGAGTTGATATACTAGTGAACCATAAACAGTCCACTATACAACAAGTGTCCTCTATCAATATCCACCCTAATGGAAAACACTGGAGTAGCACTTCAGATCACTAACAGGAAGAGGAAAACTCTGAAACCCGTCATTTAGACATCTGACAGCTCTGATGCATGAGTGCATTGAAAAATTTACACTGAGGAAGCGTTTATGTAGGAGTGAAGGTGAATTATTCTCTAGGCTACTTTTGAAAATTCCATTTTCTTTCATGTGTCTATTCCTTAGCACTTCTTTGGAGGACATTCCATCAGTTGAGTCAATGATTCAGGGTCTCTATTCTATTATCATTAAGTATTGCCTCAGTTTCATGAGACAAAATAATTCAAACAGCAAGATTCTAAAATAAATATACTTAGGAAGCACAGTACAGAGTGTTTAATAAGCATCAGTATTTGTTATGGTAGGAGGCAGAATTTTTGTTACCTCACACCTTTTGTTAAGTAGCCAATCTGAAATTCTATAAAATGGCAAATATATAAAAGAGTCAGTAGTTCACTAGTTTAGAAAGTCAATTATGTGTCACTGTTTCATATCAGGTTAATTACTTCATTTACATTTTCAGAATTTTAAAGTAGTGCCTGAAAGGTGACAGACTGACAGGACTACAGACTGCAATTCTTAAACTATTTTACTGAGTGTTAATAATATAAAAGGCAATATACAAAACAGAATTACACACAGGTTTTATCTAAGGCGATTATAAGTGAAATAGACATGGCACAGAAATGGGAGAACAAGAGAGGTGTTTTCAGAAAAATTTTACTGAAGACGTACAGTACAAGGGAAGTGATAAATTGCTAGATAGCTTCTATATTGTTCTTTTAGGCATATATGTATGAAAGGATGGCGGTTAAATATCAACAAAACATCAATGTGTCTGAAGGGAGGAGAGTGACTGACATTTGAGAGAAGTCAAAAGAAGAAATCTAGATTGAAAAAGAATAAAAGTGACTCCTTGAGAGGAATGTTTATTGTAATCAGAAATACAATAAAAGGAGATACTACCACAGTCACAGCACAAAAGAAGACTATGCATAGGAATGAGGAACAAATGTTGAGTTTCCATAGTTCTGATTCCTTACCCACTTTCATAAGATCCCAACCTGCCACTCCTTATTGTGGGTGTCATGATGAAATCTACCATACTACTTTCTGTCACTAAGTTGTCAGGAAAAGCAAGGCTTCCCTAAGTCTGTCTCTTCCCACACAACCACCAGCACATACTATGATCTATTAGTCCCCTTTCTCCTCAAACAAAAAAGGACAATAAACTCACTGCTGAATTTTCCAGTAATTCAATTAAATGTTTCCAGAAGGTAATTGATGCCACTTTTTATTCAGTCTGTGAGTGGGTGGGTTAGACTTTACTGCCTTAAGATTTACATTCTAATAGTTATAAATACAGTGCAATCATATCTCCTATGGCCTTTTATATAAAAGTGAATTTATAAGTAACACCATGGTTTACTGAAACCATTTAAATATTATTTATAATGAGGGCATGGCTCCACAGTACCATCACACAGAAGAAAAGAATGAAAAATTTTCAAGGACATTAGAAATTATGCAATCCAATTGCTTTTTGTAGGGATGAGAAAACAGGAAAAGTGACTTAGGTGTCACCTGTGGGATAACACCAATATCAGACTCCAAGTTCCACAACTGATAATGCCTCTCCTTCACTCTATGCTACAGTGCACTACCTAAGAGCACATATGCCTTAGTTCCTTGATGGTATGTCCTAGCACTTTCCTTCCTTGTAATACTACAGGCTCCAAAGTGATTTACTTTTATGTAAGTCTTGGGTTGACAGGCCACCAAGGTGGTTTGTACACATAAACTGCTTTAATTCCATGGACTGAATGGCTGTTGTTTTATTCTTTTTCTGATCAATTTGGCAGGTCAAGTCAGTCAAACTGGTTTCTTCACGTAGATACTGACTTACTATGGAAATGAATGTGGAAACATTCATCTTTGTCAGAAATTATGTCAAATTATTCAAATTTATTGGTGAATTACAGCAAACATCCCAGCTGATGAACATCTCAGTCATATGTTTTTTAGAGAACACTTATGGTCCTGAAAAGATAACATTACAATGAGCTTTCCCATTCTGAAGCAAAGATGTTTGGATAGAGAATGGGGTCTGTTATTCAAGACAATAATTTATTTCAATCATAAAAATTACAAAGATATCCAGAACTGTAAGTATTAAAATGTATCCCTTTAGATAGTGCTGTTGTTGCTTTCTTTCCCCTCTTCTTGTTATGGTCCTCTTTCAAGACTCTTAGGAAGCTGTCTCTAAGACCCTTTCTGTCAGTTTCCATCTTTTCTATAGACATACTACAGCCTTCACATTAAGACTGCTTCTCTGGCTTGAGGTAATAAACGATTAGCTATAGCACAGTGGTATGATGTTCATGTTATTCTTTGCTGTACTACACCTAGCCAATGTCTCAAAAATTAATGCAAGTATATCAGGATCTGAAATTAACTTTTTATAGCCAAAAGCAACATCCTGCTAGGAGGAGAAAAACCTATTATAAATGGGCTGGCATCTGATTGCTTGTATATGGTTAGTACCAGGAAACTAACATTTCAAATTATAATGTGTTGAATATAACAAAAGTTACCCCATATTGATTAATCATTGTTTTGTTTACGAACTGATAAGGTCTAACTAGGTAGTATCTATTATTAGTAAGTGACAGATCTATTATTAAAGATCTGAGATGAACCTAAATTGGCTAATGCTTTTATGATGTTATATAGAAATAATTTAAAAAAATAACAGCATGAAAAATAACAACATTTCTCCCTGAACTGTATATTATCTTGGAAAATATTTTTTTCCATGTAATTATTTAAAACTAGTCACTAAAAATATATTAAAAAGTATATGTTATTCAACAAGCACTATCAAAAAATCACTTCGAAAAATGAGAACAGAAAAAAATCAACCTAGGATAATGCACATATCTATTTCTCTTTGAAAAATTTTAAATAATTTCTAATTAAAGTACCTATTTAGTAGAAATCAATTTAATGTGCTACAAAGCAAAGGTATTTAAAAATTTTATTTAAAACTACCCACGTGTTTATACTCAGTTATTTTACTGGTGTTCAGACCAAGCTTGACTATACTGGCAATCTTTTTTGTCCCTTTTCAGTCAGGATATAAAACATATGCTATGAAAAGTTTAAAATCTGCAAGATTACTTTATTCAAATTACTCATGTTAAAAATCAATACCTTCAGCTAATAAAAATCGGGCATGATTTAACTGCATATTTTCACACACACACACACACACACACACACACACACACACACACACACACACACACACACACACACAGATACAGCTATAACTCTAGAGAAGAAGGATATAAAATTTTACCAGTTCTGGAGTGTTTAATTAATTAGGAGAATGGTGTAAAATAGTTGTCTATATTCCTTAGGCTACTGATTGCTTTCTACATTTGGAAGATGGGGGGCAAGAAGGGAGAGGAGGGAGAGAGTTTTATTTTAAAAGCACATATTAAAACAAAAATGTTATTAATGTCCTTAGAGATTACAGGTGGTGCTACAGATTGAAACATGAATATTTAGGCTTAGGATGGACACTAAGATTCTAAAAAATAGAGCAAATCTTTATATTTTAAAAAGATTTCAAGCTATAATTATCGATTGAAAATGTTTAGTTAATTATGTTGTCACTTGATTTTCAACTAGTAGCCACAGCTCTAATCTATAAATAGAGTTAGGAATGGTAGCGCATCAATTTTTCTCTATTTCATTTATAAGTGATCAGCTGAAATAGAGAATGAAATGCAATCTTTAATGTAGTTTTAAAAGACTTTAAGTTACTTTTGAACTAGGAACATGTGAAAAATTACAAATAGGATCACTGACAGTAATTTTTATAAGTAAAAAGGTACAAATTATTGCTATTTGTGCTCTTCATTCTTAATCCTTTGCTTATCTTTCTTTTGACCTTTATCCAAATGAATCACACTAACTCTTGAATGCTTTCTCTCACTTGATTTCTAAAGCTGTTCATCACACTTGCTGGCTAGAAGCACAGCTGGCAAGGGATCTAAGCCTCATCACTGGGCAAACTTGCCCTTCTGGTTTTGCCAAGAATGACATTTCCAATGGAAGAAAAAGTTACTGTATGGGACACTGGATACTCTATTTATTTGTGAGAACCAATAGCTCCAACCCCCTTTGTTAGCACTACATATAGGCATTAGAAATAAAACCAAAATAACAAAGGATCAAACAGCCTAGAGTTCTCTAAATTCAATTGTTAATTAAAGTGAGAGCACAGAAATCAGCTGAGTATTTTTACTCATTTCCTGAAGAAAGATGCAACCAAGGATAAGCAGTGCCCCCTAGTGTCAATAACCACAGACAATAAAAGCTAGAGAAAAGTTGCTAATGTTAGCTGAACTAAATTATTAAAAATGTATTGTATGTAATACATGATAAATACATCATTATTCAAATTTTACACTTTACATGTATATAAAAGCACACCCACATCATTTATTTAATACTGACTTGCTCAGGAATGTGCGCATGTGAGGGCACATGCACACACACTGTACACAGACTGACATGGCCAAGATGTCTTTAATGTTCCAGGCAGCTCAGAAAAAAAATTCCACCCAGCACAGCAGGCCATGCATGCAGCGGGTGTCAGCAAGCCCCGCAGAATCACTCACTGTGAAGACATCTAATAGGAACTGCTGAATACACAATACAGGCAGCATGGCCTGAATGGCTAAAGTGGAATGGCCAGACCGAAGTCTGAAGGTTTTCAAATCCACCCAAAATTGTAATTAAACTGGTAAAGAATTTTTAGACATTTTCCCTTTTTATTGTTATTAGGAGATTAGTATATTTAGCCTGTACTAGAGACTGATTTTGAAAATGCTATAACTTTTACTAGGCATATTCTGAATACTGAATCCTAAATCTTAAGTACAAATAAATAAAATATACATCCTTTCTTTGGAAAAAAATGCAACACAAAATTCAAATATTAAAAAACATTAAATATATTTTATAAAATTGAAGTCAAGATATATTTTCTGTGATAAATCTTATAAGAAAATTCAAAAGTTATTTTTAAAAGACAAATTAGGTATCTACAGAGTGATATATGTGCCAAACAGGTAAAGTCGGCTTCTCATTTTGTGAAATACTAAATCATTTATTAACAGCAATTTTTGTCATAGATGACACATAAATGGGGCCAAAAAAGAAATTACAATGAAAAAGAAAACATCCATACAAATAAAAATGATAAACAGGAAAAACCAAAAAGCCAGGAGGACTGGGTACATATGTATCAAAGAAGCTTCTAATAAAAAGCAAATTAATAAGATAAACAATTGCTTAATTTTATTTACATAAAAAGTACAAGGCAAGAAAAGTTTAAGGCTATTTAAAACATGTATTTATACAGAAGTCCATTTGTGAATTACTTTTTCACATAAACCAATAATGCATATAGGACTAGTTTTGCATTTTAAAAAGCACAAGACATAATTATGCTTTTATAAGAAGATTCCTATGTGCATTTAAGTTGCTTCATCTTTAAAAGGATGAAGATGCAAATGCAATAGTTTAGCAGGCATAAACAGAATTCCAGAATGATATTTAGCAGTAGACAGGTATTTTGGCCATTTGCAATAACTTCTGGTTAAAACAGAAACTGAAACTTCAACTATTCAAATTTAGAAAAAGTTCTGAAATGCTTACTATTGAGTTTTTAAAGAAGCAAAATGTTGGCAAGACTACTAAAATCTTTAAGAACTAAAGAACAACAGCAACAACAAAAATCCCCTTCTTACTTATAACAGTATTTCGCTAACATCCAGAAGGAAATAAAATGTAGATGGACATATTTACATTCATGCTAACTGTATGGACACACATTTTGTTGCATTAACAATTATGAGTTACTTCTTACAAAACTCTCCAATGGAAATGGAGTATTATCCCACATGAGTAATAACAGGTACCTGCTTAGACAGGTGATAGTGAAAAGTCAAATTTGTGTGCCTATGCACGAGGAATGAGGACTTGTTTTTTCCTTGGTGGAACATTTGCAGTTTAGCATGCTATTGCAGTTGGTACTAACCATCAAGTAATTTTCTGCAGCTCTTCAACGGACAAAAACATTATACATATAAAGTTGTTATGTTCTTTCATGTCTTTTACAAATTTTTGTTTTCATGGATACTACAGTTTTCATCTTTAATTCAACAATAGACTACTTGGTGGTTATTTGTTACTAATATAGGCATAAAGTGATGTGAGATTTCTAAACCCACCCTAGAACTCTCCTACATCAAATTCCCTCCCCTCCCTCACCCACCCCCACTACCCAAAAAGAGGGATAAGCTCTAAAGGCTAAGATGTAAGATGAGAACACATGAACATACAGAGGGGAACAACACACACTGGGGCCGATTGCGGGGGTGGAGGGTGGGAGGAGGGAGAGGATCAGGAAAAATAACTAATGGGTACTAGGCTTAAGACCTGGTGATGAAATAATCTGTATAACCCTCAAACACAAGTTTACCTACGTAAAAAACCTGCATATGTATTCCTGAACTTAAAAGTTAAAAAAAAAAAAAGAGAAAAGCTTCCATTTTTGGAGATAAGAAGTTTTTAGACTTAACCTAAAACATTTCTATATGTGTTGATTTGGGGATGTATGAATAAACGTCCCTCGTCAGGTTTTTCTTTTTGTAGAAAACGGAAGAGGTAAGCAGGTCCTTGCCTGTTGCATGAAAGATACTGGGTTAGGATTATGAAGACAGTGGAGCTAGGTTCGTACACAGCAGGACAGAAATAGTGATTCAGGGCTGTTATTATTCCTATAAGGTCAAAAGAAATGGAAAAGGTTTGTAATCCATGTACTCTATCATCAGCATTAACATACCCATAAATACATTTGATTCCTTTCTAGAACACCTCAAAGAGTTTGGAAATATATGTACACAGACACCATACAAAGATAAATTTTAAAATGTGAGCTTTTAGCTTTAACGTTCTAAAGCCTACATTAAAGTGTTCAAATACAAATTTTATTTTGCGTGTGTGTTCTAAACAGACACAAATGACAGGATTCTCATAAAATGCTTCAAGGCAGAAAAAGAATGTAAAAGATAAACAACTTCAAAGAAAGGTATTTCCTTAACATACGTATATTCATCTGAGTATCTCCAATAAGTAAACATCTCTTCATGCATACCATATCTGTAAGGATTATTCACTAAGAGTTTCCATATACTTAAGCAATCATACATACCAAATAATTGAACATAATGCATTTTTAATCAACTCTTATTATACCAAAAAAATTTTCATCAAGATGATAAAACTGTATTATACTTTCAATAATAATTCAATATCATTAAAAGTTGTAAAGAAGAAATACAGCATAAAGGAAATATTAGTCTTCTGATATAATTTCTTTAGCTACTGATTTCAATTATCATTAAGAGCTGCTCATATTTACCAGTGGGAGTTAATGCTTGCTTATTAACCAATATATATTGTTCATTTATATTATCTTGGGGCAGGGACTGAGGAACAGTATGAGACAGGTAGTAGATTTTTTTTATTCAGAAATTATATACTTTTTAATATATCTGTTTTATTCCTCAGAAAAGAAACACTTTTGCCTAAAACAAAGTATATCTTTAGTAATTTTTTATGTTTAATTTTTTGATTATTTTGAAAAATTTGTACATATACTGCAAGTTAAAAATCAAAGTTACATAAAACTTAAGTTTTAAGTAACCAGAGATATATAATAATATCATACAGAGTGGCAAAAAATTTACAAGCATGTCCTAGGTGGTGAGACATCAAATTTTATTTCAGTAGTCAAACAGAAAAAATACATCTTTAGATATTTTATGAGGGGATGCATTTTAATATATAATTGATTAATAATTTTCACTACAAAGTTACCATGGTGTTATTAGAAATTATCAGATTCAAGTACGTTACAATAGAAACATGGTAACTTCTAGAAATCACCAATCTAAATATATGATTCATTGTTAAAGGGAAATAATGAGAACAAGTTTGAAATCACTGCATCCTTTCTTCTACGATTTAAAAATTACTATTCTTATATTTGAAAATCCATTAGCTTGAAAGCTTTTTGGCAATTCCTTGCTTCTTCATTATATATGGGAAAAAGCAATGGATTTCACTGAACAAGTTTTTACCAGCTATTTTACCATATTCATGTTTCCTAGTACCTCACAGCCAAACCCCCCCCGTTTCCCCAGAAAGATTTAGAGTGTAAGCACGGTGAACATATTTCAGACTCAGATCACCATTCCCCTGCACAGAAGAGTCTGGAGTGCAAGGTTGAGTATGACCTAAGCAGTAATAAAACAGCAGGCATCATACAGTATCCTTCCTGATAATTACACAGAGGCCACAATCCTTTTTCTCCCCCCAACTACTGGATTACATTTCTCCAATTTGGGTCCATAGAAGAAGGTGATTATGTATAAATTTAAGGGGAAGAAATACAGGAATTTTGCCTAAATTATATGTCAGAAAGTCTGATCAGCTCAAATGCATATTTATACCTAGTTGTAGTTGCTCATGGTCACTTGCATTTGGGGTTGTCATTCAGTCCTATAAAGGGTTTTCAATGGATCTCCTGTTGCACCATACACTTGCTGGTTGTATACAGTCAATGGTTCTTCCACATAGCTAAGCGAAAGCACTTCCCAGAATCTGAATTAGCTTGTTTGATTATGAGTTGCTGTGAAATATATAGACTCTTCTGATTTCTGAGGTAAAAGAGCTCTCCTCTACTCATGAGATTATTTTATATCTAGTAGAAGCTTAAGATATATATTCAGTCATTCAGATATGCAAATTTAACCACCAGAGACAAGTAAATTATGCAAGATGATGTACACTCAATTTTAGCTGGAAAAAATGTACAAACACTATACAATTCCAATTCAGAGAGCTACACTTGCACCAAGTTGAGATGCACTGAACAAAAGTTGCAACGTAGTATCTGTGTTTACACAGATTGAATTTAGTTTTGAAGAGCTGTTCTTAAGTACTTGAAGAGGTTTTCCATCTTAATACTTTTATATGCCTTTTTCATTGGTATTTTCATAATTTTTCCCCTAAACTACCAAACATATACTAAATCTCCAGAAAACAGTTATAGCTCTATTTTATATTTTTTTGTATTTTTATGATTTCTATACAAGGATTAACAATTTTAGACATTCTATGTTTAAATTACTCACAAATCTAATTTTTCAATATAAGATCATATTTCCACATATATGTTATTTACATGAATCGTCATTCTATTTATAAACACTGGCTAGATAAATTTCATACAACTCAGATATATACTTCATTGTATAGCTATACATTGCTGAAACTTTTACAGGACACCTTAAAACAGCAAATGGCACTATCTAACCACTTGAGGTTATTGCTCTTGTATAATAAACATTTAATTCACTCCAGAGTTTTTAAAGTATGAATTCCAAAATTTCCAAAGTAAACAAAAGAAATATGATCTCTAACATTTTAGTATCAAATTTTACAAAACAGAATTATTAAAGTAGAAAGAGATTTCTATGGCTTATGATATAGAGTGACACCAGTGACACCACTGAGTGAAATCGCTGATGTCATGTTTTTCTGTAAAATTTAATTTCTACACTTTAACAATATTCAGAAACAGTGACCTGTTAAAAAACAGTATACACAAAAATGTCCTGATTTGTAGAAGGAGCTACTAAATATGCTTTCTAAAACCATTATGAATTACGGTAGCAGAATTTAATTATAACCACACAATAATCAAATTCAGCCACGACACATTTCTAAATCTTTGCCAAAAGTAACCTTCTTATAAATTCACATAGGCTTTGATGAAACAGAAAACTGGTCTGGAGGAGGATATTGTCCTGCATCTTGACAGAATCCTACATTTGTCTCACCAGTTCCTCACTAAATGCATAGCTAATAGGTTGGAGGTAATGGGCATTTTCTTGATAATTACTGTGTAGGCAAATATACTTTTTGGCAGATCATATAAATGTTGATTTAAGGACTAGCCAATAAAGAGTGCTAAGCTGTAAAACATTCATTGCTCAATTTCTCACAGATTAGGCTGAAAAATCCTCAAGTTCTGGTTTCCATTGTCACCAGGCAACACACTACTATTTTATAAGTTATGATACAAAATATATTTCACCTATAATTGATATATAGCTGCTTAATCATTTCCATATTTGACAAACTTGTACTATTCACATTAACATTATTTATAATAATGAATAGCATCAGGCAAGTCATCCTGGACCACTGTTTCATAGAGAAACTAATCAAACTCCTCATTTTCTTAAACACATAAAGCAATGCATGTCCCACTGAAACTAAGGAATCTATAATGTATATAAAGTTAGTAAAGACAAGTGGTAATCTATTGCAAACACCAGTAAATTTTAGTTTATATCTAGGTTTAAGAGATCATGTTTAAAGAAAATGGTTTCAAGCTGGAAGCAAGATACACTGTTTTAAAAACAAAAATAGTACAAGATAAATGGCATATACTCTAGCAATTTTCTTTAACGTAGCTTTTTCAAATATAATCTAGTCTACAGTGCACTCAAACTGCAGAAACATCCAAATTAGGGGGAAAAAAGCAATACTTATCCTGCAAAAAGGGCCTATACTCAAAGAAACATCTGAATAAAATTGAGACATCTGCAGTAAAGTTTTACCTTCTCCCTAGAATGTTTGAGATGAACTCAGTGTAACACTGTCTTCCAAGAAAAGACAAAGTGATCAATGCAAGAACACATCAGGCTGCCTTGGACAGGCCAATCAATGCAAGAAAAAACCTTGCCCAGGGCCTTATGCAAATAGAAGCACGTCCTGCAACCTAGGGAGGGAACATGCGCAATAGATCAATTGGATATAAAAAACCTTACAGCTATATCAGCTTCAGACAGTAAATATATACTGATGAATATCTCACACTGCCCGCAAATTCTTAAAATGGGTTATTTTTAATAACTAGTTAAAAACTCTTCCTGGGATCTGGAGTGCAGTAAAATGGAAGAAAACATCACGGGAGAAATACTCAGCATTACTTTTAAGATTGTGTAAATAAAATTCTGATTTTTAAAAATTTCTTGGCATAGCTGAATTTTGCTGACATTTCAGAAGGTTACGTTTTAAGTATGTTTGTATTCGAGAACAGGAAATAATCTAAAAAAAAAAAAAAAACCCACATACAATCTCAGGTAGTTTTTGAACAAAGAATAAAATAAAAATGTTATGGGAGAAATCATTCAAAATGTAAAATTATAGTCATCATTCACTAAAAACTCACCCTATCACCAAAGATTATTCTCTATAGTGTTTAATGTATTGATACAGAAACAGTTTTTGTTTTAAAGTTAATGTTTGTATCTCCATGAATCTCTTAAAAATCTGATTAGAATGTATAATAACCTTAAGACCTAGTTAGTACACAAAGTTAGTATACAAAGCTCTCTCTCTATCCCTGTCAAAGAAAGGGTCTTGAAGGCAAATCAGGTAATTTATAAGGCTGTATCAAAAATGCTCCATTCAAATACTCAGGAATAAATAACTAAGTGTAAAATTTTTCTCTAAATATTTTTATTTTTTGTTTTTATTAAAACCAATTGTTTCTTAGGAATTTCATGTTTTAAAGAGCCTTTTATAAGTTAAAAAATCAAAATATTTTAAATAGGAATTATGCTAGCAACTATAATATAGATACTACCAAGCAAAGAAGAAAACTCTGTAAATATATATTAGTACATTTACTTTAATTGTCTTCTACTCTGGAATTTTAAATTTGAAAATTTAGCTGTAGATGTATTTTCAATCAGGTATGTAGCAAATATTTCTAATATTAAAATAAATTATATGATTCTTCTTTTAGCTATTGATGTATGGATATTCTTTGGCAAAACACTATATGAAATATGAAAATCAGTCATCTACTGTACAGTTCACAATTTGAAGCAGTTTACTTAGCTACTAAAAGGACGTAGACATCTTAAAACACTGATTTATTTAGTCAGTGGAAAGGAATATGAAACTATGCACGATATATCGGCACTATGCTCACTACCTGAGTGACAAAATCATTTGTACACCAAACCCCAGTGACATGCAGTTTAGCCATGTAACAAACCTGCACATGTACCGCCTGAACCTAAAAGATTGAAAAATAAATAAAATATTTTTAAAAAGAAACTATGTAGGATAAACAAAGCATGCTTTTTATTTGTAACATTTCCAGTGCTTTCTATATTGGTAAGATTTTAAGTTTCGGTTTACTCCAGTAAGATTTTTTTTCCTAAGGCATAACTAAACATGTCATTCATTTGATCCTGTTAGACTCAAAGCTTTAAAAAAACTTTACTATTTTATGTGGGGAAAGCACAGAGATAAAAAAAATCAAAGTAATATAATACTCTTTTATAGCTTTTCAAGTATTAGATATCAGATGAAGTGCTTATAATAAATCGGAAAGGCATGAAGTAGCAGGTTAATTATAGGGACTCAAATGTTTCCCTTTTTCCTATTTTAATTTCAAATATAGGAATTTTGAGTTGTCTGGTATTCACAGTGAAATGTAAACTCCAATTTACAGTAAGTAAAATACAAAAGACCAAGCAACTATGGTTTCACGTCTTGTTAAAATATTTAAATCATTATATTTTCTCCAATATATAGGAAAAAAATAAAAGAAAAATGATTTTAGAACATCATCACCTAATATTTGATATGTGCTGACATTGTGATAAGCATTGAGTAAAGAAATTCTGTATTTTTTGATACCAATTTGTACAATGTGTGTTTCTTGCTTTTAAAAGCACATTTTCAATTTAAAACTTGGGTATCAGGTATGATGTTTAGCCTGCCAAAGATTTTTGTGCTTCACAAATAAAAAGGCAAAATTTCTTGAAATGAAGAGTTCCCTCACCAATTAAAAATGTCCTATTTTATTACAAATTTATGTTGTGTAGTTTTTTTTTTTTTTTTTTTTAAAACCCAATTAGAATGAAGTCTGTGTCATGGGGAAACTGATTGGTTCTGAGACTACGCTGACTTAGACTTTCATCCTAATTCTGTCCTTTGTGCAACCTTGGACAGGTTCCTCAATCTTTTTATCTGTCAAACAAGGCTCATCATACCTACCTGATAGAGTTAAACTTAGGTTGTACAATGCCTTGCTAAATAATGGTTTTGTTTTGTTTTGTTTTTGGAGACAGGGTCTGGCTCTGTCATCCAGGTTAGAGTACAGTGGTGCAACCACGGCTCACTGTATCCTTGAGCTCCTAGGCTCAAGCAATCCTCCCACCTCAGCTTCCTGAGTAGCTGAGAGTACAGGCATGCATCCTCATATCCAGCCATTTAAAATTTTTTTTTTTGTAGAGATGGGGTCTTATTATGTTTTTGGGGCTGGTCTTGAACTCTTGGGCTCAACTGATCCTTTCGCCTCAGCCTCCCAAAGAGCTGGGATTATAGGTGTGAGCCACTGTACCTGGCATAAATAATGTTTAACGATCAAATGTACAAGAGTCCTGCCTAATATAGTGCTCTTTTTATTGAGTGACAGTATAGCATGGTGGTTATGAGCATGGACTTTGAAGCCAGAAAGCCTGGGTTTCAATTCTGGCTCCCTCACTAGGTCATGTGATCTTAGGTAAGTTACTTAATATTTCTGTAGGTTAGTTTCCTCATATGCAACTGAGGTTAGTTTCCTCATATGTAACTGAGGATAATAACGTAGTTACATCATAGGGTTGTTATAAGGGCTACATGGGTTAATATTTGTAAAGCACTTAAAACAATGCCTGGTACTTGGTAGGTGCAAGCAATTACTTCCAGGTGTAACTTATAGATATGGATAACATGAAGGAGCAAATGCTGATAGCAGAGACTGTTCCATTGAGATGTGAAAGGTCAATTCAATTTAGCTGGTATTAGAAGACAGCTGTCTTTTTCCAGCATGGAATGAGTCGCAAAAAAGAGCCAACCAGGGGCTTGGCCAACGAAACTCATCTACGTTCCAGATCCTCATCAAGTGTTTTCAATTTTCCTGCTTAAACTAAATTTCCAGAGCACCACGTCAAAACATATTCAAAATTTAAATATAAATGATTCGGAGATTGTCTATATTTTACATTTTCCACCCTTATTTTCCCTTCACTAGTTTGAGTAATTAAAAATCGATTAAAATTGAAAGCCTTAGTTGGAAGGCACAAAAAGAATAAGCAATAAAGAGAGAATAAAAACTGAATCATCATATAACTCAACAGAGAAATGTAGAATTGAATCCTGAAATACGTGAAAAACCAGGAAGTTGTCTGAGGGTTAAAAGTCACTACAATTAGTACAATACACTATTTATTTATTTTTCACAGGTACTTGATGAGAAGGAAAACAAAAATCCAACTGTTACCAAATGAGGTCATACTTTTAATGGGAGAAATATATATTTCATGTTTCTCATCTGTAAAATGGGGATAACAGTATCTCATAAAATTGTTACGAGGATTAAACGAGATAAAGCAGACAAATTGCTCAGGACAGCACCCAGTGCATTATCATTTAAGCACGAGAGATGCTGATGATCAGCATGAAGATGATGCCACTGACTTCTAATTTGCAAGATACTCATAAATGCTAGTTCTATTTTAAAAGTTTATCCTTAAAGACACTATTATGAATTTTTTAGAACTGTTCTTGACCCAGTCATGTCTTAGGCCATCATGGCTGGCTGACAGATTACATGTATTCTATAATGATAGCAATGACAACTCTGAGAGTGAGGCAGAACTCTTAACACAGTAATTGGATATGAAGGTATCTGTTCTGAGAATCTACTGTGAGATCTTAGAGTAAACACACATGCTACCAGACGTTAAAGTTTACAATATACTAAAGATATTTAATACATTACTACGTATTTAATATGTAGACATAATATAAATATGTTTAATATTTGGATAGATGCCCTACAATGTGTAATAGGAAGCAAACCTGAAAATTTGAGGCTGAGCCTACAATAGTGGTAGAAACTTTCATTACACTATCAATGATATTGGAACAGGAATTTTTTTCTGAGATAAACTGACCAGTAATACAATGGTAATATATAGGCCACTGATCTCACATTGTTTTATTTTTACAGGGCATCATTTGATGGAGAAAGTAAAGGTTTCTTTGTTATCAGCGGACAGGCTATTAGAAACCTTTAGAAAATCAACATTTATACTTAAATCTCAACTGGAAAGGAGTCAAGACTGGGGATTTCTACTATAGGAGAAAGTCGAGTGTGTTTTATCTTTCTGCCCAGTGCAGAAAGATAAATACAAAGTTTTTCTTCTAATGCAGTTGTCTGGTGAATGCAGTATGGAAATTTGGAGAAAGATGTTAGAAGTTAGATATTGAGACTTCTGGAAATTTAGAAACAAATAGGCATATTAGAAGTTTAATATGCCTATTTAGGCACAAATATTAGAAGTTTAATATGCCTATTTGTGACTAAATATTCATTTAAATCATCTGACTCAATTATAAAATTGTCACTAAAATATTGAACAGCAATTTTTATTTGTATTCCAATGCTCTTTAACAATCTTTATGAGAAAAAAATCATATAAGGTATGGAAAAACTAAGAAGAAATCTGAATACACTAATCTTGAGAGGTAATTAGATTTAGAAGACACCATAAGGACGGAGCCCCCAAGATGGGGTTAGGGTCCTTATAAGAAGAGGAAGAAACTAGAGCTTTCTCTCCCTCTTTCTGCCATGTGAGGACACAATGAGAACATGGCTATAGGCAAACCAAGAAGGCCCTCAATGAATCCCAACCATGTTAACACCCTTATCTAGTACTTCTCAGTCTCCAGAGCTAAGAGAAATAAATGTTGTTTAAACCACCCGTCCATGGCACTTTTGTTATAGCACTGGTAGAAATATGCACTTTAAAGTCAATTCTGATGAGGTCTCAGATGAAAATGTTACTGGACACTGGAGAAAAGGCAATCCTTGAGATAAAGTGGCAAAGAACTTGGCTGAATTGTGTGTTCTAGTGTTTGCTAGAAGGTAGAACTTGTGACAATAAAATTGAATATTTAGCTGAGGAGGTTTCTAAGGAAAGTGTTAGAGAAGCAGCTTGATTCCTCTTGATTGCTTATAGCGAAAATGCAAGGAGAGAGAAATGAGCAAGAAATTATTAAGAAAAAAGGACAGAGAGCATATAGATCTGGGAAATTCTCAGCCTATCCATATTGAACAAAAGAGAAAGGATGTTCTGAAGAGAGCACTAAGGATGTGGCTGAACAAACATTTGATAGGGAGATTAGCATGGGTGTGAACCACAAACTTCATCAAATATCCCAGCAGGAAAACTGTTAGTTTGACCTACATGGAAAGAAGATGGGACTGTGAGAATGCAACTGTCTGTAAGACAGGAAGCACGCCCTCACTAGAGCCTGGGTCTGCTGGTACTTTGATTTTGGGCTTCCTAGCCTCCTGAACTGTGAGAAACAAATGTTTGTTGTATAAGCCACATAGTCTATAATATTTTTGTTATAGGAGCCCAAAATGACCAAATAATAAATACTTAAATAAGCAAACTAATTTCTAGAGGATATGAGCCTTAACTTATTCAATGTAATCACAGAAAACATAACTGAAATTTGGGGTTCAAATAAGGTTCTGCTAGTTTCTTTGATTAGAGATTTCAGTATCTTCTTAGTTGAATTCCTAATCAATTTCCATTGACAGTGCTTCTAAGTGTTCAAAATTTCAGGGCCACAGACTGTACCTTCTGCGCAATCAGTGAGATTGACTCAATGTCCCTGTTTTTCAACTTAAATGATCAATTTTTTCTCTTGTCCATCTTCTTTCTCTATCTTGTGGTTCAGGCTTTACTTTCTTCATTTTGACACAACATAGCACCATTTGAGATCTGGTCCTGATAATTCATTTATAAATAAATCTAGGATCAACAACTATGTCTTGAGTATATACTCATTGTATGCCCAGCTGGGCTAGGCAGCATGACATAAACCAATGAAAATAATACATTTGTTATTTAATTTTCTGCCAGTTAAAAAAAGGATTCTAAGGTTGCATCAAGCAAAAGATAACTACGTATTAGGACAATGAATAGGAGACTGAGGCTGAGAATAAATTACTGAAATGGAAAGCTAACCATAGCTATGGGTTTCTAGGAAAGGCAAAAATGTATTACACAGCTATTATTTTCTAACAAAAAGAACATATCAGTTCATCTATACAAACAATTTTTCCTAGTACTTACCTCTAAGACAAATTTACCACATGGATCTTTATACTGTGGACCTTAACATAATGACCTCTTAGCTATTATCCCACTTCACAAATAACCCCTATGTTACTATCTTTGTTTAAAAATGTTTCCTATTTAGACTAAAACCTTCTTGAGGCCAGAGATCATGTTTCTAATGTTTCCCCAGTACTTGTATGGAGTGGGTGTGTTCAACTGAATCAGTAATAATCTTTAATAACAATTTTTGGAAACATTTCCTGCCTTGAGGGCATAATATTCAATCTTAACTACAAGAAAACACTTTTTTTGTTTGCTTGTTTTTGGAGACAAAGTCTTGCCCCATTGCCCAGGCTGAAGTGTGGTGATGTGATCATAGCTCACTGCAGCTTCAAACTCCTGGGTTCATGCAATCCTCCTGCCTCAGCCCCACGAATAGCTGGGACTACAGGCATGTACCACCATGTCTGGCTAATTTTTTAAAAAAAAGTTTGGTACAGACGAGGTCTTCCTATGTTGCCCTGCGTGGTCTCAAACTCCTGGACTCAAGAAATCCTCCTGCCGCAGCCTCCCAAAGAGTTGGGATTACAGGCATGAGCCTTGATGTCCAGCCAAGAAACACTTTCAAACCACAAAGTCAAACTTTTGTGGTTCTGGTGGCCTTATTGTGAGCTAAATTTATTCAATAAAAGTGCTAAAAACCTGTAACAAAAAATATGAAGTGAGAGACAATTGATATACATGTAGGGGTCAAAAATCTCCAACTCTCAAAGTTAAAATTACAAAGACCTAGGAGAGTATCACTTTGTTGCTCTGAGACCAAAGAAGGTGTTAGACCCATAGTGTGAACATTTGGCCATAAGACAAGGAAAAATGATAGCCCTTCCTCTCCATCTCCTTTATTGCCACAGAAACCGGATAACCAGAGTACCAAAGACCAGTCCATGGTATTTTAAATGTCCTCAGCATGCAGTATTCTACTCTATTCCACTCTAATCTAAGCCACATAATCAGACTTCTGTCTTGATTTGTTCACAATCCTTCTGATTTTTATGCCTATAATTATAGCCTATTTCTTTCTCTGAAAAAGATTCCATTTTGGAATTCCCAGGCAACGAGTGAAGCCTTAAACCTTACTTTGTTAATCCTCCCCCTGGTAGTAGATCCTGTTTACTTTTTTCTCCTTCATTTCCTATAAAGGAGTGAGGTGGGGTATGGTGAAGGAAAATAGGCACTCTTAAAACCAATTACTAGATCCTGTTTGCTCGGTCATTACCCATTGCCTTGATTTTCTGTTCTCCACAACCAGACTGTACTTCCTGATTCAAACCTGAGCTTACCATACTCTGATAATAACTCCCTAGTGACAACTCACCTTCTATTCCCTCTAAAGCCAACCTCTACAGCTGAAGTAGCTCCTCCTGAAACTATCCTGAACTCTAGTAATAAGATCTTTACCCAAATCTGGCTTCCACCCTTGTTCCCTCAAGCCTTCCCTTAACAAAGATCTAGTATGCTTTGAGTCTAAATCTACCTGGCTGTCCTGAGTTAATTTGAATAAATTATTTAATAAGGATTGGATACTAACTTTTAAAAGTTACATGGCTTTGATTGTAAATTTTTTTGTCCCCTAGAAGTCCTTTCCAATTTGAGATGACTGAGGTGTCACTGTGACTGGGAATTTTATTTAGGAGAGGGCTTACAATGAATGATCATTTTAAGGATACAAGAACAGTAAAAACAGCCCTATTATCAACTGAAATGTGTTTTTCTACATTCCTTCTTATAAAAGGCTTACAATAGTCAATCATAGCCTCAAATTTGCAGTAAAATACAAAATCTATCATTAAGATCTTTTATAATACTAATAAAAAAGAAATATTTCTTATGTAATGATTTATATTTAACAAATTAATATGTCAATTCCTTTGAGTTCTCCTTAACTTGTTATTGTGCTAATTTTGCCAGGCAATCCTTGGTTTCCTAGCAGTCTTTGTGGAACCAGGAGACAGAGTGACCAATCTTTCAGCTACAAACATGCAGGGAAGGCAGTAGGGCCTGAATGCAGCTCATCTACTATGTGGACACTAAGAAAAACCTCTTCCAAAGGTAATTCCAATAGAGTAATATGGCTCCTTTATTCTACAAAAAGATTCCTATTAAAGATTAATGAATTTTTTCTCCATCTCAGCAGCCTTCAAAACAATTGAATCTTGGTGTGCCTGAAGGATATAAAAGGATATAAAAATTAAGGAGCACACCAGGTTCTTAAGGGAAATAATCTATCAGGAATGAAAACAATCACAACTAATATCATACTAAATGATCAAATACTGAACAATTTCCTCTTAAGATCAGGAACAAGACAAGGATGTCCACGCTAGCCACCTCTATTCAACCTTGTACTAGAGGTTCTAGCCAGGGGAGTTTGGCAAAAAACCAAAAATGTATAAATTAATTAGATAAACATGCATTCAGATTGAAAAGGAAGAAGTAAAACTATCTGTATTCACGAATGATATGATCTTGAATATGAAAACTCCTAAGGAATACACACACATGCGCGCGCGCACACCCACATACACACACAGATTAGAACTAAAAATAGTGAATTCATCAAGGTTGCAAAATACAAGACTAATATATAAAAATCAATCATGTCTCTAGTAGTACTGAATATGAAAATAAAATTAATAAAATTTCAGTTAGAATAGCTTCAAAAAGAATCAAATACTTAGAAATAAATATAAGAGAAGAAGCTTAAGGCTTGTACACTGAAAACAACAAAGTATTTTTGAAAGAAGACCTAAATAAATGGAAAGAAAGCCCACTGTCATGGATTAGAAGACTTAAGATTGTCAAGATGGCAACACTCCTCAAATTAACCTATTTAGTCAATCCCAATACAAATCTCTGCTCCTTTTTTACTTTTGCAGAAATTAACAAATCAGTCCTAAAATTCATATGGAAACGCAAGACCTAGAATAGCTAAAATCATCTTGAAAAAGAATGAACAAAGTTGGAGGATCTACTCCCTGATTTCAAACCTTACCACAAAGCTACAGTAATCAAGTCAGTGTGGTACTGGTATGAGGACAGGCATATATAGAGAATAAAATACAGTCCAGAAGCATATCCTTACATTTATAGTGTATGGATTTTGACAAGGGTGCTAAGACAAATCAAAGAAGAAAGAAGATTCTTTTTCAATAAATGGTGCTGGGATAACTAAATATCCATATTCAAAAGAATTAAATTGGACGCTTACTTCGCACAGTATACAAAAACTAGCTTAAATGACAAAAACAAAAACTAGATAAATTGAACTTCATCAAAATTAAAACTTCTGTACTTTGGAGGAAATCATCAAGAAAGTGAATTAGTTATCCAGAGAATGGGGGAAAATTTTCACAACCATTTGTTGATAAGGGATTTGTACCAATATATAAAGATCTATGAAAAATCAAAAATAAAACGATAACCCAATTAAAAATGAGCAAAGGATTTGAGTAGACATTTCTCTAAAAAAAAAACAAATGGCTAACAGCACATAAAAAGAGGTTCAACATCATTATTCATCAGAGAAATGAAAAAAAAAAAAAAAACTACAGTGAGATGCCACTTCACACCTAGTAGGATAGCTAAAATAAAAAAAAAGACAGATAATAATAAGCGCTGGTGAGGATGTGCAGAAAGTGGAACCCTCATACACTGCTGGCAGGATTGTAAGTATGGGGAGAAATGGGCAATGGGTATGGAATTTCTTTTGGGGTGATAAAAATGTTCTAAAATTAGATAGTAATGATAGTTGCATGAGTCTGCAAATATGCAAAAAGCCTTTGAACTGTACACTTTATTTAAAGGACGAATTTTATGGCATGTAAATTACATTTCAATAAAGCTCAATAAATCTCCATTGTATCTTGATAAAAGTATGTAAAATTTACCTCAGTAAAAAAAAGTTTGAAAAATGTAAACAAGCAAACATAAGCTAATTATTAAATGAAAGATGAAGTTGAACTGACTGGGGATGAAATGGAAAGTTTTCTAGACTTATTTCATAGACTGTCATATAACATTATAAGGATATTATTATAATAATAACTTAGTTATATTATAATTTAGTCATTTTCTTATTTTATTGAAAAGACTATACCTACAAGAGTGTGTCATAGAGAAGCAATCTTTTCAGACTGAGAGCTGCACATGCCAGCAACAAGGAGTCTATAAAAGTCTTACACCAGAACGAAGAAAGTAACACTGTCTAATGTGGAGTAACTAATTAGGTAGAATTCCCAAATCCGTCAATATTTAAATGGAGAGCAGGGAGAATTAATAAATTTAGTTAGTAAAAGAGTTAAGGGTTAAACTTTATATGTTGGTCAAGTGTGCAGATATTTAAGGCTACTCATGTTGTTATAATAGATATTACTTTCAAACTTGGGATAAGAGCAATATTAGACTCTTTATCCTCAAGATGTTTCTAGATCATTTGGGTAAAACAAGATTGGACACAAAAGATAACTTTAACAAAACTAATTATCTTGAAGTTATATTACAAATGGCAAGTTATTTTTACTGAATTACCTAGCTTTTTAAAGTAGGTTTGTAAGAGTATTTCTGGCCTGAGTTATCTGGATACCATTATGATTCCATTTTTCTTGCTTACCTCCCTTATTTTAATTTCCCTCAATTTTTGACTCTCAGCAGCTCAACTTTTAGCTGTTCTCATTGATCACATAATGCAGATATCTTACCAATATCCAATTTACTTTGTTCCTTACAGACAAATTATAAATGACACTTCTTTAAGGTCATAGTTAGCTGATGTAAAAGACTAATTATTTTAGTTCCATTTTCTCTTCAGTGTAAATCCAAATCATGCTCCAGGCAATTTAAAAAAATCTACTGAGAGTAGAGAGAGGTTGAGTGTCCTCACACAGCTATGTCCAAAAACCAGTCCTCTATCAGCTGCTGAAGGGCAGCTTAGGCTGCCTGGAGGCCAGGGAGCCCAGCATGGAACAATGGCAGGAAAATAGAGTTCCCTTCATTCCTTAATTCACATGCAAGTGAGGTGCCAATCAAGTGCTGACAAGCATGGAGAAACCAAAATCAAAAGTGGGTAGCGATACACTTTCAAAAGGAGCTGTTTTCACACATTTCTAAGTGATTTTTTAATGATGGTTGTGAATATACTACTAATAACATTGAAAAGGAAATAAAAGTAATAAGAAAAAACACAAAATTTGTATCAGCTGAGATGATTCAATAAACTAATGAAATATATTTACTTAAATTACTTAACATGTTTTACAAAAATATATGAACGCTCTTGTTTTGGCTAAGCAAAGAGATTTCCATTCAAATTGATATATCGAGCACTGCAAACAGGGAAGGTAAGGTGCGCTGAGATCAATAACTGGGCATTGATAAATAAAGCCTGTTAATTTCCAAATTAAATAAAAAATTTAAGTTTACTTGATATTGCCAAACTGATCACCTGGAAAGATAAGAGCCAAACACACTGAAATGGCTAACAATAAAAGCGATGAAATCACTTCATCATAGTGGCTGGAGAAAATGATGATGAAGAAGGTCAAAAACTGCCTTGTTTTAAAATGACAGTTAATTTTCAAAAAATGAGCCTGAATTTTTTACAACTAATGTAAGGCAAAAGTAAGTTGCATTATTTGTAGATTTCTTTCCAGATGAATTTGGTAAATACATTCTAATTATGGTTACTACTTCTATTACATGTAAAGTAAAATTTCTAAGAAATTTCAGGCTTTGTAAATGATGGTTTAATAACTGTAACTTTACATACTGGCATAACTTTAAGTATACTGAAAAGATAACAGAGGCAGATATATTACTTTTAAAAGTTCATTACCAATTCATGAGATGAAACAGGGCTTTCCTTTAGTCTTTAATGACTAAATCCTACAATCAATAGGGTTGTCTTATCAAAATTTATTTTTACTAGGAACACAGAAAGTTTAGAGAATTGGAAATTTGAGTTGTTACCATACGGTGAAAGTAAAAGCAGTTAATAGCATACTTTTAATGTCATGTTTCTTCTTAATATAGTAAAATGTATACTGTCTTTTAATATGGTTAGATCTAATCAAGTTCTAAGATTTACTATCATAAAATGAATATTGGTTTTGAAAATATATCTCTGATTAAAAGATATTCTTCAGGATAAATTCAACACTTTAAGATAGCATATAATAGTAAATTATGTTCTCACTTTTCAAAAACAACAATTAGCAAAATATGAAAGCATAAGTAATTGCATTTATTGGTGAAACTATCTTTGCTACAATTTACATTTAAAACAATTTTTTTTTGAAATTCATGACATAAAGAAGAATATGAACTGATATGACAATGGTAGAAAAACAATTTCCATGCATTCAAACATGATGCTACAAACTAAGACTGTTCCCTAAGAAATGTGTGTGTGTGTGTGTGTGTGTGTGTATGTCATCTTTAATCAAAAGTAAAATTTTATGACAATTTAAATGACTGAAATCCAAAGGATTTACTGTCTGACATGTATAATGCGCTACGGGGACAAAACCTCCAATCATAATTTAAGATTTATATATTAATCTTTACAATTTACTTGCTTGTAAAGTTAATATTAAAAGTTTGAATGAAAGTAAAACAATTCATACAGTACAGTTATGTTGAAAAGTCCTGAAAAATACATATTTATCAACATTTTAACACCATGAGTTTTTAAATCTTTTGCTTTTGTCTAAAACTGAATAACCTTTTTATCAGTTTTAGGCAAAAGCAAAGGCTCTAAAAACATTTCAATGTTTATTATTTAACAATACTATATTTTAAGAAAGCCTTTCAAACAAAAACACAGTGGACTTAAACATATTAATCAAATTTGTCAAAAAATAAGGGCACAATGCTATTTGCTTAAAGGAATTCATTGTATTAGGTCAGGAACCAGTCTTTATTCATTTGCCACCATCTGTATGCTTCCATTACATACCCGCAATCAAAGTTATTTCACAAAAAAGTAGCCAAAAAAAAAAAAAGAAGAAGATGATGAGATAATCGC
The DNA here is from genome assembly GCF_000951045.1 of Mandrillus leucophaeus. Taxonomy (NCBI): domain Eukaryota; kingdom Metazoa; phylum Chordata; class Mammalia; order Primates; family Cercopithecidae; genus Mandrillus; species Mandrillus leucophaeus. The sequence goes on along the minus strand of NW_012103732.1, from coordinate 3,509,991 downwards.
CATTAATACTTTAAAACCTAAACAACGTATATTACATTAAATAGACTTCTCAGCCCTGGCGTTGCCTGACAGATATGTGATGTGCCAGTGGTTATATTATATTCCTCCTCCCATGCATGTGCCTCCTGCAGAGATAGCAGACTACAGAAGCTGACCCTTACTGAGACCATCTTGTCTCTCTGACAAAGCTCCTTTTTAACTTCTTACTTACTGGTTACTTCCTGTGATGGAGAAAAACTTTAGCTCAGCTTGTGATAATTTCACAGGCCCTGAGGACCCTGACCCTAATAGCCTCAAGGTCAGAAGTCAAGTCTTGTTCTGAAACATCTGTGTGCTTTATATTAAAGTGGAACAAAAGTGGAGAAATATCCACCAGTGTGTGACAAGCAGGACGGGCAAAATAGGACTGACACACTGGTCATCTGTTAACTCTGGCATCTTCAGTTCATTTTAAAAACTGTCCAAAAGGCATGTAAATTTTAAGTTTGGTGTGTAAAGGTTTTCGTAAACTGTCTTAAAGTTAAAAAATGGGAATTTATGTTTTATAGAACTCTAAAATTTGATTAGCCTTGCAGACTTTCAGACATATTTTAAGTCACTCTACAAGTCAAGAAATTTCATGCTTTAAGTACTTTAACAGCTTACAAAGAAAAAATAAGCTATATATAATCTATATCTATGGAGATATAGAGATATATATATCTATATAGCTATATATCTATATCTGTAGGGATTGAAAGGAATTATTTGAAAAACAACATTCATATTTTAAAAAGTACATCATACTACTGTGCTAAAGAGCTATCTTAAGATATCCATTATATATATCAAAATAAATAAATTAATTCAGCATAGTTAAAATTAGTTGAAAATAATCCCTAAAAACTGAAATAAATTTAGGAAATAAATGATTTAACTTAATGATTTATTGATCTTAAGACAGCAGAAGCACTTGTAGAGTTAGGTCAGCTAAAATATTCTCAGATGTCACTACCAGTTTTATAACTAAATCAAGTGGGTAAGCAATAAGACATAGGAAGGTTCAAAAGGCAATGGAAATATATTCAATTTCCATGTCAGAGAAAAACATGCCAAAGTCTAGAAACAAAAATTAGGCAATCAATATTGTGTCTCTGGTTTAATGCCCACTTAGATCAATTTGGATTTAAAATTATCAACTGCACTTTTATCAAATTAATAACTTTATGGTAGGATTGGTAACTTCCTGTAACATAAGAGATTATGGACAGGGAGGCATGAATTCTTCATTAATCCATTATTAGAATTGATTATATCACATTAACCATGCTGGTCCATGATTGTAACATTGTAATATTGCATCTAAAACAGGGAGAATTCAGAAATTTGGTAGTTTCTTTCTGTCACACACATATAATCTTAACTCTAAGAATCAAATTACTTTGAAATATGAAGATTTCTATGACTAAGCAATGCATTCTAGTTAGAAGCAGATTAATGGAAGCTTTCTGGTAGTTTTCATACTAATTATATAAAATTCTGATCAAGTATTAAGTACAAGTCAGGTTAAAACTATCAAAATATTAAGTATTCAAAAGGTCTCTTGAAATTTTAAACACTTTATAGATAACATAAGCCTGAATGGTGTACACATAAAGCAGGAAACAATAAATATCACAAAATGTATGGAAACTGGCACTATAATGTAGAAATTAAAAAGTAATATGTAAACAAGGAACAGGCAGAAAGCTTTCTGGTTAGCACTAGAAAGCTCTGTCACCATAAAATAAATTAGTAGGCTGAGGCAGGCAGATCACGAGGTCAGGAGATCAAGACCATCCTGGCCAACATGGTGAAACCCCGTCTCTACTAAAAATACAAAAATTAGCTGAGCATGGTGGTGCGTGCCTGTAATCCCAGCTACTTGGGAGGCTGAGGTAGGAGAATAGCCTGAACCAGGGAGTCGGAGGTTGCAGTGAGCTGAGATAGTGCCACTGCCCTCCAGCCTAGCGACAGAGCAAGACTCTGTCTCAAAAAATAATAAATAAATAAATAAATAAATAAATAAATTCTTTTCAAACATCATAAAATTATTTACTCAAAATATGTTATTTTTACCCTTTATAACATAACCTAAAGAGTACTGATACCAACAGAAAGAAAGGAGAGGGGATAAACCTACAAGGAGACTGGAACTAAAAAGAGTAAAATATGCACGTAAAATATGCACTTACCAGTTCAACAAAAGCAAGTCCTCCATAGCTGTGAGCAACAAAAAACACATTCTCAGCAGCAGCCTGAGCTATGAAATGATCCCAAACATAGATTGCATGTTCTTCAGGAGAACCATTTTCCTATAAGGGAAACAAATGTCATATATTACATACTATATCTAATTATTATCATAGCAAACAACAATTAAATTAAATGGTTGCATACACAGCATAGGAAATACAATGTTATAGCTCATTCAAAACAAACATTATACAAAAGAACCACATTGAAAATTCAAATTAGAGAGTATGAGAGGACTTCAAAAAGTTTGTAAAAAAATATAATTAAAAGAAAAATAAAAAAAGAAACTTTATTTCTGAACATTTCATGAAGATCAAGAAACTTCTGTAAGTGGTGATACATGCCTTTTAGTCCACCCCTAAAGAACTCAGGGTCCTGGTAATTTAACCATATCAATGCAATCTTTTTTACATTATTAACTGAAGAAAAGTGGTGCCCTTAAACATTTTTTACAATTAGAAAACTAAAAGTCAGAAGGAGCCAAATCAGGACTGCAAGCTGGATGCCTAATGATTTCCCAGAGAAACTCCTACAAAATTACCCTTGTTTGATGTGTTCTTGTGGTTGAGAACTCTCTGATGAAGCTTTCCCAGGCATTTTTCTGCTAAAGCTTGGGCTAAATTTCTCAAAACACTTTCATAATAAACAGATGCTATTGTTCTTTGGACCTCTAGAAAGTCAATAAGCAAAATGCCTTGGGCATCCCCCTAAACTGCTGCCAGAACCTTTGCTCTTGACCGGTCAGATTTTGTTTTGACAGGACCACTTCCATCTCTTGGTAGCCATTACTTTGATTGTGCTTTGTCTTCAGGATTGTACTGGTAAAGCCATGTTTCATCTCCTGTTGTAATTCTTCAAAGAAATGTTTATTTTGATCCAAATTGTTAAAAATGTCCATGGAAATATCTGCTCTCGTCTACAGCTGATCTGGATGCAACAGTTTTGGTACACATTGAGTGCAAAGTTTTTTCACCTTAATTTTTTCAGTCAGAATTGTGTAGGTGGAATCAATTGAGATGTCTATGTGTCACCTACTGTTTCTGTTGTTAATCACTGATCTTATCAATTAGGGCATAAACAAGATTTTTTTTCTCTTAAATTGATGCAGATGGTCAGCTGCCATGAGCTTCTTCTTCAGCATTGTCCTGTCCCTTCTTCAAATGAGTTAGCCATTTGTAAACTACTGATTTGTTTGGGAGACTGTCCCCATAAACTTTTTGTAAAGCATCAATGATTTTACAATTCTTCTACCCAAGTTTCACTGTAAATTTGATGCTTGTTCTTGCTTCACTTTTAGCAGAATTCATGTTGCTCTGACAGGTGCTCTTTTCAAACTGATGCGCTGTATTTCTTAGTGCCTTGAATGAGATCCTCTTCAGGCATGTTATAGCAAGTTAGTAAGAGTTTATTTTGGTGCAATAAAAATGAAATCCATGTATAGATTTTTTCGTAATATGCATTTTCCATGAACTTTTTGAAGGCCCTTCGAAAATTAGTAAGTACATTAGAATTATATAGCAGAAAGTTATACTGATCTTTTGATAAAACAATACTAAAAAATGTATTTACATTCCCATATGTAGATATGAAAATATTTAATATTATATATATCTAAATTATTTTATTTATAAGATTTTAAGTATCTCTGTAAGCTAAAAATAAGGAAAAATGAATAATAAATATTTTGTTGAAAATTATACACACACACACACACACACACACACACACATATGTGTGTATATATATACACTTTTTTCCTAAAAGCATTTTCTATATTCTGGAATTGGGGAAAAAAACCCTAAATATATAAACCTAGGCCTTTTACATTTTTCTTAACTTGCTAAATCCAAATGAATGTATGTTGCTTAAGTTGCAAAAGTTATGTAATAACTTCATTTTGCTGTTTATTTCTATGCCTGACATATTGTGGTTAAAGCCAAAACCTGGATAATGTGAAAAACAAAGACAAACTAAAAAGTGAAATAATACTGATCAAAAAGCAAACTGTGAAGAACTAAAACCTCATGAAAATGTTTTGTACAAATATTTCTTAGAAGCTTGAACACTAAAAGACTCATTTCCTAAGAATGTCACGGATATTAGATAATGCACACAATCACGTTTTCCTTTTTAGAAATTTTATAATAAATTACTAAGGTCCCCACACGCATGGCTTCACTTACCATCTAGAAGCTAGTTTGCCCTATGTCTAGCTCTGTCCTAAATTTCTCTCCAGAGCCACAAAGCCAACTACTTAATGGTCATTTCCTTCTGTATGTACCATAGACATGTCAAACTCAACCAATCCAACACTGTAGTAAGTATTGTCTAAGCTCCCCAAATCTGTATTGTCTAAGCTCCCCATATCCAGCTGAAATCTGAGAATCAACTTTTATTTCTCTCTGCCTCAAATTCCTCATATAATCAGTCATGAAAATTCTACTGATCCTGCCACCAACTGTCTCTCAAATCCATCTACTTTTCTCTCATTTCATCTGGGTTAGCTCAAGCCACCACCATTTCACAAGCGGATGACTGCAACAATCTCTAGCCTAGCTTCAACAATCTCTAGCCTAGCCTAGTAGTGACCTGTAGGATTGACCATTTACATGCTCTAATTCTGTAGTGAGAATAACCTGTCAAGAAAGCAAACGTGATCATGTTGCCAAGGTACTCACTCCCTGTTTAGAATCCTCCAATTTTCTCATTGTCCTCAGAATTAAGTTCAAACTCTTTTATTTTTTTTAATTTTTTGAGACGGAGTCCTGCTCTCTTGCCTGCAGAGGAGTGTGGTGGCGTGATCTTGGCTCACTGCAACCTCTGCCTCCCAGGTTCAAGCGATTCTCCTGCTTCAGCCTCCCATGTAGCTGGGGTTACAGGTGCATGCCACCACGCCCGGCTAATTTTTGTATTTTCAGTAGAGATGGGGTTTCGCCACATTGGCTTGGCTAGTCATGAACTCCTGACCTTAAGTGATTTGCCAACCCTAGCTTCCCAAAGTGCTGGGATGAGCACTTACAGGCATGAGCCACTGCGCCTAGTCCTCAAACTCCTTAATATGACATTCAAGACCCTTTATTAAGTTCAGACTCCTCAGTATGGCATTCAAGGCCCTTTATGATCTAGCATTGTCTATTGAACTATATCTTTCACCACTACCCTGTGAAATATCTTGACCCCAAAGACATCCCTCTTCCCCCTGAGAAGACACACAGAACATTCTCTGTGTTCCAGTTGTAGGGAGCAACTTGAAGTAACCTAATTATGCCATATTTTTCTTGCTATGGATTATTGCATTTGTCCAGATAGTGATCTTTGTGCTCTGCCTTCACTTCCCATACCACCTTCTACTGCATACTCTCTACTTGTCTTCAGTACTGAAATGAGATATCACTTCCTCTGGAAAGTCGGCTCTATTTTTCACAAGGACTAGGGTAATGTCTTCTAACATCATCTTGTGCATGCTTCCTATTATTGCACTGAAGGAGCTGTACTGTAATTACTAGTTAGATTATCAAATTCTTGAGGCCAAGAACTATGTCTTCTTGTTCATTAAATCTTAGTGTAATAAATGAATAACAAAAACACAACATTTATCTTCAGGTTGATTACCTACAACCTTGTAGTCACATATTAAAATACAAACATACTTCCAAAATCATTTCTTAGTAACATAAATATGAAATTACCTACACAGAAGAGTTGGAAGGAAAACCTTATAGGGATTTTAGGCTTTGATAATTTATCTTTTATTAGTTTAAAAAGTAAGAAAATGGTTATCATAAAAATGAGGAAAGTGGTTAACTTTAAGGAAGGGAATGAAGTTGTGACTAAGAAATTGACTTTTAGTGGCTACCAGCATTCCATTTCTTGTCTGCTTTGACAGTTACACAAGTGTGTTCTTTATAGTTATTATTTAAACTAACCATACATATTTAGTCCTTTTCTGTAGACATATCTGGAGTGACCATACAATGTGCTGTTTGAACTTTTGAGAGTGAAGAAGAAAGATATTATCAGTAATTGTAGTGGGAAAACAGGTTCAAATTGGGACTATACAGAAAAATCCTGAACACCTGATCACCCTAGTTATAGCTCGTAATGAAAGAAATATGAAAACAAAATAGAAGGAGAGTTACCAGAGTTTCCACCTATTGATGGTTGGCACAACTAATCATCTTAAATACCTGAGATGGTCTTAAATACTCCATATATGGACAGGATTACATATATGTATGTGTATATATATTTATATGTATATATGTGTGTGTATATATATATTTATATGTATATATGTGTGTGTGTATATATATTTATATGTATGTGTATAATAAATTAGATTACTCTGTCCCCATTAAGCTCTGTGCTGAAAGTGGAGGTGGAAGAATGATAAGTATGCCATGATCCTGGTCTTTAATAAGTTAGAGGTATTAACACATAAAGACTTCAGAAGCAGTAGTGTGTGAGTATTACCTCCTTTGTTCCTGTTGGACTGTCCCGAAACCAAGGTTCATGGGCCATTATAAATCCATACTATCTGACCTCAGTGAGGTTCTCCCTGCTGTCTTCTCAGTCACCAATTCTTCCTGTATACTGTTGGGATCCTATTTGTCTCATTCTTTCCATTCCCACCACTGTTTAGGTTTTCTTACAATAGACTTTAGTCTCAATTTTTCTAGTCCAGCGGTCCCCAACCTTTTTGACATCAGGGACCAGTTTTGTGGAAGACAGCTTTCCACAGAGTGGTGAGGATGGTTTTGGGATGATTCAGGTGCATTACCTTTATTGTGCACTTTATTTCTATTGTAATATATAATGAAATAATTATACAACTAACCATAATGTAGAATCAGTGGGAACTGTGAGCTTGTTTTCCTGCCACTAGGTGGTCCCTTCTGGGGGTGATGGGAGACAGTGACAGATCATCAGGCATTAGATTCTCGTAAGGAGTGCACAACCTAGATCCCTCACATGCGCAGTTCACAATAGGGTTCATGCTCTTATGAGAATCTAATACTGCAACTGATCGGATAGGAAGTGGAGCTCAGGTGGTAACGTGAGCAATGGAGAACAGCTGTAAACACAGATGAAGCTTTGGCTTGCTCGCCTGCTGCTCATCCCTCCTGTTCAGCCCAGTTCCTAACAGGCCACGGACCAGCACCAATCCGTGACCCGGGGATTGGGGAACCTTGTTCTAGTTTTTCCCTTTACTCTGTTGCCAGATCAATCTTTTTGAAGCCTTGCTCTGATCAAGCCACTCCACTGCTTAAAAAAAAGTCATTTACTGAAATGATTTTGCCTACAAAGTAACTGGAACTCTTTAGCCAACATCTTTTCTAAAACTATCTTTCTAGCTTTCCCTCTCACTATCTATTTCCAGGGACCTTATGCTCCAGGAAAATCTGGATTACACATTAATAGTCTGAGAGCCCTAGACAAAACTCAATTATGCAACTCAGTCTGAGATAAGACAGGCAATGCAGCCCAGATTATACAAAGCCTAAAGGCAAGGAGTAGTTCAGTAATTCACATATGTGAGATGATAAAGACTATAATACTCCTCAGGGTGGTAGCAGAGTGAATGGAAAGAAAGGGATAGAATGAATCATCATAAAAGAAAAATGAGCAAAATTTTGTGAGTCACAGGATTTGAGGAAAAGTGCCAGCCAGGCCCATCTATGACTAAAGGGAGCTAAGAACCCACAGTTGTTTCTACTGCTTACAGATAATAGTACTATAGCTGAGTCTTTTCCTCCACAGTCAATGGAGATAATATCTGTTAATGGCCTGTCAGCAGTGGGAAAGAGAAACTTCAAGTTTCCATGTGCTTCAAGTACTTAAATATCTTCAGTTTGACTAAGGTCAAGCTGAAATTATAGTTTTTAGCTTTAGACTTTTAAACCAAACATTCTAAAAAGTGAGACTCAACTGAAAAATGTCTACAATATCCACAAGGGGGTCTTTTATAGGCTCAACTAAACCATCAAACTCGTAAGACTATTCTGGGCCACACTTGATATCCATAGACTAAAAAAGATATAGAGGCCAGGCACGGTGGCTCAAGCCTGTAATCCCAGCACTCTGGGAGGCTGAGACGGGTGGATCACAAAGTCAGCAGATCGAGACCATCCTGGCTAACACGGTGAAACCCCGTCTCTACTGAAAAAAAAATACAAAAAACTAGCCGGGCGAGGTGGTGGGCACCTGTAGTCCCAGCTACTCGGGAGGCTGAGGCAGGAGAATGGCATAAGCCCGGGAGGCGGAGCTTGCAGTGAGCTGAGATCCCGCCACTGCACTCCAGCCTGGGCAACAGAGCGAGACTCTGTCTCAAAAATAAAAAAAATAAAAAAATAAAAAAAACAAAAGATGTAGAAAGGGAATCAACCTTGCTAGCCGGGCAGCCACCAGACACTACTTTTTAGTGGGAGCCTTGCAGCAGTCCTTGTGGCAACCCCCAGAACCTCTGAGGATTGACTATCTTTCGAATATGGAGTGTTAACTTTGGAGTGAGGGAATCAGGCTCACCTTGAGCAGATGCAGGAGTTATTCTGGCTTAAAAAATCTTATACCCCACAGAAGCCAATACCTTTGCAATAACTCCATAGGTATGGCTTTCAGGATCCCATCCCATAAGAGATGTGATCAATTCTGAGTCACTATTCTTAGGGAAGATCAAAGCTATGGTATACCATGTTCTAATTCCTACTAATCCTGATGGAGTTTACAAATTAGGGGTCTTTTTTTTTTTTTTTAACCACAGGCAATATTGTCTAGCGACCATCCACTTAAGAGTGAATGCTATGATGTGCTGCCCAGAATCCCTTCAGGTATAAGGCACTCATTTCCTTAGCTGTGGGAGTGCTGGCCTTAGCTGAGGCACTCTAGAAATTGCCCTCAGCCAAAAAGCAACCTTGCTTAAGCTTACAGTCCTACCCCTGGTCACTTGCCTATGGCAGAACATCTTTGTAAAGTTATCTCAGATCCAGAGACTACCATGGGGTTAGCTGAGGGCTTTGTTGTGACTACACTGCAGTTCAACTCCTGTCCAATTCTATTTTTTTCACTCCCCTACGAGTGCTGATCCCAAGAGGACTCCTCAACCATCTTCCTGCATGTAAACTTCCATTTCAAAATTTATTATCTGGGAAACTCAACCTAACACACTACTATATCAGGCTTCCAGGAGAAGAGCCAGAAAGTCAACTGAAGGTCAGAATCTCATGCAGAAATGGAACTAGTTATTTATAAGAAATGTCTTATAAGAAATATATGTAACGTATTTATAACTATTTACATGTATTATTATCATGCCCTTTTTAAAACAACTGCAAAATATTGCTGGCTCAGGATTACCTGCCAGCTCTACCATCAGCCATGGTAGCTTAATTTGAATCCTATACCATTTCATTGGTTCTTCTCTATTCAATTTGTTTAATGTCAAGTCGCTTTTCCTTCCTTCTAGAATATAACCAACTTGAAAATAGATTATCTTTTTAATTCAAACTATAAATACAAGGCATGCTACAGGCATTCAAAAAATAATTAACAATGCTTGTGTTATTGGCAGTGATACTGTGGACAAAATATTTTGGAGTACATTTCAAAAATGAAAACAAATGAGTATTTAAACTTCATTTCAGGAATCCAGCTTCTAATAATCTGGAATGTGGCAAAAGATTGGTGGTCAAAGATAGTCATCAATGTCTCATTTATAAAAGCAAAACTTTGGATAAAGCATAAGTATCCAATAATGAAAATATAAATAATAGTTTATCTGTTGAATGAAATATTATGTAGCTATTCTATGAGTTTATAATACATGCAGCTTATCTAATATGATATGTAGCATAATTTTTATCATATAAAAATGCTTGAAAAAGACTTTTCAAAAGAATAAATCAAATAAAACACTAAAAGCAGTTGAGCTGTCTACTGATGGTTGGAATACTACTAGTTTTCTATTTTTAGTTTCTTCACACTTTTCTGAATGGCCAGACTTTCTACAAAGTGCATGCTTTTTATACTAAACAAATAAACAACAGGAAAATCAGAAATGCCACTTAGCAATTACTGATGTCTTCTTAGGGTGAATTAGCATCTGAGCAGGGTTTTTACATCTTCAAATCTTTTAAAAAATAACTTTAACTTTTATTTGAGATTCAGCGGGTACATGTGCAAGTTGATACATGAGTACATTGTATAGTGCTGAGGTTTGAGATATGAATGATCCCATCATCCAGGCAGTGAGCGTAGTATCCAACAGTTAGTATTTTAACCCTTGCCCCCTACTTCTCTCCCACCTTTGGTAGTCCACAATGTCTTTGTTGCCATCTTCACGTCCATAAGTAAACAATGTTTAGCTCCCATTTGACATGAAAACATGTGTACACCAAATATATCATCTGAACCCACTGAGCATTTCCAACTAGCAAATGAGAAAGGTTGTTTCAAATAGGTTTAAGAGTAAGAAGAAGTAAGAGTAACAAGTGATAGTTGGAAGTTTGCTACTAACTGAAGAAACGGGAAAACCAGAAAAATTAAAAGAGCACATGCAGCACCTAGTGCGAGACTATGAGTATTGTTATGAGCAACTTAAGGGCATTGCCATATTCAAAGCACAATAGCTGACAAGCATAACATTGACACTGGGTCATTTCAAGAAGGCTAATGATGCTATATGAACTCCATTTCTGAAAGACCAGTGACATACAATTAAATAGTTTTATTCAAAATATTACTTTAGAAAACAAACTATAAGGGAGATAAGCCTTAGTTATAAAAAATTCAACTTTCATATGTGTTACTTCCCAAGGCTTTCACAAAATTAAGGCTTTTTACTATTTACAGTATTTAAGAAAGCTAGATTCCCATCATTTTTGGATTTAACAAATTCTGCCAAATATTTGCAGCCTTCTACAAATGTTAAACATAGAAATTAATAAATTTAAGAGTAGTTTTAAATATATGTGTATATATATTTCTGGAATATTACATTACTAATAATACATACTAAAATCCCAATTTTATAAATGTGGTGATGCTATTCCAAGGCAAATTTGTGTCATTCCAACCCACAGTCCACATTGTGTCTACAATCATTATATATTTATAGATTGTGACTACAATCCAGAGAGTGTATATTATCAGCAGTGTATTTTGAGACTAAACAGATTTCAATAGGAAAGGCTTTCTAATATGCTTCAATTACAGAAATGCAAACATACTAAATCTATTCCACAGGTTTCCCCATGAATTTCACATTAGAGTGCATTTTGTATTGAGCAACTTGATTTAAACTCGATGACTTTAGAATATGCTAACGTACAAAGTGTATGAAAAGACCTAAATTCATTAATTAGCATTTGCTGGTGGTAGAGTGCATAGGATATTTACACCAGAACTCCGCTACATTCAGAATACAGGTTGAATTTCCTAATGTACTCTTGCCATCATTAATCCTCAAATGCCAAACAGAAGTGATGCAGTAACCAAAGCCTTATCAACTATGCCAGATTCTACTACCTAGGCATTGCAAGGTCTGCATTTATGATGGACTACCTGAGCTGATAGCACATGGAATTATCTAAACAACATTTGCATATTTGTGTAATTATTTTCTAAGGTTAATTAGCTCCTGTAATGCATTTCGCCCTTTGAGACTGCTTACAGTGACAGGTTCACATATTTTCTGAACCATTGCCAAGTTTGACAGATTTTTCTTCAGCTAACCTGTTGCTACAAAGTTACAAAAAGTGAGTACTCCTATAATAAACACTTTAAACTTATAATTGATTTTGGAAAAAGTAAACTGAAAATTTAATGGATATAAAGGTTTTTTAAATGTCCAATTTTAAAGTCAAAAATTCAAGATTTTTTACTTCATATAAATCTGAGATTATACTGGTAAGCGTATCTATTAACAAAATATCTTTTAATAATCAAATCTAACCTCTGTGACTTCACCACATACCTATGTCACTAATTTCAGTTATGTCCACATCATATAAATATGTATATAAGTATATATGTACACACACACTCCACACTGTCTACCATCTGCCCTTAGTATTGCCACTGATTTGCTATTTACATTGGTGATATCAACTGGAGAAATCACACTAATATAAAATCTACACCTGTTTTATGACAAAATTTACAAAGCGACATTCTTTCTTCTAAAAAGTTAAGGCTTTCCACTGGGAAAAGTATGGCTCAATAAAATCCAAATGGAAGGTAGATATTCTAGTCTGCTGGACGGAGGATGCAAAAATGTAAGTTACCATCTTGTACTCGTCCAATCCACAAGGATAAGATGAAAGAAAATTTTTATTTTCAGCAATTGGCCAGTGGAGTATCCTTCCAGAAAAAATGGAACACAGAAGATATGGCTCTAATCCAGAAAGACAAACACAAGGAAATTTTATGCTTTAGCTTTAAGCTTTAAACTTTTAGATGATTCTGTTATTTAACTCTTCTGTGTATTAACCAAGTATAAATTGTGCATTAATATAGAACAAAACATTTATAAGAACAGTTATATGTAAAACATATTTTACATTGTCACATGAGACGTAATTTTATTTTATCCAATTAAATAATTTAAAATGTTTTCTTCATTTTGGCATATTTTAAATGTATGCTCTTTTACAAGTTGTATGCATTTGTATTTAATGATGATTAAAGTACTAGGTGTATACTGGATTCATAAAAGTAACAGTATAGCATGCATATACTAAAAACATACTCAAAATTGAAGGACATTATTCAGTCTCTAAATATTAAATTGAACCATGTAAGGTACCAGTATTAGAAATTTTTGACCTTGAAAAATATCAATTTCACAAGATTCAACTTTAAACATAATGAAAATAGACAAAAAAACGTCTATAAGCTGGAGATACCTTGAGACTATCATTTTGTTTCTACCTTTTAGGTGTCAAGACATTATTGGAGGCATTCAATCTTTTTATCTGTTTATGTATTTATTTATTTTTTCATTATGCTTTAAGTTCTAGGGTACATGTGCACAACGTGCAGGTTTGTTACATATGTATACATGTGCCGTGTTGGTGTGCTGCACCCATTAACTCGTCATTTACATTAGGTATATCTCCTAATGCTATCTTTTAACTTTTATTTTAGGTTTAGAGACACATGCAAAGGATTGTTATATAGGTAAACTGTGTGTTGTGGGGTTTGGTGTACAGATTATTTAGTCACCTAGGTAATAAGTATAGTACCCAATAAGTATGTTTAAAAATCCTCTCCCTCTTCCCACCACCACCCTCAAGTAGGCCCTTTTTCTGTCCATGTGTTCTCATTGTTTAGCTCCCACTTATAGGTGAGAACATATGGTATTTGGTTTTCTGTTTCTGCATTAGTTTGCTCTGGATAATGATCTCCAACTCCATCCATGTTGCTGCAAAGGACATGATCTCATTCTTTTTCAATGGCTGTGTAGTATTCCACGGTGTATATGTGCCACATTTTCTTTCTACAGTCTACCACTGATGAGCATTTAGATTGATTCCATGTCTTTGCTACTGTGAATAGTGCTGCAATGAACAAACAAATACATGTGTCTTTATGGTAGAATGATTTATATATCCAATATACCCAAAGGAATATAATACACTCCACCATAAAAATAAATCCCACTAGACTGCTAGGTCGAATGGTAATTCTAAGTTTTTTGAGAAATCGCCACACTGCTTTCCACAAAGGCTGAACTAATTTGCACTCCCACCAACAGTGTATTAGTGTTCCATTTTCTCCCCAATCTCACCAGCATCTGTTATTTTTTGACTTTTTAATAATGGCCATTCTGGCTGCTGTGAGATGGCATCTCAGAGTGGTTTCAACTTTCATTTCTCTAATGATTACTGATGTGCATTTTTTCATATGCTTGTTGGCCACATGTATGACTCTTTTGAAAAGTGTTCATGTATTCTGCCTACATTTTAATGGGGATGTTTGTTTTTTGCTTATAAATTTGTTTAAGCTCCTTACAGATTTTGTATATTGAACCTTTGTCAGATGCATAGTAAGCAAATATTTTTCCTATTCTATAGATTGTCTCTTTACTCTGTTGATAGTTTCTTTTGCTGTGCAGAGCTCTTTACTTTGATTAGGTCTCACTTGTCAATTTTTGTTTTTATTGTGATTGCTTTTGTTGTCTTTGCCTTGAAATCTTTGACAGGTCCTATGTCCAGGATGGTATATCCTAGGTTTTCCTGCAGGGTTTTTAGAGTTTTAAGTTTTACATTTAAGTCTTTAATTCATCTTAAATTGATCTGTGTATATGATGTCTGTCCAATTTCAATCTTCTGCATGTGGCTATCTAGTTATCCCAGCACCATTTATTGAATAGGTACTCCTTTCCCCATTGCTTGTTTCCATAGGCTTTGTGTTAGATCAGACAGCTGTAGGTGTGTGGCATTATTTCTGGGCTCTCTATTCTGTTCCATTGGTATATGTATCTGTTTTGTATCAATACCATGCTGTTTTGGTTACTGTAGCCTTGCAGTAGAGTTTGAAGTGGTAATGTGATACCTACACCTTTGTTCTTTTTGCTTAGGAATGCCTTGGCTATTCAGGCCCTGTTTTGGTTCCATGTGAAGTTTTAAAAATAGTTTTTTCTGCGACAGTGCGAGACTCTGTCTCAAACAAAAAAAGGCTTTTCTAATTCTGTGAAGAATGTCATTGGTCATTAGGAATAGCACTGAATCTGTAAATTGCTTTGGGCAGTATGGCCATTTTAATGACATTGATTCTTCCTATCCATGAGCATGCAATGTTTTTCCATTTGTGTGAATCATCTTTGATTTATTTGCGCAGTGTTTTGTAATTCTCATTATGGAGACCTTTTACTTCCCTGGTTAGTCGTATTCTTAGATATTTTATTCTGTTTTTGTGGCAACTGTGAATAGGACTGTGTTCCCGATTTGCCTCTCAGCTTGACTGTTGTTTGGTGGACAGGAATGTTACTTGTGTTTGTGCATTGAAACTTTGCTGAAATTGTTTAACAGATCAAGGAGCTTTTGGGCAGAAACTATGTGGTGGTCTAAGTATAGAATTATGTCATCTGCACACAAGGATAGTGTGAATTCCTCTCTTCATATTTGGGTGCCTTTTATGTCCTTCTCTTGCCTGATTACTCTGGCCAGGACTTCCAATACTATGTTGAATAGGAGTGGTAAGAGACAGCATCCCTGTAACGTTCCAGTTTTCAAGGGGAATGCTTCCAGCTTTTGCCCATTCAGTATTATGTTGGCTGTGGGTCTGTCATAGATGGCTCCAATTATTTTGAAGTATGTTCCTTCAATGCCTAGTTTATTGACAGTTTTTAACATTAAAAATGTTGAATTTTATTGAAAGCCTTTTCTGCATCTATTAAGGTAAGCATGTAGTTTTTGTCTTTAGTTTTATTTGATTAATCACATTTATTGATTTGCATATGTCGAACCAATCTTATGTTCTAGGGATGATACCTACTTGATTGTGGTGGATTAGCTTTTTGATGTGCTGCTGGATTTGCTTTGCTAGCTGAGGATTTTTGCATCTATGTTCATTAAGGATATTGGCCTGAATTTTTCTTTTTGTTGTGTCTCTGTCAGGTTTCAGTATCAGGATGATGCTGGCCTCATAGAATGGGTTAGGGTGAAGTCCTTTCTTGATCTGGTCCTGGGCTTTTTTTTTATTGGTTGATAGGCTTTTTACTACTGATTCAATTTTGGAACTCATTATTGGTCTGTTCAGGTATTCAATTTCTTCCTGGTTCAGTCTTGGGAGGTTGTATGTGTCCAGGAATTTATCCATTTCTTCCAGGTTTGCTAGTTTGTGTGCATACAAAGTGTCCGCAGTAGTCTCTGATAGTGTTTCATATTATTGTGGGGTTGGGGGTAATGTCCCCTCTGTCATTTCTGATAACATTGATTTGGATCTTCTCTCTTATTTTCTTTATCAGGCTAAGTGGCAGTCTATGTTATTAATTTTTTCACAAAGCCAATTCTACGATTCATTGATCATTTGTATGGTTTTTCATGTCTCAATTTCCTTCAGTTCAGCTCTATTTTGGTTATTTCTTGTCTTCTTTGAGATTGATTTGTTCCTGCTTCTCTAGTTCCTCGAAGTTAGGTTAAGTTGAGATATTTTTAACTTTTTGATGTGGGTATTTAGTGCTATAAAATTCCCTCTTAACACCGCCTTACCAGTGTCCCAGAAATTCAGGTATGTTGTATCTTTGTTCTCACTAGTTTCAAAGAATTTCATGATTTCTGACAGCACTCAATCTTGAAGACAGATTCAAGGCTACGTTAATGGTCAATATGGCTACATTAATAAAATTATAAATGGTTATGCACACGAGACATTTGTAGTGAATATAACTGACAAAGTATAAGTATTCAGAACCATATTAAAATATTTGAATTGAGCAGATATTTCACATTTACTATGTCCAAAAGTAAACTCTGAATTGGATTCCCAACACCACAATATCTATACTTTCCCAACTTGTTAAGTGGTATCTCCACCCACCCGTTTTTTTCAAGCCAAAAATCTGGAAGTCACCCTTGACATCTTCCTCTTCTTCTGTCACCTATATGTATCCAATTTAACTCATCCTTTGAAATATTTCTAGAATTCATAAGCTTATCTCTACTTCTATTCTTACTACCCTAAGGCAACACTATCGCCATCTCTTGTCTTGGACACTAGACACTTGAACTGGCTACATGCTTTCTCTCATTTGGTCTTTACATTAGATTTTATGATGCAGATACTCTGAATATAGCAATTTACAGTGATTAATTAAGCTCAAGGTCATAAAACCAGTATAATTGCAAGCCAGTCTGTGTGGTTCTAGTGTTTGAACTTCTACGCTATATAAGTATCCTTTTAAATCATATGTATTAAAATGTTAACAAATGGCTCTGATATTGGGCTGACATAAAAACTTGTCTTTTTATTTATTTGAATATAAAATCTAAACCCAGTTAAAGAAGTGGTCAGTAAAAATAAGTTAATATTATAGCAAAAGAAAAGACTAAACAAATAATTATGGCCCATTCTTTACAGACAGGGTGACAAATACTTGGTGACTAGGTCATATTGTCACAAAACGGGTGTGACCTGGAATAGGAGGATGATAGAACTGGTAAGATTCTTAGATTCCAAAACTGGGCTCCACTGTGCTCCTGGGAATTTTCATCAAAGTAAACACTGACGATCCTACTCACTTTAATAAAATTTAGGTCTTTTCTTTTAGTGTAATCTACAATGCAACCATAATAATGTTAACTAAAAATGCCTCTACAGCACATACTGTGGCATCCACTGATCTTAAAACAGTCGACTCTCCTTATCTGTGGGTTCTGCATTAGTGGATTCAACCAACCAATGACCAAAAATATTTAAGAAAAAGAAAGAATGGCAGTATATACGCCCAACATGTCCAGACTTTATTTTCTTGTTATCATTCCTTAAATAATACAGTATTAACAACTATTTACATAGCATTTACAATACATCAGGTAGTAAAGTCATCTAGAGATGATTTAAAGTCTATGGGAGGATGTGTAGAGGCTACATGCAAATACTATGCCATTTTATGTAAGGGACTTGAGCATGCATGGATTTTGGTATCTGAAGGGTGAAGGGGGGGCTGTCCTGAAACCAGTTCCCTATGGATACTGAAGGATGATTATTTATGTCATTTAATCCTATGAATTAGGTACCATTATTATCCCCATAATCAGATGAACAGGTAAAGAATGATTAGGAAACTTACTCAAGAAAACTGTTATTATTTGGCAGAGCCAGAATTCAAACCTAGGTAATCTGAGTTCATATTTGTAATCTTAATCACTTTATATAACCCTGTTAAAACACATTTAATATTCATGCAGGCATAACGAGTATTGCTATTCTTTATAGTAATGAACAAAACAGCGAGGGGCCATTAAGACAAAGGGACACGAGTGTTGCTTATGTAGCTATCAGTATCATGTGCCAGGTTCACATGAGAAAAGACCTTCTCTGTGAAATGAAGGAGTCTGTTTTCTGAAAGTTCAGTGTGTCCTTTTCCTTCAATACCTTCTGCCATCATATAAGAGAGACACTGAACCTAGCTTAAAATCTATTATTAATTTTCTGTCATTTATTAATCTAAAACAAAAAATTCAGCTAAGAGAAAGAAGCTAGACACAAAAGACTACATGCAATGTGTTTCAATTGTTAGGAAATTCTAGAAAAGCCAAAACCATAGTGTTATAATGCAGGTCAGCAGTCAGCAAGGTCAGGAAATGGGAGGAAGAGACTGGCTGCAAAGGAGCACAAGAGAAAACTTTTTGGGGGTGATGGAAGTAACGGGTTAGAAAACAATGAGCTGCAAGCTGCCTGCCTGTTTTGTAAATAACATTTTACTGGAACACAGTCATGTACACTTGTTTATGTATCATCTATGATTGCTTTCACCTCGCAACAGTAGAGCTGAGCAATTGAGACAGAGTCAGTCTGGCCTACTAGTCTAAAGTAGTTTAAGAAGAAGTTTGTTGATCCTTTCTCTAAATACTTATGATCTCAGTTCCAGCACCGGATGGCAGATTAAAGATCTGTATCTAACTGGATTATCTCCGCAAACCCCCTAAAACTATAGTAAAAGACTTTTTAAATGTAGACAAAAATCAGCAAGGACTAGGAGAACAAGGAAGGAAAAAAATGACAACATTTTGGAAGAAAGAGAGCAGATAGAAGGGTGGTAACTAATTTAGCACATCTGACAAAGTCCAATCTCAAGCTGGCAGTGGGAAAGCTGAGAATCAACTCCATTTACACTGCAGAATCCTCCAAAGCATAGGGATAGGATTCCAGGTATCTCTGGGATTGAAGGAGAGTGGCATGTACATGCTAAAATAAGGCTGCTTGAGAAGTAGTTATTTTTCCATCTTCCATTTCATGTGCTTGTCAAATGTCTTTGCACATCCTGACAGGAGAGTTTTTGAAATGGGGATATCAGAAACAGTTGGCATCAGCTTCAGATGAAAAAACAGAGATAAAGTGACCATATGCAAACTCATCACCACCATCTCCCAAACCCCCAGGCCTTCATCCCTTCTAAACTTCTCGACTGTTGGCAGTCAGACCCTTTGTCTTCAGGCAAAGGACTGGAAGACTTCTTTGGAAAATCAAACCAGGCTAAATAAGACAAAAAGTTCTAAAGATATAGATGGGTGGGAGTGGGCATGGGGGAAAGTTCCCAACAAATAGACTACTCAGATTAACTATAGTGAAGCTCAAACATAGTAAGTCCCACCCAGATGCTTAGAGATTCCAATTAGCTTTTTAATCCCTACTGATAAATATGAATAGACTGCTAAACATTATTGGACATATGAAAAATGCCTATAAACACAAAATATAGAGTCCTGAACAAATAGACACTTGAAAGAAATGGAAACTTTGCAGACAGAGGAAAATGTCAGAAACACTTTCATTATTATCTTCAGAGATACAAGTACATGCATAAAACTAGAACAAGGGAACTTTTTTTTTTTTTGAGACAGGGTCTCACTCTATCACCCATGCTGGTGTGCAGTAGCTGGGACTACAGACACATGCCACCATGCCTGGTTAATTTTCAACTGTTTTGTACAGAGAGGGTCTCACTATGTTACCTGGGCTGGACAAGGGTACTATGAAAAAGAAATATTTGAAGAATAAAAAGCTCTTTCAAATTAAAAGCAAAACAGCAGAAGTGAAAAATTCTACAGAAGGGTTAAATGTTTAAGTTACAGAAATATTCCAGAAGCAAGAAGATATGAAAAATAGGAGAGAAAAGTAATAAACCAGATTATAAGTCTAGGAGATCCATCATCCAGAAAGCAAAGCTGTATAATGAGAAAACAGAAAAAAACAGAAGGCAGGAAATTATCAACAGAATAAGAAAGTTTCCCAGGACATTTGTTGATAGATAAAAGTGACTACATACCTGGTATAATGAATGAAACATATATGTATAGAAAGGCACATCACTGCAAAATTTAGAACCCAGGAACAAAGAGAAGATTCTACAAGTTTTAAGAAAGAAAAATAAAATATTAGGATTCAGAACAATTTCGAACTTTTCAATAGCAACAGAGGAAGTAAGATGAAGATTAAAAAAAGAAAACAAAAAAGTCTAAAATTCAAAAGCCCAAGCCAGGCACGTGGCTCATGCCCGTAATCCCAGCACTTTGGGAGGCCAAGGTGAGTGGATTGCTTGAACTTAGGAGTTCAAGACCAGCCTGGCCAACATGTGAAATCCCATCTGTATTAACAATACAAAAATTAGCCAGGTGTGGTGGTGCATGCCTGTAGTTCCAGCTACTTGGGAGGCTGAGGTAGGAGGGTCATTTGAGTCCAGCAGGTGCAGGCTGCAGCGAGCTGAGATGGGACCACTGTACTCCAGCCTGGGCTACAGAGCGAGACTCCGTCTCAAAAGAAAAAAAAATCAAAAGGAAGATAATTTCTAATTTAGAATTCTATAGCCAGCCAAAATATCATCAAATAGAAATGTAAGATAAACACAGAGAGTCAAAAAATTTGTATCTCATTCCCTTCCTCTAAAGAAACAACTAGGAGATATACATATTTAAAACAAGAAATAAACCAAGAAAGAGGAAGACATGAAGTACAGACAATGAGAAATAACCTAAGACAGTAACAAAATGAATCTTCAGAAGATTAAGAAAATGCTAAGATGATAGCTGGACACCATATACAGCAGTTAACCAGACAGGTGATACTAGTGTGATTCAAAAGATAGATATGTTGAGAGTTGTTATCACCAAGACCGCCACTACAACTACATTATCATTTAAGACATAATTACCTAATGAGCTGGACCTGGATTTATATTTGTATTTGGCTTTTCCTAACCACAAACTGTTGAGATTCGTGTTGCCCATTCATGCTTTGCTGCAGTATCAGCTGAGGACATTTATTACAACTCATGAAAATGCTGTGTTTTCACTAAACTAGGAGGTATAGGTAGACCATGGAAAGCTTAGAAACAGAAAATACACAGCAGAAAACTCTAGCCATATTTCTGATGATTTTGCCTTCTAGATGCTCCAACTATGAAAAGCTGTTTTTCAAGACTACATTGTCCACTGATATCCCTATAAGGGGATCTTGTAAGTGCTTTGGGAATCTGAAGTCAGATCATGATCCATAGTATCTATTTAGCTTATCTTCAACTGGGAGTTTTCATTAAATAGTAGAAATATTTTCCTTTCCTTATACTACCAGGTCTGTGCTCGCTGCTTAATGTGTCATAATAAACAACATGCTATTTAGGAGTACATACAGTAACATACAGGCTCCAGGGATGAAGATTTGACATCTTTGGAGCCATTATTCTCCCTACCACAACAACCTAGCAAGAACCCTGGGAGACGGTCCCAAAATGTTGCCAGGATTGTTCTTAGAAACCTGAAGAAAGTAATGGCCTATACTAAGTGAAGATCTCAGCTGTCATTCATCAGGGAGTATCCGTCACAGAAGAGGCAGTAAAAAACCAAGAAGACAGAATGACACAGCCAGTTTGTATTTGTTGGACTCTGTCACGAACTAACTTGGGCTGGCACAACCACAGTATGACCAAAAAAGCCATAATAGCAAGGATGCAGGATACACATAGGCCCACAAACATGCATGCATCTTGCTCACCAAGACTGATCAGGCTATTGCCACTTAATGAATACTAGAGTAGAGTGAGAGGCAAAAGAAACACCTTTGGAATGCGAGTGTCTGTGTCTGTGTGTGTTGGAGGGTGCGTTAGATTAAGTGTTCCAGACAATTCAATCTAGAACATCCTATAGACAAAATGGTATCGTCAGAAGCTAAACATGCCTTATAGTATCGCTATCTGAATCTAAAGCTATAATTATAGCTGTAGAGGAAATGAGTAAACTGTCTCCAAAGAATTAATGATTAATTTAGCAACTTTGGGATGATCATTTACAATTGCCAGACAACATATTTTCTCTATATCTCTCTGTGACACACACACACACACACACACACACACACACACAATCACACAACCAGACAGTGCTACTTAATTAGCTTTGTGACTTTAACTTACCCTCTTAGATATTCAAACTCTCTATTTGTCCATGAGAGTCCTGGGAGACCTCTAAAGTTCTATCTTTTTCTAATAAGATAAGGAAAGCAAAACTTTGAAACAAAGAGAACCAGAGTTGTTATCTAAAGGGAGGCTGGGCCCAGTGCAGTGGCTCATGCCAGTAATCCCAGCCCTTTAGGAGGCTGAGTGGGGAGGATCACCTGAGCCCAGGAGTTTGAGACCAGCTTAGGCAACATAGTGAGACACTGTCTCTTAAAAAAAAATAACCAGGTGTAGTGGCATGTGCCTGTAGTCCTTGCTCATTGAGAGGCTGAGGTGGAAGGATTGCTTGAGCCCAGGAATTCTAGGCTGCAGAGAGCTATGATTGTGTCACTGCACTCCAGCCTGGACAATAGAGCAAGATCATGTCTCTAAAAAAAATAATAAAAATAAAACAAAGAAAGACTGGAGAAATGCAAAATAAGAAGCCTGGCAAACTGCACATAATAAATATTTGATTTAT
The DNA here is from genome assembly GCF_000951045.1 of Mandrillus leucophaeus. NCBI lineage: Eukaryota > Metazoa > Chordata > Mammalia > Primates > Cercopithecidae > Mandrillus > Mandrillus leucophaeus. The sequence goes on along the minus strand of NW_012103732.1, from coordinate 3,487,087 downwards.
TTTGGGATACATCACAAAAGTGTAATTAAGTTATATACTTGCTATAATTTAGTCATAAAATAAAAACACATTGAAAATGTAATTATTAATACTATATTATTACAAACACAAAATTTTTTAAATTTTAAAATATTTTATTGCTAAAAACTGTTAACGATCATCTGAACCTTCACGGAACTATAATCTTTTTGTCAGTGAACAGTCTTGCCTCAATGTTGATGGCTGCTGACTGATCAGGGAGGTGGTTGCTGAAAGTTGGGGTGGTGGAGGCAATTTCTTAAAATAAGACAACGATATCTGCCTCATTTATTGACTCACCCTTTCATGAAATATTTCTCTGTAGTATGAACCATTGTTTGATAGCATTTTACCCACAGTAGAACTTCTTTCAAAGTCAGAGTCAATCCTCTAAAACCTGTCACTATATCAATTAAGTTTATGTAATATTTCAAATCCTTTCTTGTCATTTCAACAATGTTCACAGCATCTTCAGCAGGAGTACTTTCCACCTTATGAAACCACTTTCTTTGCTCATCTGTAAGAAGCAACTCCTCATTCATTCAAGTTTGATCATGAGATTGCAGCAATTCAGTCACATCTTCAGGCTCCATTTCTAATTCTAGTTCTCGTGCTATTTCCGTCTCATCTGCAGTTCCTTCCTCCACTGAAGTCTTGAATCCTTCAAGTCATCCACGGGGGCTGGAATCATCTTCCAAACTGCTGTTAATGTTGATATTTTGACTTCCTCTCATGAAATGTTCTTAATGGCATCTGGAATGGTGAATCATTTCCAAGAGGTTTTCAATTTACTTTTCCCAGATCCATCAGAGGAATTGCTATCTGTGGCAGCTATAGTCTGACAAAATATATTACTTAAATAATAAGACTTGAAAGTCAAAATTACTCCCTGATCCACACTCTGCAGAATGGGTGTTTTGTTAGCAGGCAGGAAAACAACATGTATTTCCTTGTATATTTCCATCAGAGTTCTTGGGTGACCAGGTGCATTGTCAGTGAGCAGTAATACTTTGAAAGGAATCATTTTTTTTCTGAGTAGTAAGTCTCAACAGTGGGCTTAAAGTACTCAGCAATCCATGGTGTAAACACATTTACTTTCATCCATGTTTTGTTATTCCATTTCTACAGCACAGGCAGACTAGCATAATTCTTAATGGCACCAGGATTCTTGGAATGGTAAATTAGCACCGGCTTCAACTAAAGTCACCAGTTGCATTAGCCTGTAACAAGAGAATCAGCCTGTCCTTTGAAGCTTTGTAGTAAGGCACTGACTTCTCCTCTCTACCTATGAAAGTCCTAAATGGCATTTTCTTCCAATAGAAGGCTGTTTTGTGTACATTGAAAAATCTGTAGCCACCTTCATCAATGATATTAGTTAAATTTTCTGGATAACTTGCTGCAGCTTCCACATTAGCATTTTGGAGACGACTTCTTTCCTTTTTCTTTTTTTAAAATTTTACTTTAAATTCTGGATACATGTGCAGGTTTGTTACATAGGTATATGCATGCCATGGTGGTTTGCTGCACCTATTGACCCATCCTCTAAATGTGTTATAGTAAAGCCTAACTCATTCAAACAAACTTTAACATTACAAATTGTGAACATTTCAAATTTAAGTAGTATTTTTTCCTTCAAAAATGAAGACAAGACGGCAGTTCTAAAATTCATGTATTAGAAGTCTATTCCATTTCAGATGATTTTAAATCCAGATATTAAATTTTGCTTATCAACTGATCTTTTAAAATAGTTTCTAATGTATATTTATTTAGTAATGGTTTTACTTTAGTGGAATATTTTCCCAGGAACAGGATTGCCAGGTTGAAAGGTTTAGGTATTTTTCATTTTAATAAGTGTTACTGGATTGCTTTCTCACATTACCACCATATTACATGAGAGGAATCTTTCCTTTACATCTAGCCAACAATAGTCATAATAGTTGCTTCAGATTTTTGTCAATTAATGGTTGTAAATATTGGTACCTTGATTTGCATTTCCTTGCTAATGGAGATGTTAACCAATTTTTTATTCATTATAATAACACCAGTGGCTAGTACAATACACTTTCTCATGAAGTTTTATCTATTTGTATATTTACAATTATTATTACATTTATATATAAATGTATTATATTGTATATAAAATGTATTATATATTTACTGAAATAATTTAACTTAAAAAACCTTACAAGTTGTCCCAATTACTGCAAAAGTTTTAATAAATAGGCATTTGAGAATTTTTCGTTTGTGTTTGTTTTTGTTTTTAGACAGGTTCTTGCTCTGTCACCCAGCTGGAGTGTAGTGGCGTGATCTCAGCTCACTGTAACCTCCGCCTCCCGGGCTCAAGCGATCCTCCTACCTTAGCCTCCTGAATAGCTGCCACCATGCTTGGCTAATTTTTTATTTTTTGTAGAGGTGGGGTTTCGCCATGATGCCCAGGCTGGTCTCGAACTCCTGGGCTGAAGCGTTCCACCAGCTTGGCCTCCCAAAGTTCTGGGATTACAGGAGTGAGCCACCCACCACGCCTGGCAAGAATTTTTCTATTCTAAGAAAAACATCTTATCGACAGCAAAGCTAGATTTCTTAACATATAAACAATTCAACTGAAAAACTTAACACATTTTAGTAAAATAAAAAACCAGTATATTTTATCAGCAATTCTGATTTTAGAATAAGGGCACACCAAATGTGTCCTTTATTGTCCATCACAAAATGCAGAGAGAACTTTACCATACTATTTAAAAATTTCTCATGTATAGCAAACACATCCTAGTTTACAAAGTTTTAAAATATTTGAAAAAGTAAGAAAAATAATTATATTTATTTTAATCTGTTGAAAACATTGCATATATTAAAATATAAAATTGTTAATATAAAATTAAGGAGAGGGACTATATCTTGTTACTACTAATTATTATACTAATTATAGCAGCTAACATTTATCAGGTAGTTACCACTTACCAGCTTTGGATCAAGCACTTTACACGTATTACGTATATATATTACATGTATCATGTATTAACATGTATTAAGCTACTATTATGGTTCCCATTGTATGGATGAAGCACAGAAAGGTTGAATAGCTTGTTCCAGGATAAAGAGCTAATTAGTGCAATTCAGGATTATAGCATGGGAAGTCTGAATTAAAAATGCCTACTTTTAATCCCTGTGCTATGCTAACTCACCCTTCGATTTTTCTGTCCTCCATAGCACCTTACAATTCACACAAAGGCCTGCAGTTTTAACTTGTACTTAAATGCTTTGTTAAGAAATGTTATTTAAAACAGTCTGAAGACTTCCTCAAAGAGTTACAAGACTTATTTAACTTCTGTTAAGATCATTGAAACTGAAATTAAATATCCAAATTTTTTAAAAAAGAGAGATGGTGCCAGACGCAGTGGCTCACACCTGTAATCTCAGCACTTTGGGAGGCCAAGGCAGGTGGATCACAAGGTCAAGAGATCGAGACCATCCTGGCCAACATGGTGAAACCCCATCTCTACTAAAAATACAAAAATTAGCTGGGTGTGGTAGTGCGTGCCTGTAGTCCCAGCTACTCAGAAGGCCGAGGTTGCAGTGAGCCAAGGTCGTGCCATTGCACTCCAGCCTGGCAACAGAGTGAGACTCCGTCTAAAAAAAAAAAAAAGGGAGAGATGGACTGATATGTCCAATAAATGAATTCTAGAAAGTCTAGAACCTCTACTACTTTTTAAGGAAAGTACATGCTTTCTTTTATAAGATTAAAACATTGCTTTCTTCTTCTCTTTGGAACCACTAATCAAATCATAAATATTTTCACTGTAGAATATGTGCTTATTTGAGCCTAAATTCACAAATAAGGATTCTGATTATTGCAATCACTTCGTATAATAAAATGTGACTAAGTATCAGCTTATTCATATACAAAATATTTTGAACTGAAAAGATGAATGATAAATAAAATTGTAATCATTTTAGCAAAACTAGGCAATCTCAATTTTAGGACAACAGAACAAAGGGCTTCAAAGAATTCTCATATGCTATAAAGATTGTTAGGAGTAGACTGTCACATAGTGACCTTGCTGGCGTCTAACATACCTAACAGTATTTGGAAGTGCATTGTTTCAAATCAATAACTAATTAACAAAGTACAAAAGAAGTTGCACAGTTTCCTTAGCTCCTTGTTAAAAATGGCTTTTGGCAGCACATGGGCAGAAAGGTCGCTTTTATGACATCTCCAGGAGCCTTTCAACACCCTGCCTCTGTCAGATTAAATTACTTTTAGCAATTAATCGTCATAAGTTAAAACAGAAGCACATTTGTTACAGCAGGCTGTCATAATGACATGGTGAGGAGTTGTTTTGATATGAATTTCTTCCACTGACCTTCTATCATATCTTAATTTTTGTGGTTGACCTAACTGGAAGATTGGGAGCACGTCTTAGCTCAAAAAGCACAGGCCAACCCTTGGGGGTCTTGGGATAGGATACAAACAAATAATTGAAAAAAAATTTCCACAGATACTTCTGAAAAGCAGACTTTATGAAACAAAGGATTGTGTAACTTAGAAATTAATTTTAAAACAAAATTATTCTTGACATAAAAATACAGAATGTAAAAAATGCAATTTTCTATTGAGTTCAAAAGATGAGATTATTATTGCATTGTACTAAAGTTAACCACCTAGAAATAGTATGCTATGAGGAAATACTAAATAATTTTAAAATGTGAATTTCAAGAAAAATACACACATGCACAGGATACATATCTTCTACTTGATGAATATTCTGTTTAAACCTCTGTAACTCTGTACAATCAGTTACCAATAATCATTCCTTATCAAATAATTTTCTTTATAAATCTGAGTATGAATGAGACTGAAAAAAATCCCCTTCTAATTGAGGAGTATAATACTTTGGTGAATCCAGTAATAGATCAGATAGTATTTTCAACAGTGACTGACATATGCAAATTTTTGTCCCAAAGGTAAAATATTTTTATAGTTGATTTTTCTTCCTATTGCTATGAATCTGCTACATTATTTAGCTATTTTAAAATTTAAGAGAATGTCACAGAGGATGAAAAAAATACTGGGTGAAAATTAGGCCATCTCAAAAGGATAAGGAAAATGAAAAAGCACAAGATTTTCAAGAAATGCTAAACCCATGAAAATAGTGATAATAGCAGCCAATATTTTTTAAGTGCTTACTCTGTCTTTGATATTGTACAAAATGCTTAATATGTTCTAATTAATTTAATCCTCATGGTACCCTGGGCAGTCGTTACAATTATTATCCACTTTTTATAGATAAGCCAACTGATACTTGAGGAGTTTAATTCATTTGCCCAACATAATACAGCTAATGGAGTTTAACTTCAGACCCCATGATCTTAAATTAACCCTACAGTAATTTTTATATAAGTATCCACACACATACAAATGTGTGTATGTACGTGTGTGCATATACATATCCAAGAAAGTCTTTTTAGTTGTAAAAATAGATCTTAGGCCTAAAATATGACTATTCCTGGAAAACTGATATTTAATTATTCCAATTCACAGTATACATTGAGGAAGAGACCAGAGTTATTTATCAATAATTTGGATCTAAGGAGCAGATACAACCAGAGCTTCCAGAACCTTAGTTGGGAGAAGTCGTAAGATTATTGAAAAAGATGTAGGTAGGTGTGCGGGTATGTACAGGGTGGAAGATAACCGACCCTCTCAAATATCTGATGGGATCCTTATTATGATCAAGATGTTGTGAACAGCAGGGGACCCGTGGACACTGGAGGGCCAGAGAAGCTTGCTCTGCTGATTGAGAATGTCACAAAGTCCTCTGCTCTATGGTTGCTCGTGAGCAGTGAAGTTTTTATATTCTTAACTACATTAAAGGCATGTAATGGCATATTTCTGGAACTCGCCATCAAACTTGTGATGAACATGTTCTAGAAATTAAAATTTAAGTTCTTTTTGAAATAATATCTAATGGCTGTTATTTGCAAGTAGCAGAATGGGCAAGATTAATACCATATATATTTAACATTTAGAGTCAATATGAACATTTTTTCACATTGTAACCTTACTAATTAACTGAGCAAAATGTTCCCTCTAGATATGTTTTGTGAAGGCAACTCTGCAGTGGTATGAAATTTTCTACTTAAATAACTTTAATCTCCAATATTTACAAGCAAATTTTCTAAATTAAATCAGGACATTTTCTATTAATTATGTTTACGGCTAAATATTAGGGATTCTTGGTCATTGGATGTTTCTTTTTTTTTTCCCCCCTCCAAGAGTGTGTTCTGTAAGATTAACACTAAGGGCAAAGTGGAATTAATTCATTTTGTCAGATGGACCCAGCTAAATGTTTTTATATTTCAGAGACTGTTATAGACAGGGTACAACTGACTGATAAAATGAAACCTGGTATTCCTTTTCCTTCATTAAAACCAGTGAAAATGCTTAGCAAAGTAGCTCATTGTAAGGATAGAAGAAAAAACAATGAATATTTAAATAAAAATTATTTCATTATTTCAGGGAATGACAGAAGTTTAGAAATTACGGCCTCCTGCCTATTTGCATTCATATGTATTTTATACAGGAAAAAACTTGGCCCAAGAGGTATGATATGACTTGTCCATTGTATCTTGCTGGTCATTGTAGTAATTTTGTTGGTTGAAATTTCAGTTCTCATAGAGGTACAAACACCAACATACGTAACATTACATGTATTTTATAAATCTTTAAAGTGACTTCACATACCTCACTTCTCATTTTCTTTACTCATACTCATGGCTATGATTTATTACAGCAAAACATCCAAAGCAAAATCAGCAAAGAGAAAAGGCACATAAGGCAAAATCTAGAGGAAACAAGGTATAAACTTCCAAGAATCGACTCCTGGTAGAGTCATACAGGATGTGTGTAATTCCTCCAGCAACAAATTATGACAACACATGTGAAAAGTTTTCTACCAGGGAAGCTCATTAGAGATTCAGAACCCAGGGTTTTTACTGGAGGCTTGTCACATAGCCACTTCCTGCCTAGCACCTTACCAAGAATCCAGACTTTCAGAAGGAAAGCAAGTGTTCAGCAAAGACCACATTGTTTGCATAATCAATTTGGGCTCAATGAGCCATTCTTTGTCAGTTAGGGTGGCAGAAACCTTCCTGAAATCCAAGTTCCCAGATGCCAATGAAAGGCCAGCTTTGCAGGTAGGTTTTTCTAAGGATAGCCATCTCAGGCCTGCTTACCTCACTTCTTGATTGTCAGTACAATCCAATGGAGTAGACAGGTCCTGGGAGACCACTTATATTCCTCCATCGCCTTTAACCTTTATCTGATCAATTAGCATATCCTGCCATTCGCCATCTTAACACTGTACTTCTAAACTGACACTCTAACTACTTCTACAGCCCATCATCTATTTCAATTGCCTAGGAAGTAAAATTAAGCATATATGCATGAAGTGATAGCATAAAAACACCGGCAGTGAGAGTTGAAATATTAAAATGACAAATAATTGTTATAGTTATTTACCTGCTTGCAAATGTAAAAGAATTCTTCTAGAAAAAGAAACACTGTAATGTAAAAATGATCATCTTTATAATGTAACATTATGTTAATATAGACAGAAATTAGGGGAAGGAAGAGAAAAAAAGGAGAGAGGGAAAAAACTGCTGTTGGTAGTGGCAGTAAAATAGAGCTAAAATTCTAACTTCAAATTAGTGTGTGAGGAAGGAAGAGTATGGAAGATTAAAATGAGATACTTCCAAATACTACATGTTTTATAAAAATCTCAATAATTAAATAAGAATAGCACTGGCACATGTAGATAGACATTTGAAAAGAATAGGAATAAAGGCAAGAACGTAAGAATTCAATTTATGTTAAAGGTGGCACTTCAAATCACCGAAAAAAGAATGCATTATTTTAAAAATGCTATTAGGAAAACTGATTAACCATTTTGAAAAAAAAATTAATGATGTCTATCCACAAAATAACCATAAAAACAAATTTCTAGTGGCTTAAAACATATAATTGAAGAAAGGACGGTCTCTCAAATAAATAGCTTCAGGATAATTATCAATATGGAAAAAAAGGAAATTAGATTCACACCTAACTCCAAACATAAGAGTTAATTCTAGACAGAATATAAACCTAAATGTGAAAGGAAAAACTCTAAGGCACATGAAAAAAAAAAAAAAAAAGAGAATATATTTGTATCATCTAGGCTAGGTAAGGACTTTTAAAATAATATATTAAAGGTTAAACCACATAGAAAATGATACATTTTAGTATACTAAAATTAAGAATGTTTTAAAATGTATTTAAAAAAGGCAAGTCAAAGTGGAAGAGTGACTTGCAATATGTAGTTACACCTACAAGTCAGTAAGAAAAGATTTTTTCAAAATAACAAATGAGCATACATGAATAGTCAATTCATGTATTCATCTATGATTCCTCATCTGTGTGATTCCTCAGCTGTGAATAGGCAATTCACAGATGAGGAATCATAGATAGCCAATGAAAAATGAAAACATATACAACCTAATTAGCAGTAAGGAAAATGCTAATTAAAACCACAATATGATACCATATTATAGTATCCAGACTAGCAAATACTAAACAGTACAATAACACAAAGATTTGAGAAGGGTGTGAAACAACAGGAATAGCCATGTATGGGTGATCAGAATAAATCATACGACCGCTTTGGGAAACAATTTGGTACTCCCCAGTAAAGCTGACTCAACAATTCTACTAATAAGAATAGATTCTAGAGCTCCAAGAGGCATCTGAATCCCAGGAGGCATGCATAAAAATGTTCATTAGAATCTTAGAGGCCAGGCGCAGTGGCTCACACCTATAATCCCAGCACTTGGGGAGGCCGAGGCGGGCGGATCACGAGGTCAGGAGTTTGAAATCAGCCTGACTAAGATGGTGAAACCCCGTATCTACTAAAAATACAAAAATTAGCCGTGTGTGGCAGCACACGCCTCTAATCCCAGCTACTCGGGAGGCTGAGGCAGGAGAATTGCTTAAATCCGGGAGGCAGAGCTTGCAATGAGCCGAGATTGTGCCACTGCACTTCAGCCTGGGCGACAGAGGGAGATTCCATCTCAAAAAAAAAAAAAAAAAAAAAATCTTATACTATAACAGCAAAAACATTAGAAAGCAAACCACCAATGTTCATCAACAGTAAAGTGGATAAATGCCATACAGAAGTAAAAATGAATTACTGCTAAACATGTACATGGATGTCACACACAAAAAAGCAAATTCCAGGAGTAAAAAAAAATAAAAAAAAAATTAAATAATAATAAAAGTAAAGGCAAGCGGCTGGGCAGTGGCTCACGCCTGTAATTCCAGCACTTTGGAAGGTCGAAGTGGGTGGATTACAAGGTCAGGAGATCGAGACCATCCTGGCTAACACGGTGAAAACCCATCTCTACTACAAACGCAAAAAATTAGCCGGGCGTGGTGGCGGGCGCCTGTAGTCTCAGCTACTCCGGAGGGTGAGGCAGGAGAATGGCGTGAACCCGGGAGGCGGAGCTTGCAAGGAGCGGAGATTGCGCCACTGCACTCCACTCTGGGCGGCAGAGTAAGACTCCGTCTCAAAACAACAACAACAACAACAACAACAACAAGAACAACAAAAAGCAGTAAAGGCAAGTAAAACCAAACAATATAATAAACATGTTATTTAGAAAAATATGCATATTTAGTAAAGTATAATGCAAAGGAAAAGAACATTAAGACAAAATTCATACCTCTGAAAGACAGGGACAAGGATGTGAATGACGGTGAGCACATGTCATTTTTCTATGGTAGTCTAAGATTGTTTCTTTTTTTCTTTTTCTTTTTTTTGAGACGGACTCTCTCTCTGTCGCCCAGGACGGAGTGCAGTGGCGCTATCTCAGCTCACTGCAACCTCCGCCTCCCAGGTTCAAGTGATTCTCCTACCTCAGCCTCCCGAATAGCTGGGACTACAGGCGCGTGCCACCATGCCCAGCTAATTTTTTGTATTTTTAGTAGAGATGGGGTGTTAGCCAGAATGGTCTCCATCTCCTGACCTCGTGATCTACCTGCCTCGGCCTCCCAAAGTGCTGGGATTACAGGCATGAGCCACCGCACCCAGCCAAGATTTTGTTTCTTGTAATATGTTGGGTGGGTATTGTGGTGTTCATTATTTTTTTTAAGCCACACATATCTGTAGTATATTTCATAAAATACATTAAAAATACATGTTAGTAAAACCATAAAAAGGCTAGATGTAAACCTGAGAGAATATTTAGGGCAATGCCTGGCATATTTGATTCTAAGGTGAAGAATCAGCTGTACTAGACACTGTTTTAAATAACCACTTCTATTTTTTTTTTTTTTTTTTTTTTGAGATAGAGTCTGGCTCTGTCGCCCAGGCTGGAGTGCAGTGGCGCGATCTCGGCTCACTGCAAGCTCCGCCTCCCAGGTTCATGCCATTCTTCTGCCTCAGCCTCCCGAGTAGCTGGGACTACAGGCGCCCGCCACCACGCCCGGCTAATTTTTTGCATTTGTAGTAGAGACGGGGTTTCACCGTGTTAGCTAGGATGGTGTCGATCTCCTGATCTCGTGATCCATCCCCTTCGGCCTCCCAAAGTGCTGGGATTACAGGCGTGAGCCACTGTGCCCGGCCGACTTCTATTTTCTTAGTTGCAAAGTGTGAACTTGATTAATTAGAGAAGGACTTTGTAGTGCTTATGCTAAAATTAACACAATAAATAGCTGAACTCCAGTTTTGGTTTCAAGATGTATAAGCAACTAAGCAAAAATCACTATATCTGTTTTGAAAACCAACGTATTCTTTTAAGTATTTCTTTTTTTGTAAAGGAATAATTTTATTTCTAATGTTAAACTTTCTAGTCAAACCAACTTCCCCTGAACCCAAACATGCATACTATTTCTTAGTTCTTTGTCTTTGTTTATATAATTTCTTCTGTTCTGAATACCCTTTTACACTCTGTTCCATCTATTCCCTTTAACTTCTACTCTTTCTTGACTTTCTTCTTCTTTTTTTTTTTTTTTGCTCTGCTAACTTATTTAAGATACATTTCAAGCGTCACTTCTTCCACGAAACTTTCCGTGGATTTTCCACTTCACCCATTACCTGGATTACGTCCCACTTGTGCCCCTACTCCAAGTACTATGTGGAATCTAGCATAGTCCTCTATCATTGTTATCACTGAGTTGCTATGGGAAGGGTCATGTGTTGTTTGATCTTCATATCCCACGTGCCTAGCACAGTGCTGTTCAATATCTATTTGATGAAATTTTTAAGAATTTATTGGTTGAAGGTACTTTTTAACTTCTCTGAAAAAAAAATCACTTGGTTAGCAATCTTAGAATTGAACCATAAACTTTATTATAAATAGTTGGTTGGAGCTTGATACATACAGTTTTTGGCTATAAAATATAAGTTACACTAACATACTCAGAGGCCATCATTTAGTGCCAATGCTATATTTAGTCACATACATGATCTCACCTGCTTTGTTCTTCCCATATTCCCCCTCAAAATCCAGCCACATTTAAGTCTATTTAGTTTACTGATATACATTAGGCCATACAAAACAAAACGATGGATAGTATCCATATCACTGGATTTATAAAATAAAGTTTTTCCCATTTAGAAAGAGGCATACTATTTTGATCATGTATATTCTATTTAGAAATAATAGAGAACTTGGAACCAATGTATATTAGAACATTGGAATAAAGACAGGTAAAACTAATCAAATCTTTGCCAATATTCTTAATCTTTAAATTAAATGTTATGAGTTATTACTTCCCTAATTTTAAAATTTACTATGTAGTGAAATACATTCAATGGTATTTATGACAGAGTATATTTACAAATAGAAATTAATTCTAATTTAATGATGCTTCAAGTATTGGAGTTACTATCTACACATTTCTTGTTAATATGTTATATCAGTGTTACTGAAGTAGTAACAGCATTTCCACATCACAATAGCATCAAAAATAAGTTCCCCTGAAAGTCTTAACCAGCTTCACCTGGACAATCTGTGCAATATACCACAATCTGAACCTACTTCTATAAGCAGAAAAATGAACCAGAGATTCCACTCCAGTATGAATCAAATAATTCCATCAAAGAAAACCTTGCTAAACAGACTTTTATTCAAGCCCTGAAAACAGATGAATTAAATATAAGCCTTTCTTTTAAATAATTAGATATCTACTTTGGAGAATAAATATATAAGCTTTCAATTATTTCTTTAATTTGAGAAAATGCTAAAAATTCTGTTATATACATGCTGGCAAAAAGGAGGACTTTGTAGTGCTTATGCTAAAATGAACTGTGATTACTAGTGTGTGTGTGTTCCCATGCACATGCATGTCTTTGTATAGGCACGGGAAGAGAGAGAGTCAAGAAAAGTTTTAATAAAGGAGGGGACATTAAGGTTAGGTATTAGATATAAGATAAGAACTTTCTGGATAATGTTTTAGAATTTGAATAGAATCTTGAAAAATCTCCGATAATACTGATGCTTCTTTATAATGTTCAACTTTTAAGTGTTTAATTATTATGAAAGAAATATTTCCTTCCAAATGTCTAAAAATAACCATTATAAATTAAATGGGTGATCTTTCTGTGCTAATTTTGAGAATTATATTAACATATTAATTTAGGGTAACTGCTTGTTTTTGTTTGTTTTCCTAGAAGTAAAGGCCTGGAGAGATGAATCCAGAATATCCACTTTCAATCATCTACCTTTGACCAGTGAGAGAAGAGATGCCCCTTGCCACATGGGCTCTAGCTCTGGGCAAGCAGCATCTTGAGCTGGTACTGACAGACCATCCACGTTATATAGGGCAAGCAGAATCTGGGTATGGAGCCAAAAGAAACCCAGCAAGGACAAAAACTCCTCAGAAATAGGATGGAAATAGAGCCTGGCACAGCTGATTGGATTTGATGGGGTCATTTCAGTTACCTTTTTTTTTTAAAAGATGGAGTCTCATTCTGTCGCTCAGGCTTGCTGTGAGATAATTTACTGCAGCCTCAAATTACTGGGCCATCTTTCCACCTCAGCCTCCTGAGTAGCTGGGGCTACTGGCACATTACCATGCCCAACTAATTATATATATATATATATTTTTAGAGGGGAGGGTGTTGCCATTTTGCCCAGGCTGTTCTTGAGCTCCTGGCTTGAAGTGATCCTCCTGCCTCAGTCTTCTGAGTAGGCGGGATTACACGTGTGAGCCACAGCACCTGGCTGAGTGGCTTTTTTTTTTTTATAGCATTATTCTGGCCTCCTAAGTGTCTCGTGAACTACAGTGGAGAGAAGATTCACATTAAGGCTTCCCTGGCATGTTTTATTACTAATCTTTCAAAAATGTTGAAATATCTTAGGTTAACAAGCAACTATTGGTTGCATAATTTTAGCTCTACGGTTGCTATTGCTATTCAAACTATTGACATAATTTAATACCACTTAAGATTATCCATTGAAAGAAATATGACACATTTCTTCATATTTAAATACTTTTTAAATATTTTCTTTAAAATTTAAAAATTTTTTGTTTTAGTTTTTTAGACTCTTAAAAAGTATTTGTTTTCTCTAGTCACTAGATTCCAATGTATTGGTTTGCCCATAAGAATGTCAGCTTGCCATACTTGTCAAAACAAAAAATGTATTGATCACTCTGTCATTTAACTAATATTTGGTGTACCCACTATGTGCCAGACACTGTAAGAGGATCTACCTGACAAATGTCAATAGCATCACAAGCAATTAAGAAAACGTAAAAAAACTAAACAGAAATAGTGGTTTTTAATGAAAACTGCTAATCATTAACTTCATATTATATTTCCTAAAGGATAAAATGTAGGTGAAAATGTTTAATGAACTGTTAACCTTTATTAAACGGTTAAGTGCAATTGTTAATGAATTACATTATTTCTCCTAAACAATGAGTGTTGTAAAATGAATATACCACAATGAATGTATCATTTGGTGGAAGAGGTGAAAGCAAAAGAAGAAAATAATTAGTTAAGGGACATTAAATGGTTGTGACAGGTTTTAAATGCTCCTTGTATATTTGATTAGCTTCATCTGAACTTAAAGTAAGGGCAAAACTATTTTAAGCATCATCGATAAATACCACCACATTACTGGAAATTGAAGTATTTCAGTTTTCAGAATGTGTCAAAAACATCCAACAAACTAATTCCTTTTAAGTGTCAAATTTTGAAATGGTTTATAATATTCAACGAAAAATCATGTTACATAACATTATATAAAAAATTTTTATAGAAACAATTTGCACAAAAATTGAGGTTCTCATTGCAGTAAGTTGTATTTAATATAGAAAATGTACAGTTAGTCTCAAATTTTAAGATTCAATGTGGTTTATAACAATCTCTAAGTACTGAACTTTTATTACTAATGATATATCAATAGTTGTGAAAGGACCTTTTGATTTCCCATTGAAAAATAAAATTTTCCTTTCTAAAATCCTATAATTTATGAATTATGTCACAGTACATACCGCAATCTGCCTAATATTAGAGTTGCTTATGAATACTGTAGCCTCCCTGTTATACTGTGAGCTCCTGGTAAAGAAGGATTCTGGCTTTTCTATCCTTATTTCTTACAGAGGGCCAGCACGATATTTTATGAATAGTGCTGAACTATTGAAATGAAATGTGAAGAGATCCGTTCCAACATGTGCTACTACATGTCTTCAGTTTCAAGATACATTTGATATCCTGATGTATTATCCTGGCTAATTTCATGTGAGTAGAAATTATATGTTTTATTCTTCTCCTTTTATCTTTAATATCTAGCACTTATGACATGGTACATAATTGATGAAGGTATACTAAGACTATGTAACCTATAACTGGCATTGTACTTTTTTCACACTAATAGTTATTTCAGATATCTTTAAAGTACTAAAAGAAGTTTTAAAAGCAAAAAGCAAATGGAAACAATTAGGACACTTGGGGCTAACATCTTTATTTAATCAGGTCATTTACTTCCTAGCTTTATCATCTATATTTATCATCTAAAGATCTATCTCTTCTCAATAATATGACATCTACTGTTGGAAGAAATCAAACCTGTTCTCAATCTGCTTTGGTAAATAAAGGAACAAAACTGACAATAATGATGCATAAATAAGTAAATCAACATTTATGGAGGGGTCACTACTTGCTGAATAGTAGGCAGGTGATACTTATACAATTTGTGAGGTCAAATATGAGGTAAAATGTAGGAAAAAGAATGAATGTTCACCTTATCACTACAAGGGCTGCCACATAAGGGCACTCAGTGTATACACAGCACAACTCCAAGGGATGCTAGTAAGAACCACGTCCCCTTAAGAGTTATGCAACTAACAGTATAATTATGAAAAAAAACGTTGCTGAATAATCTATAGTATGCTATTAATTCTTAAGACGCATCCCAAATTCAGAGACGTTAAAATGTGATAAAAGGTTTTAGGACCAATGAAAAAAGAGGATAATACAAACAATCTTCAACTGACTGAGATATATATGCATAAATAATAGATCTTTCTTTGATGGCATCATTTTATCAGCAGTCTGTACAAGAATTTCTGAGGGAATTTTTTCACTCTCCTCTGTGAAGTCAAAATAAAGAACATTAGAAGTGAATGAAGTACCGTTAATGTCACAATTCAGATATAATGCACCAAGATTTTCAAATTTATATTCTTTCCCTTGGTTCTTAAAATTGATCATGTAAGGAATAATCACATATAAAAGTGTTTTCAACTAACTTTTAGGTTCAAGCCTAAATTACTTAATGGGCACTTATACCTTTCCCTGCCTAATAAACACACACACACACACCCCCACACCCCCACACACCCACACACCCACATATACACAGCTGCTGAGAAAAAGGCCAGACGAGAGGCCACTTCAGAATATGAATGGAGTGAAAAAAACAGGGGGATGAACTGTGTGGGTCCAGTTATGAGAATTTTTTTGCAACAGAACCCAGACCCATAGTTCCACAGGGCCAACTGTAAGACTTCCGTATGCATGGACTATGGTATATACAGGGGTTCTGGAATCAGTTCCCTTCGTAAAGCAAGGGATGACTGTGTGTAATTTCTCTTAATCTCAGTTTCCTTATCTACATCTACAAATGAAATGGATGGGCTTTAAAAGTCTAAAAAATATCTACTAAGTTTTAGATATTATCTTTTGGCAACCTATTCTGGTAGGATCCTTCTATTAAAAATGTTCTTTCTTCCTAAACATATTCTTTACATAAAACAGTAAACAAACATGGCCTGAATGAATTGTACATACTCCCTTTAATATGAAAAAAAAAATGCCTCATTGCTAAAAATTTAGAATAGCAACATTACAAACACATGAGTTTCTCTTCTGAATAATGACTAAACAGATTTTACTTTTAATAGATTTACTTAATTTACCAGCGTAAAATCTTAGTTCTAAAATTAAATTTGTATATAATGGTTCAAAGTCTGTATTTTAAAAAATTATTCATCTATCACATACCTCTGAAAGGTACTGATATTATTATTGCTATGACAGAACCATTACACTTTGGTTCAGATTCTAAAGGAAAAACAGTGACTGTTTATAAATGTCAAATTATTTTAGAATTATTAAATATGATAGCATCCAAACTGATAGTTCTGTAATATTTCTTCGTATCACCGCATGGGAGAGAAGGGATTTTCCGAAATTTCACAGAGAAATAGCAATTATCAGACATTTAGGAAGTTATGTTTTATCTTATCTATCTATCTATCTATCTATCTATCTATCTATCTATCTATCTATCTGTCTGTCTGTCTGTCTGTCTGTCTATGGAGTTTCACTCTGTCGCCAGGCTGGAGTGCAGTGATGCGATCTCGGCTCACTACAACCTCCACCTCCCAGGTTCAAGCGATTCTCCTGCCTCAGCCCTGTCTCTTATACACATCTAGATGTGTATAAGAGACAGACCCTTGAGAATGTACTTTTTGAGATCCACCCCCTGCCCACAAAACACTGGTCCTAACTCCACCACCTATCCCCAAACCTGTAAGAACTAATGATAATCTCACCACCCTTTGCTGATTCTCTTTTCGGACTCAGCCCACCTGCACCCAGGTGAAATAAATAGCCTTGTTGCTCACACAAAGCCTGTTTGGTGGTCTCTTCAAATGGACGCATGAGAAATTTGGTGCCAAAGACCTGTGTCAGAGGGACTCTTTCGGGAGACCAGTCCCCTGTCCTCACCCTCACTCCGTGAGGAGATCCACCTATGACGTCGGGTCCTCAGATCAACCAGCTCAAGGAACATCTCACTGATTTCAAATTGGGTAAGTGGTCTATTTACTCTCTTCTCCAGCCTCTCTTGCTACCCTTCAACCTCCTGGTCCATCCAATTCCAGTTCTTTTTCCTCTCTAGTAGAGACAAAGGAGACACATTTTATCCGTGGACCCCAAACTCCAGCGCCGGTCATGGACTCGGGAAGACAGCCTTCCCTTGGTGTTTAATCATTGCGGGGATGCCTGCCTGATTATTCACCCATACTCCATTGGTATCTGATCACTGTGGGGACACCTGCCTTGCTCATTCACCCACATTCCTTTGGTGGCAAGTCAATTGCGGGGATGCCTGCTTTAGCTGCTCACCCACATTGCAGCCCAGGGCTGCTCCCCACCCCTCTTCTCCGTGTCTCTAACCTTCTCTTTAAACTTGCCTCCTTCACTATGGGCAACCTTCCACCCTCCATTCCTCCTTCTTCTCCCT